>NW_026555332.1:5697697-6189884 GCF_029017545.1 Prosopis cineraria
GGACATTGTTTTGATTCTTTTACAATAAATTTTTTCTTATATTGAAAAAATTGATTTTGACATATTTGAGAGAGGAACCAAACACAGCACACCTGTTATTGTAGCCTTTGAGTTGCGCCTGAATTCATGGCTTCATGTTGCGCCTGTTATTCATAGCCTTTGAGGTGCGCGTGATATTCGTGGTTTTAAGTTTATGCTATATTTGTTATTATCCTCATAGACTATATATCTATACCTGCGTCACGTGGTCTACAAGCCATGCTAGATTGGTGATTTACTTATATGGGTTGTGTGCCCTAACAGAAATCTCATGCCATATGAATTCCTTTAAGGAACTTGTTTAGAAATTTTTTTTCTGTAAATTTATATTTTTAAAGGAATTCTTATTGTGAATTTTGGGCTAAGTTGATCCCAAGATTACTATTACAACATATTTTTTTTCCTCATTTTATATTGTTAGAAACTGTGTCATTAAAATTTATGATTAGAATTGTGTTGATTTATCATGCACTTTATGAAATTGTTTGTATTTCAAGTAACAGAAACCATCACCTCTTCATCTGCATTATAAAGCAGGTATCATGTTGAATAATCGTAAAGTTTAATTTATATTAAATTTGAATTATCGTCTTCTTGTAGTATTAATAGTTGTTTCAAACAAAGGCAAGGCATCCACCTCTTTGTTTTTATTATTATTGATTACGGAAGTAATCTTGCATTGTGTTTGATGGTTGTTTTGATTTCTTTAAAAATTTTATTTTAAAGATTTATTTAAAATATTACAAAAAGTCATGAGTATATAATATTATTTGAATTTATATTGCTGAATTGTATAATTTTACCAAACATAATTAGAAACATGTGCTTTGATAGGCTTACAAAATAAGGTTAACCTGTATTTCATGCTGGTCGCATTCAGTATTTTGGGACATGACATAAATATAATAAACTTGGCAAGTACTACATACAAGAGATGTTCAACATCCATATATATTTGATGAAGGATCGGTCAAAAAATGGCAAGATCAAAAGAATTAAATTTCACATGTGTCAACTTTCAAAAAGAAAATATGACATAGTTGTCAACCAAGGCATAATATGCCTCAAACTCCTAATAATGATGCCGTGAAGGTTAAACTATTTAGGAAATAATGACCCTGGATAAAAGACGATTTGTAAAAAACAAAACCAAACAGCAGGACATGATATTAGATAACAAATAACATAAAATTTTAGTCCAGAAAATTTCTCCTATAAACGGCATATAAACTAACTAATTAGACAGAGATAAAACCTAAAGTTTAATTTAATGGGAAGCTGAAGAGGGATAGATCAAAATGCAATATGGCTTTAAGTAAAAACCTTGCTGCACAACTATAAACTCACACCTATAGCTCCTTTGTGATGCTCAATTATTCCAATCATACGTTAACGAAATCTGAACTAAAGAAATGATACTTCTACATAGGAATGACATAAGAAATAGTAACATGCTTTTAATATACAGGTTATAAAATATCATTCTATTTTCTGACAACAATAAAATCCAAAGAGGGATAATTCCCAGAAATCATGAAATAGATTATAACTATATAAAGATAAAACAAAAATTGGGCAACGCGTATAAACAGCTTACAAGTAATTATAGATTTTGAGGGTGGTGATTTTAATTTTGTACTGAGTTCTATATGGCAAACTTGTGATGACCACATAATACTTGGTGTTTCAGGATAGATTTGAGCCAAAACTCTCAATTTGAATCCTGTATCCTTTTCAAGAGAAAGCTGTCTCTTGAGCTAGCCATTTTTTTATGAAAAAAATGAATAACAATTACTGCTTATCTATTTCACATATGCAGCCTTACTTAACAGTCCATTTTGATTTTCCCGCATAGTAAGGAAAGAAAATGAAAGGACAAGATAGGCGAAATAGACTTCAAATCTTGAGCTTAAAATATGTACAACAGTAGTGAACTTCTAATGGGGGATCACTATACTTGGCCATTAGAGAGGGAAGCCGAGAACATCAATCATCAATGATGGTACTAAAATCCTCAGGAAGCAATTTAGCTTGTTCCGCCAACTTTGCCTCAGCCCGTCCACTGTTTGTCTTCTTTAATACTCAAGTTTTACATTTATTTGCACAATTTTAAAAATTCAAGACAAATAGTGTGTAACATAACGAAGTTGAATGGGAAGCAAAAAGGCTACCTTTGACAAATAATCCAAATGCGAGGGCTCCTGGCATTATAGATTATAAAAGGTGCCTAATACCAAAAATGCACAGCAAAATTTAAAATGATGAGATGAACATTTCCGTAGATTGTAACGGAAACCATAAATAGAGAGTAAATGATTTAGAAAATAAAGCAAGAATGTAGGTCTCTAAACCGATGATAGATATAGAGCTTAGAAATAGGCTGGTTGAAATTTGTCACAACCTTGAATCAATGCCAGCAAAACACACTGACAACAACAACGGAGAAAAGGAAAGGAAAAAAGAAGAAGAAAAGCAAAGAAGAAGAAAGAAATTAAAGAGAAAAAAAAACCAAAGAAGAACCTCAGATCGGCGATGATTCTCATCTCAGTGAAAAGACCCTATCCCCTTGAATGGAAGAATATGGGAAGCTCGTCTCTTTGGCCTCAATCCCAGTAATCTGCATGCCTCTTTAGCAAGAAAGGCTTGCCAACATATTTGACTAAATTTGGATAAGGATTTGAATCACAAGAATGACCACCGCAATCCTACCTACAAGCAACCAAAAAATTGGTCAATTAAATCCAACCACATTGAGAGCGGCAAGATAGAGGGAGAGACCCAAGAGCAAAACAATGCGGCTGAATGAGCAGATGATAATGATAGAAGATAGACGAAGCTAACAATGGACCTAAAAGCAGCTAAAGGGGAGGAGATGATGTTGGCACTTTAAGGGGAGGAAAAAGGCACACGTAAAATTACACCAAAAGCCAACACGAAGGTGTGCCAAAATGAAAATATTTTGGGGGTGGGGAGGTGTTAATTTTTAAAATTTCAAATACACCCCACGCTAGACAAGCTAAGAAATACTATTGTTTTAGTCAAAAGAAAAGAAAAATAAATATTGCTGTCATCTGGTGATTCCAAAATTAATCAATATAGGTATTTGATGTATAGGGTTAGAATAAAATGAGCAAAAACTCTTAATTTTAAGGGAAGATAAACTGTAAATGGTATTCTTTTTGAGAGAAAACAACTATGGCCAATACCTCTCTGGTTCATATGTTGACATTTTACAGGAAAATACGTGCATGATTATATCTTTATGTATAATATATGATAATTTAAGTTTGGTATCAACCAAGATGTACATCATTATTATTTACAGTGATTTATGTGTTTCGTTTGAATGAGGGAGAGGGAAGAGAATGGGAGGGAATGGAGGGGAGGAGAATCTTAACAAAACCTTATTTGGCCTTGTTCAAGAGGGGAGAGGGGAGATAGTAATTATTTTACTACCATACCCTTGCATATTATTTTTTTAATAATTATTTTTAAATATTAGTGATTAAATATATCATAAAATTTTTTTTTTCCCTACACTCATTAACACTCTTAAACCTGCTTAAAATTAATGAGAAAAACTTGATAATGATACATTTTTTAATCATTAACCCATTATAATCCACTTATTTTGATTGATTGGGATTAAAATACATGAAGTATGTAAGAGTAAGTATATAAATCTTGCCCAAATTTAATTATAACGCAAACTATATAATTTTAAATTTATAAAATAAAATACGTTCAATTATTAATTTAAAATAATGTGTTTTTAATAATTTTTATATTTGATTATTGTTATATATAGATATTAATTAAATATTTGTTTTATATTATTAAGAAAAAAAACAAAAACTCATAATTTAGCTAACTATTTTTAATCAAAGAATATAGAATCCATATATTGCAAACAAAGTTTCAAACATTGGATTGTAGGATCAAATCCTATTATAGATGTAAAAACTTTATTAGTGGGTGATTTATAAATATTTTTGTAAATACTTTTTAAGTTTGGAGACATCTTGGGCTGGTAGAGGGACCCTACTTATCTAAATTTTCTGTTAAAAAAAAAAGATTTCAAACTTAGAAACAAAGCTTGCTTGTAGATCAAGTCCATGGTAGAAATGGTAAACAGGAAATTGATGCAATTGAAATCAAGGTATATATGGAGGGAAATATCACTATAAAATTGAGAGGGAATTAGTCAGAAATTTTGGTTCTCCTCCTAAAAAACCTCAACTTAAAGGAGAGCAATATGTTTTCCTCTAAAATTCTCAGCTGAAAGAGGGACGGGAACTCTCAAAACCCTCAAACCAAAAACACCCCTTTGTATCGACCATAACCAAAAAAAAAAAAAAAAAGAGAGTAATAAAAAATGATGTATTATTATTATTTTTTAATTCTTCTTTTTGAAAACAAATCAAAGTTAAATAAATGAGTGTTTTTGCGAACCAAAATATTTAAAAGAAAAAAGGAAGAAATAAAAAAATTACTATTGTCACCCTGGACTAATTTTAACAATTAATTATTATATAATTTTAGCAAGCTAGTAACTTAAAAATAATGATGAAATTTGATGAATATGAACTAAAGCTGAGAATACGAATTAGCTTACAATTTGGCCCATGATTGGGTGCAAGTTACAAACGTCCACTTTCTGTCAGGCTAGCCTAATTGTTTTTACCAATTTTTCATATCACTTCCCCTTCATTATTTCTGGTTACGTCACTGTGGACAAGAATGGTGATAGAAACAACACAAGTTGTCAATTTCACATGTAAGAGAGAATACTTAAGCAGCTAAATGCATAGTATATGAGCGGTGCTGACAAATATTTTGTTAATGAATTATGAAGCCATCTCACAAAAAGCAATTGATGTGAAAAGCAAAGGAGGTTTGAAGCTGGACCATCCAGTCTTAACTCCATCTTGACACTTTAAATAATCAAAGATTCATTGTCACAAAAATAAGAATCACAAGTTCAAGTCCTGTTTCTAACCCATGTCGCCAATATATCAAAGAGCAAATAAAGAAGCAATAGTATTGGCACAAAGCAAATCTGGAACAGAACATGTGTGCACCTACATACAAGCCTTTCTAATTTGAATCTGCCAGTAACTTCTCAGAGGCTTATTAGAAACTCTAATCCAACAACTTACATTTGAGCACAATTTATAATTTTCACATTGTAAGTTGATCAAAAAATATATATAAGTGAAGAATCCAATGAGGTTAACTGTCTCATTTTACTAATATGATTCTTCTCTTCAGATGGTTTAAATGCATGAGGCCAACGTGAAAGAATAATATGGCTTTAAGATAACTAGAGAGAGAATAGCTGGCTTTACTAACAAAAAGATACTAATGAAGAAGTCATCGAGGCTGGTAGAAGAAAAGATAATCATATAATATGAATAATCTACAAACAATTTTGGCTCATCTTTGGTGCTTGTTTGATACTTTTGACATTATCTTCTTGTTCATATACGCTTCTCATGTGTTCTTGTCATCACTTTCATTTCTACAGTCAGATTGAAGCTTCTGTAGATTCTATCTCTGAGATTGTCACATTGGTAAGGAAGATGAGTTCCACATTGAGTGTGTTGATTATCTCTGTAGCTGCATCGGACTGTTTTCTCGCTTATTCATTTTGAACCTTCCTGTAGATCCAATTCATGACTCATCACTCGTATTGCCATTCCTCCTATGTTCTACCATACATTTTCCCGAAACTAACACAATGTTTGTCAAGTAAAAAAGTGTTCTCTAGAAAATAAATAGAAATGGACCTATATTCCATTTTATTTCTAACCACATCTCTCATTCCTTTCTAGAAGACACTTTTCCATATACCAAACATATTGTCTATCACTGTGGCAACTGCCATGTGGTAATTTTGTTATTAGGTTTTAATTCTGAAAGTAAAATGCAGTTTCCCCCATTCTTCAAGAGAAAATTTCAATGTCTGATATGATTGATGTTCAGGCTGATCTATACATAATTGTCCGTGCCATTGCTAGTTTCTTCCTCTCATGCTCTTCTTCCTCATACTCATCACTCAATTTGTTCTGCAATTTTATAACAGAGAAATCCAATTCACAGAGGTCCAGAGAGTTGAATCTGGTGTAGACTGTTAAGTCTCTCTATATTCTGCTCACAACAATAACTTTTTTTTTTTTTTTTGGTTTTGTGATTTTTCTTACCACATTGGTCAATTTCGAGTGTTGTTCCAATTGCAAAGTAACTCCAATTTCTGCAGCAATATCCTTCAGCACTTTCAGTCTGATCTCCATGGCTGGCCTAGTAGCTGAAAGCTTTAATATCATCTGAAATAAAAGCACCACTAAAGTTACAATATCATGGATCTAAAGATTGTGCGAGATATGATCTCCAAATACAGAAATTTTCAGAACCTTTGAGTTCACTCTATTATTTTGGTGCAATTCCACAGCATGAGCAGCGAATCCTTCCCCATATCTGAAAGTGAAAATCTCTCTAATCTTTTGAAGCTCCGGAAATTCTCCACATCTAGAGGATGCGAAAATCAGGCTTGAAGTTGCTTCTTTGATCTCCTCAGGACAGTCACTATCTCAAACAATTGATTTTATCGAAGTGAGTCATTTCGGATATGAAAGAATACATATAGACAGGAAAAGACAGAGAACGCTAACCTGTTCTTTTCGAGAAGTTTAGCTCTTCCTCTGAGAAAGTTGCAGTAATTTTCTATCATAACAAACACATCCACCATGTTTTGTTCTCTTATTAACTGCTCCACCTTTTGGTTGCAGCTCAAATTGATCAGTGATATGAGGAGACATATTCTAAGGTAAATTCAAAGTATACAAAACAAATACATTGATTGAGTCTATACATTATAAAAGAGACATAATACATTGCCATGAGTACTGCATCGAGAAGCTTCATAAAAGAACTAACATTTATGAGTCTAAGAGATTCTTTCATCTAATATATTAGCCTTTTTGGAGTAGACTTTTCCTTTAAACACTTATGCCCGTGACATTGGTATTTTCATTGAAAGGATGCTAGAAATGTCGACTCTCAAATATGAGTGCATTACTATGAATGAAAAGCGGGCTCTAAAAGTTTAAGAGACTCTCTCATATGATAAACTAATTTGTTGAGACTCTTCTTGAATTTATGCTCATAACAGACACCCACAAAAGATTTCACAATTGAGTGATTTAGAGAAGAGATTGTGCTTGCTTACCCGAAGGAGAGCTCTGTCATGGTAACCAAGGTCCAAGAATTGAACAACATCAGAGCGAGCATAAGATCCTCGTACTTGAAACTTGTTCTTTAAGATAGCAGTCCTAGAAACAGCTTGTTTACTGATGTCTTTAAACTTGGAACCCAAGCTTTTCCCAAGAAGACCCATGTTTAATTCACTTTACAATATAGCCTCTATAAGTTTAGCTATATCAGTGATATTATAGCTATACAGTTACATGCAGGAAAGAGATCCAAAGTGAAGAAATTTGCGGTGAGAGACCTCTTTATAGGAAAGCCAAAAGTGATTTGTTTGACGTGTTATTCGTATTGAATCGACGGCTTATGCCGGTCAAAAAGAAGAAAAAAATCGACGGCTTATTGCATTCGATTCTTATTGGTTGAATCCTTCTTCTTCATGTAATTTCTTTTGAAAAGTCAATTATATTAAAGACACTGGTTCCTAGGTTTTCATGATAGTAATGCTAGCCTGAAGAGGTCAAACAGGTCATGAAATGGTGGAATTCTAGATAACCCAATCTTGTTAATTATTTTTCCCGATACAATTTGTAAAACATTTCTAACCATATTTCACAATAATAAAAGTAATTATTTTTTATTTCCATGAAAAATTGATATTTTTTTGGTTCTTAGTTAACCAATTTATTATAAAAAACTTCTTGATTCAATGACATCCCATACTCCTTTAAAAGAAGGTTGTGGGTTCTATCCCCTAGTGTGTATACACACTAGGGATACAATCCACAACCCTCTCCTTTCAAATGAATGTGAGATATTAATAAAATTAAAAGGTTCATTTATTAGGTGTCAATGTGTAATATAATTTATTGTTTAAGATTTTATTTTTCAATTATTGATTCAATCCTTGAATTTTGAATCAAAATAACTTAAAGTTATTATAATTTCTTGACCTTGGGAAAAAAACCCAATCCTTATAATTCCTTGGCTCAATACTACTCAATTTCTATAATTCTTTAATTAATAAATTATAAGGATTGAGTTGTAATTTAAGACTTAAAGTTGTATTATCCTTTTTTAAAATACTAAATGTTTTTACATTTTGCATCATAATTAGCTGACAAAATATTTACAATTGAAGGAGCAGCTAGCTTGTTTAAACTTTAAATCTAAAGTTCAAAATATAGCTTCATTCTATTATTCTACTTTCTTGTTTGTAAGCATTTTATGTTACTTTATTTTTCTTATAAACACTAATTAACTTTATAATATATTTTTTTACGCCTCAGCCAAAATAAAAACTATAGATCAAGATGAAATTAATTAATGTCATGAAAATGAGGACCGAGCACGATGTTCTAGCCTATTAAATTAAAGGACGCAAACCGCTACCTTTATGACTCATTCAAGGCAATTTTATAATTAATTTTTTTAATAGAAATTCAAAGATTTGAATGATTAAGATCAAGACGGCCTTTGTCATATAATCTAATTAATAAATGAAAGTAAAATTTGTTTAATCAAATTAAAATGGGAATATATATCATTCAAAGCTTGCACGAGTCTAATTAGCTTTACAATAATACCATACCTATGTCATCATCGATCAACTTGGACCACATGGGGTGATAATTGAAGGTCCCAAATCAACATCATCCTCATGAGCAAACCACACAAAGTGATAGTGAAATTCACCTACTATTCATAAGCCATTATTAGCATTGTGCATTATCTTTTAAAAAACTCTCTCATATCATTTGAATATATTTTTCTAAGATTTTAATATAATTTGGCTCAAGTGTTTATATTTTGATTGCTCAAATTAGGAAAATATGTATCTTGCTTTGAGCTTGCAAATTTGTTTTTAATTCAATCCTTTTGGGCTAATTTTGTGTTGTTTTGATTTAAGGTTTAATTAGATATATTTATGGACCTTTGTTATGCTTTTGGAAGGAGAAATTAAGTGCAAAAAGAATAAATTTCATTAACTACACAAATAGTCTAAGACTATCAAAGTCATACTAAAGTCGTGACTTTGTTCGCAACTTTCATTGTTGTAAGCAAAATACTTCATTTTATTTATTTAAAAATGCTTGGGTAGGATACATATATGCTGCTAACTTGACCCAGCTTGCATTCGACATACTTGAAGATTCATTTGGAGCTTGGTTGTGCTAGAGTTTGGGCGTTGAAAGAATTGAGATCAAGAGACACTAATAGAAAAAGGCTCTTCTACTATACTAATTCACACCACATTTAGAAAATGTGATTTAGAAAGAACATAATTCACGTCATCCAAACAAAAGAGGATGTGCATTGTAAAAGAAAATTATTTTTTAATTTTTAAGAATCCACGTTGTAAGGTCACCCTTACTAATCCACCATTAATTCCAAAGTTAAGGTAATTATGGGACTAACTTGATTGAATTACTAAGTTTGTAAAATTAGGGATCTTAAGTTTTTGAAACTTAACATGCTAAAAAAATCATTTCATAAATAAAAATTAGAGAAAAACATGTATATAGAAGCATGGACATTATATAAGGTAAAATAACATCAAATTCGGGTCAAAAGAGCAAAAGTAGTGATTTTTTCATAATATGTTGTAGCATAAAATTTTATGCTATGGCATAAAATGCAAAAGCCCATGACAGAAAAAAAAAAGCTATCATGGTATATTTTTTGATTGAACTTCTGACGTGCCTCAAATCTTCATCTGATGTTCAATTGAGATGATCTAAGTATCTACAAAAAGCTTTCTCTATGCTCTAGCTAATGGCACTGGTTTCACATTTAAATCATTTCTCAATCAAAATTTGGACACCAAAATACAAACTTAATCATTTATGCTTTCAAAACATAACTAGAGTGTCCAAAATCACAACCAAGTGCCATAAGTTTACAATCACTCTTAGACCACACTTAATAGACTTAACAAAACTTGTGCAACATATCACAACATTCCAATAATATGCACAACACATTTTTAGTGCTCTACCCCTAATTTTATAAAACATAAAGGGGAGGAAATTCTTGTACAAATAATTCATATTCATCAATAACAACTCAAAATACACTTTATATTACTTGCATAAGTATTTTGGTTCTATATCAGGTTTCACAACCATAATTTATTAACCCAAGGCATAAAATACATAAGTTGTATACAATAATAATGCAAGTAGCTCAAAATAATCATATGATTCCTAGTTGGCAAATTAATAACATTAATACACAAAAACAACACGATGAGGCATACAAGTAGAATTTACTCTACAATCCTAAGCCTCAGCACATTTTTTGCAATCTAGATTCAATGAGCTAGGTCCTGAAAATATTTAAGAATGAGGGGTGAGTACAACCACTCATTAACCAAGTTCTACCTAATCTATATAGTTGCATATTAATTTAAAACAAATACAATTGGCAATAGCACACATATATTTTTCACATATATAACAATCATAGTCATGGTCACAATAATAACAATCATATAACTAGGCATTAAACATATATAATCATGTATATACCAATTATGAATAATATGGGGTCGAACTAACAACTATGTGCCCTTGGTGTATGCCGAACCATAATGATAATAACTATATGGCTAAATCTAAATGCATGATCAACGCCAATCTTATACCTTCCTATTACCTCTAACATGAAACCAGTGACTATTAAGTGGCTACATTCATTATGGACTAACCCAGCCTTCCACTTGTGAGGAGTTATCCAGCTAAGGTTAATTCATTCACTTGTGTACCATGGTTTCTCTCAATACTAACAACTATAGGGTGTCGTACCCCTAATATAGCCTCTTCATGAATCAATAGAGACTAGTTAGGTTCAAGTCTCTCATAAAACAAGTGGGACAGTTTCGAATCAACTATAGAACAAAGCCACCTCCCGATTTCAACACTCAGTGCCAAGGCAAGCTTTCAATTCCAACGGTAAGCTGCTAGTACCATGTGGGTTTATCAATCTACTCCTCTCCCTAGACGAACTCCCGTCAATGATCATGCTATGCACATATAATAAGTTATATGCATTTAGTACATATTGTTTCAATTATATCATATGTATAAGATTCTCTCCTTCCAGCATTCTCCACATGCCATTAAACACATAGTTATGCTTTCAACCATCATCATCATTCACACGTGTAAAACGTGCATATTTTTTATAACCATTCAACAGAATTTTCAAACATGCCAAATTTGCATAAAAAATTTCAAATATCAATCATGTTTTAAAAAAAATAATTTCAATCAATAAGTAATTAATATCCAACTATATAAATTAAGTTTTTCCCAGTTATCTTAAACCATTAATAGGTTAAAGGTTTACTGCTCAATAAAAGTTCTTCACAAGCTATACCAAAACTTGAATGGTGCACAAGATGATTAATCATACCAATCATCATTAATATCATCATAAACACTCTTCCAACTTTCATGAATCAATACTTTAATTACCTAAAATTCTAATCTCTTGCACTTAAGCATAACCATTAGGTTTATTAACTCCCATTAACTCCATTTAGCTTTCATTAACTTAAATAATCACTAATATAATATCCAACAATCTAAAATCACATTTTAAAGGTCTAGGGTTCATTCAAAATGGATGTTCCAAGCTTATAACCTTGTAAAAACTTTTAAACTATGTGTACAATATTTAAAACAACTCTCATTAGTCATATTTAGACTAATAGGTTCGGACCCATAGCTTTAAATCCAAAAATTATTATTTTTGAACCTTAAATCTCACTTTCAAAATGTGTAAAAGGAAGAAGAAGAGATAAGGAAGGCATACCTAGGTGAAACCAAGTTTCAAACACCTCCAAAATGCCCAAAAGTTAATGTCCTAACATAGAAAATACTCTCTTAGTCACACACTCTCTGCTTGTTAGTCTAACTCTTTGTTTTTAAACTGATTTGCATTTTTTTTAAAAAAATTGGTTTAGGAAATTATATTGCAGCATAAATTTTTATGCGGTGGCATAACACACAGTGGGCTAAAAATCTAATTTCTCTCTACAATTTGAGCTTAAGTGACTTAATTTACTTTTGAACTCAATATAACCATCTCTAACTATTTTCAAACTTAATTATACTTAAATTTACACAATTAACCTTTATTAAATTAATAAATCATGGGAAACTTTTTTAGGATGTTTCACACGTCACTAAGAAAGGATGGGGACATGGATTCTTCGCACAAGCCACATCACCTACAGAGGTTAGACATGGCTTGTTAAGAAGCCACATTGCCCATTAGGTGGGTGATGTTGATTTTGAAATCCATGTCCCCCTTTAGTGATGGGTGACATGGAATAGTCTAATTTTTAGAACCCCGTGCCTAAAATTCTCAAGTCTCAACTTCTTTCAAACCCATAGTTCCCTTTTTGTCTCCATCTCTATCTTTGTGCCTCTTAACTCCCTTCATCTTTGTCTCTATCTCCATTACCTTGCTAGAAACCTAACCGCAACTCCCTCCCTCTTTGTCTCTCAACTCCATTTCTGTCTCTGTCTCTCGGCTTCCTTTTTGTCTTAATGAAACCCTACCACTTATGACTGAGCAGCTTTACTTAATCTCTTGTCTCCCCCACTACCCTTCTCCTTTCCTTTTCTATCTTGAAACAGCTCTGTCTCCTCTACCCTTCAGGTATATTTTCTTTCTTTCTTTCTTTTTATTTGTTGAGTTATCTCCACACAGCTCTACCTCTACTAGATTTATTTCTAATTTTTTCCATACATTATGTCTAATTTTTCATGCTCTAGCTCATCTCCACTTAAGTGATTTATTTGGTCTAATTTAATTAGATAGTTTGATAAAAATTAAAATAGATAATGTTGCATTTGAGAATTTGTAATAATGATTAGGCCTTCCTTGCATGTATATGTTTTATCAATTTTACCTTATTGAATTATAGATTTATAAAGAGAATATATAATATTTTAGATAATATTATAACTGTAGAATTATAAGTTCTCCTTGTATCAAACCTTCCACCCAAAATCAATAAAAATAATACTTTAGATAATATATATAAAGAGAATATATAATATTGGTAAGAAAGAAATTCATGCATTGAATTTAGTTTGAGAATTAAGTTTGTGAATTAGTTCAGGTAGGAAATATTTGTTTAATTGCTTGTTGCATCTATTGGTTTATAATTATTGTAATTTTAGGATGTTCAATTTTTAAGGAGAGACTTTGCTAATTTTTTTTTAGAAATTAAACTTGGATATACTTAATTTTGATATTTTCTAACTTTAGTAGGTAAATGGTTGTTTAATTGTTTGTTGGTTTTATTGATTTTTGGTTGTAATTTTAGGATGTTTAATCTTTAAGGGGAGACTCTATCAATTTTTTTTTAGAAATGAGTCTAATTGAAGCACAAGTAAGCTAGTGAATTGTTAATTTGATGGACTTTGTGATGATTTGTTAAGTAAAAATAGAATAGATCATAGTTGGATGAATGCTAATAGCATGATCGAGGAGTATGAGAATGGAGTGGATCAATTTCTTGAATTTGCTAGAAAAAATGTTCCTAATAAAAATGAAAAGTATTGTTGTCCTTGTGCCAACTACATGAATAAGATTGAACTGCGTATTGTTGAAATAAAAGAGCATTTAATTTATGATGGGATAAATTTGAGGTATCCAAGATGGATATGGCATGGGAAAGTAGGAACAACTTCTATGTCTCAGAATGAGAAAATTGTTAATGATTAAGATGATATAATAGAGGATATGATTCATGATGTTGAGATGACATCATTTACACAGTTGCAAGTATATGACAACTTGTGTAATGATACAGAGAAGCCTTTATACCCGTGGTATACTAAGTTTACATTCTTGACGGCTGGATTGAGATTGGTTAACTTAAAGTTATTAAGTAAGGAGATCGATTCTAGCTTCACAGAGTTGCTTGAATTCTTGAGTCAAATGTTTCCAACCCATAATTTGCTTCCAAAATGTATGTATGAGACAAAGAAAAATCTTATGTCTAATGGGTATAGATTATAAAAGAATACATGCTTGTCCTAATGACTGCATACTATATAGAAATGAGTATGAAGGGCTACACAAGTGTTCAAAATGTAGGACTTTACAATACAAAGTAAAAAAGGATGATGATATTGATGGTGATAAGATCATGACTAAAGGGCCTAAGGTGATGTGGTATCTTCCAATATTACTATGGTTTTAATATTTGTTTGCTAATATAATAGAAGCAAAGAATTTGAGATGACATTTTGATAAGAAAATATCTAATAGGAAACTTTATCATTTGATTGATTCTTCTTAATAGAAGACAATAGATCACATGTTTCTTAAATTTGATAGTGATTTGAGAGACCTTCGGCTTGGACTTTATATGGATGGGATCAACTCATATGGCAATCTTAATAGCACACATAATGCATGGCCAGTTTTGTTAGTTATTTACAACCTACCTCGTTGGTTGTGTATGAAGTGTTAGTACATAATGTTATCTTGGATAATTTCAGGTACAAAACAACCAAGAAACAATATTGATATCCAATTGGCACTTATGATTAAGGACTTGAAAATGCTGTGGGAGGAAGGTATAGATGTATTTAATGCTTATAAGCAAGAGCACTTCAAGTTGCTAAAATTGCTTAAAGGATTGTAAGTAATTACACTAAATGAATTAAATTAAATTTTAAATTTTGTATCTTTTAAGATAAATTCATTAATTGTATATTACAGGATTCACTTGAGGAACAAACTTCCTAAGGTTCATTTCAATCCACTGAAGAATGAACATCTTTGCAATAACAATTGGAATACTAGATTATCATGGTTGTGTTAGGGGATAGGAAAAGGAGTTAGTCTCAAGGAGTACTTCAGACTAATTCCATAAGACTCATCAAGAGTTGTATCTAGAGTTGAGCTTAATAAGCTTTTGGTAAAAGTTAAAGAAGAAGTTGCTCAAAAGTATGAGTAAAATCATCTGTTTCTCTATGAGCGGCTTCTTCAAGAGGTCATATCCATGGTCATTAATATGGGAACTATATAGGGCACTGGGCAATAGGAACCTTAAGTTTTCATCACTTCTGTTTAGTTTAATATTTAGTTTTATCTATTCTTTATTTTTTTTCATTTTGTTTACTTATTCCTCCAGACTTCTCCTGTGCTTCAAAGCATTAAAGATAGGTGTAATCTACCAAAGATGGCATTACATGCCTCTAGTCCCCTAATTGTTAGTTCAATGAGGGTATAGATGCTTGTAGGAACAATCCATAACATGAATATTTTGAACAATCAAGTCAAGGTTGGAATATCTCCCTTATACTAATCACTATAATTTTCAAAATCTAAGGTAATCAAGGGATTAACCCACAAAGAGATTACCAAGTTTGTAATTTGAAATGTTTGGATCCCAAGTTTTCATAGGTTATGATAAGTCAAAATCATTCATTACACCTTTAGTTAAAGTAAAATAAATTACACCTTTAATCAAACTAAGATAATATTTTGAAAGTACGGGATACCTCAGAGGAGTGAAAGAATACAAAATAGGTTAAAAAATCTTTAAAGCTAAAAAAATAGAGAAGTCTCCTGACTCTCTATGCCATATGTCACGATGTGTTGTACATTCATAATAGCATCTCTACTGTTATTTGACAACATATCTGGGTAACTTTTAGTGTATCCTATTTCTCTGTTTGACGTTCGAATGAGATGATTTATGAGATTACGAAAAGCTCTTTTCAGAAACTAGTTAATGTCATAGGTTTCACTTTTAAATCAAGTCACACTAGGAAGTTTGACACCCAAATATTTTTTCATAATTTTTCACAACTTTCTCAACAAAAAGGTGTCCAAAACCACATACAAGTGTCAAAAGCCATTCCTAACACCCAAATCATATTCATTAGACTTAAGACTAAGTACAACATACCACATGTACGTATACACCACTATATAACATTTTCACCTCTCAAACCTTTTAATATAAAAAACAGAAGGAGAAGGTTTTAATATTGCATTTCATAAAAAATCATCCATAGTATATCTAAAACAACCTTACTACACTTGCACTAGTATTTTAACCCTATCAACATTTACAATTTATCATAAATAACATCTTAGGTCCTAAAATACATATTAACCATCATGAACAATAAGGTACCATAAATGTATGCAAAAATACATCCTAATTGGAAATATTTACTCTATTACACTAAATAAATGAGAACAAGAGGCTTTATAGTAGGAATCTAATATTCTTAAGCCTCTAGAAGATTTTCCCTTTCTGCACCAAAGTTAGAGCTTATAAAATGTTGAAAGAGAGGGGTAAGTCTAGCCACTCAATAACCAAAGTACACCCACCCTATGTAGTTGTATATACATTGAATAAACAAACATAAATGGAGTTGAATTCTCAAAAATATATATATTATTACATGTATACAAATGGTCATTTCTTATTTTTGATTTATTTTCATTATTCTCATCTTGAGTCACACGACATATTGTCACAAGACATATAGACATGTGACAATGACCCAATTTATTATCACAACTTATCATAAACTTAAACAATCATGTGACACATCATATGATTACATAAGCATGGTCAATCTACCTTATATCCTCCTTATATCTTCCAACTGAAACTGTAAGCTATAATATCAAACAAAGCTTCGTCTGTGTGACTGGACTACTCAAGCTCACTAATTATGAGATATAACCCGGCTAAAGATCATAGTACTTGTAACATCCTTGATTTTTAAATTAGATTAATTAAGCCTAATTAGATTAATTTAGTGTTTTAGCGAGGTTTGTGGCCAGAGAGGCCTAACAAGTATATTTAATTGTAATTTCTAGTCTTAAACACAGGTTTGGAGGAGAATTCGGTTACTTGGGAATGAGGAGAGGAAGAAATATGAAAGCAAAGATTTTATGCCACACATCGTGACTTGTGGATAAGCCATCGCGGTGCATATGTGGAAACACACCTGGGAGATGTTCTCTGTGCCATGTGCTATGGTGTATGGTCACTTTCTTGCTATTATAAGTTCGCAAAATAAAGTAAAAAATAGAGGAAGAATAAAGAAATACAATAGAGCAATGCTAAGGCTTGGAGAATAATAGTATTAAGTGTATTTTGGAGCTTATAAACATTAAGGGTAAACTTTTATACTTAAATCCTTCTCTCTTTTTCCATTTTCTTAGTGGTAGAAGTTAGGATTTGGTTGATAATGGTAATTTTTGATCCATATTGGCTTTGGGTCCAAATCTATTAAATTAAACAGAGTTAATGGGACTAGATTGAGCTAATGAAACTTAATATTTATGGAGAGATGATGATTGGTAATTGAAGGGCATTAAATGTCCAAAAATTCTCATAAATATGTTAGTTGGGGCAATGTGTTTCCATTAATGATCATTAAAAAGTTTAATGATGATAATGAGGGTTAAAGGATGCTAAGAAACCTTGTGGGTATTTTTATGAGTCAAAAAAAATGTTGAGTATTAAGAATTATTGAATTATTAGTAAAGATTTACCTAAACATGGATATTGATGAGTTGCATTATAAATGCTTATAGAGTGACTATCTTTGGCATCAGTCTAGCTTCTTAGAAGCCTTAGGAGTGAGTATTTAAAGGGTAAAACCTTTCACCTCTTAAAGGTTGAGGTAACTAGGGGAATTCTATCTTAAGTTTTTACCTGTTAATTAGTTTATTGATTAATAATTGACCATTGAAGTGTGTAAAATGAAATGAAACAAGTATGGCATAAGTTGCTTGAGAATCTACTAGGTTAATTTTGAAAGTCCTATGACTTATTATTTAAAATTCTTTGAAAACAATATTAGTAGATTTTCATATTGTGATTTATTGAGAGTTTAATGATTTTATGGTTAGTGAAGTACAATTAATCCTTGTTAATGAAGTTTTATGAGCATATGTGTTTATGAGGAGTTTAATAATATGTAAAATAGTAGAGGTCCAATGATTGTAAACATATATAGTTAAATGACTTAGTTTAGTTGGAGTTCAATGACGTGAATAATGATAGGATACAATGATTATGTACTTATAGAGTTCAATGAAATATGTGTTATAGAGTTCGATGATGTGTGTTAAATGTGAATTATTGTATGAATATGCATTACATGATCATGAGAGGTGAGAGTTTGCTTAGAAAGAGGAGTAGAAAATTAAATCCACTTGGTAGGGCTCCTATCTGAGTTGATGGCTTGCCCAGATTATTTATATATATTATATCCTACTTGTTCAACGAGGGACTCAAACCTAGCTAGCTATCTACTGATTTGACAAGGAAGCTAGTTTAAGAAGAATGACACACCATAATGTGAGAAAATAGGGAAAGTTGTGTTTCATAAGTGAGTTGGGAAAGCCTTAGCTAGGTAATCCCCTCACAAGTGTTTAGGCTAGGGAAATCCGAGATTATAGACTATCCTAGTGTATTATAGGCTCACAGTTTCATGTCAAAGGAATAAGGAGGATATAAGAGAGGTGTGATCATGCATATAGTGAAAAAGGGCACATAATTGATATATTGTGACTCTAGTGAAATAATACAACTCAGAAATCTTGTTGATCATATAAGGGCATTAATTTGTTTGACATTTCATGAATATGAATAATTGCAAATGAATATATGGATATTTGTTCTTGAGACATGTTTACAAATTGACTTTTAATTATAATCTCATATGTATATCTTAAAGTGGTTGAGAAGGTTGAGTTAAGCTCTTCAACATGTCTATGCTTTGTGACTACTCATAATTTGCCACTTGCATTTAAATGAAGTGACATGCATTAGTATAAGTTATTTGGACCTTGATTACTGAGTGGTTGTACTCACCTCACTATCTTTAATATTATTGAGTGGCATATTATGTGTTAATCTTAAATTATTTGATGAAAAAGGTGTTTAAACTCTCCCTATATGTTTTTGAGATTAAGGAGTTAAGTAGTGAACTTGTGAATTATAAGTTTTTAATATGGTGTGGTGCATTTCACAAGTTAGTTTTGGTGTATTGCATATAGTCTAAGTAGCATCAATGGCTATTGGCTTTTGGTGGATGAATTGGACACTTAGTTTTAAGAAAAATGTTGAAAAAGTACAAGTTTTGAATAGAGTATCTAAATTTTGATTATGTAATAGTTTGATTATGAGACTAAATCCATTAATTAGTTCTCAAAAAGAGCTTTTGATAGACACCTAGTTTGCATCAATCGGACGCCAGATAGAGGAATAGGGTGCATATAAAGTTACTTTAAAAGCTGTCAAATTGACAACAAAGTTTGCTATCATGGATCATGTAATGTGCCGTGGCGTATGGCACAAAGGAAAACATGTTGCAGTGCATGTTTAACGTGCCATGGCACACGCTCTAAATTTTTTTAGAATTATTTTTTTCAAATTCTTTTGCTAATGCACTCATGTTTGAAATGATCCTAGACTTCTGCATAATTGTGAATTCTGATTTGTCTATTTTAAAGACTTTAAAAATGAGTTTAGTTTTTGACCACTTGGGATCCCGACTTTTTCACCCATTTGTATCTTGGTATTACGTTAATTATCTTAATCAAATTTCTTTATTATTTGAGATTTGGAGTTAATCATGGGTTAGAAGAAGAAGGATATTACAGAACTCACTCTGAGACTGGTTTTCCCTACTCTTGAATCTCTAAGGTGTCGTATACCCTAAGTTAACCTTCTTGATAAATTAGTGGAGATATCTAAGTTCTAGTGACTTGACAAGCTATGGGACAGTCCCTTAATAAACTATAGGACAAGGCTATACCCTCATGTACCAGAAGTCAGTCGAAAATATTATATGGATTTTAACTACTTTTCTCTTTAGGTAAACTCTCACCAATTGATTATGCTATGTACGATACTCATTCGTTTCACAATTTTATTATTTCAATATCAACATGTTAGGCTTACGATAATATGCTACATAAATGAGCATCAATCTCAACTTGATTAACTCCATTTCATTATACTAAATCACAAATTAAATTTATCATACCAATTATCAACTGCTCATTTCTATACCATATTGTAATTTAAAATTTATTTCAAATTCACCTTTGCACCTTCAATTTAAATCAAAATAAATATACTATCTCATGATTTCATAGTATGTTTACACATTCACAATTATCAATATACATACAAATAAACACATTTCACTTTACGATGCAATTAATAAGCGACAACCCAAGATAGGATTCTTCCACTTACCTTAAACCTTTAAGAAGTCAAAGATTTATCCTTCAATAATTAGCTTTCAAGTTTGATTCCCAAGCTAACTATGGTAGCCAAATACTTAATCTACAATTAATAAATTCTAAATTCATCAACATGGTCAAAAACACGTTTCCTCTCTCACATTTTCACTTTGAAAATACCCAACATCCTTATTTTCCACCATTGAGCTTACTTATTGTGTTTATTAACTTTCCTTAGCTTCTAATAGTTTCATTAAACTCTCACATTGTCATTCATAGCTCTCTAACCAAATATATCTGCCATAACAAGTGGCATTTTTAGCCATTAATAACCCTATAACTACTAAAACGTGTAAACTCATTAATCCTAGGTTTAAATACCTCAAATAACTCTCATTTACTCTATTTGAATTAATGAATTTAGATCTATAACATATATGGACCAAAAATCATCTCTCATTATAAAACCCTAACTAAAAACTTTTAAAAAGTAGAAGAAAGAGGGAGATTAGGGCTTGGGGAACTTACATTAAGTGGTTACTAGCTCCAAAATGCTCTTAAACTACTAATGTAGCAAACCTTAGTAGAGCTTTATCACTTTCTCTTGTTTCTCCTCTTAATTTTTGATCTGATCATGAGTTTCTTTATCAAAAAATTTAGCCATGTGTCGTAGCACATGCAACATGGGCTATGGTGCATGACACAGAGAGGCCTTCTTCCTTCAGTTGTCATCTGTACGTCACGGGCATGTATAGAGACAATCCTTCACATTTTTCTCCTTTTTTGATACTCAGGTAGCCCGTCTTTACTTCAAACCCATAATTAAGGCTGAAATCATAATTGATTACACTTATTAGACCTCTTTGGTCGTACACCACATTAGATCACTCAATTACCATGATTAAAATTGATTAATTACTTAGTAATCTAAGGATTAAAATTTAGGATGTTACAACTCTCTCCTTCTTTTAAGAATTTTGTCCCTAAAATTTGAGTATTTTAATAAAGCCAGTAAAACCACACCTCACGAAAAAAGGTGAGGATACTGTTGCTTCATCTTCTTCTCAATTTTTCACATAGTATCACAAGGAGTCATACTATTCCATATAACCTTCACAAGCTAAATTATCTTGTTTGTTAGCTACTTCTCCTTAACATTGACAATTCTTTCTGGCTTAGCTTGATATGTCAGATTCCAATGTAGTTCCACATCTTCAAGCTCAATTACATGTATGTGATGGGTTAGGTTGATACTTTTTCAATTGTGAGACATGAAAGACATCATGTGCGCTCAATAAATAAGGAGGTAAGAAAATTTAGTAAGCCAAAAGCCCAATTCTCTCAAGAATCTCAAAAGGCCCAATGAACTTAGGAGTCAGTTTTTTGCATAAATGGACCTCCCAATCCCGATCATGGGCATGACCTTTAGAACCATGTGATCACCCATCATAAATTCCAACAGTTTCTTCCTTTTATCAACATAGCTCTTCTGTCGACATTGTGTAGTCAATAATTTTTGGCAGATTGTCTCAATCTTCTTGGTAGTCTGATCCACTAAATTAGGGCCCATTATGCTTCTTTCACTCAACTTAATCCAACAGAAAGGCAATCTATACTTTTTACTATAGAAAGCCTCATATGAAGTCATTTGAATGCTCACATGAAAACTATTCTTCTATGAGAATTTCGCTAAGAGTAAGTGCTTATTACAATTGCCACTCTACTAATGGCACAAGCTCATAACATGTCTTTTAAAGTTTGGATGGTTCTTTTAGTTTGACCATTAGTTTGAGAGTGATAGGCTATATTAACTTAGTACCCAAAGGCTAGTGCAATGCTTTTTAAAAGTTTGATATGAACCTCGAATTGTGATTAAACACAATATTTGGCACCACATGTAACCTTAAAATTTTATAAAGGTAGACCTTTATGAACTTCTATGAGGAATAGTCAACTCTAATAGCTAAGAAATGAGTAGACTTGGTCAATTTGTCCATAATTGGACAATGTACATGACAACCCCATAATGAAATCCATTGAGACACAATCCATGATGACTTCCAATATTTTATTAAATCTATTGGTATTTTTAATATAATTGGAAGTCATTTATTTGAATTTTTTAGCAAAAATATGATTAAGTGGATGAATATGAGTAAAAATGGGCTTGAAAATGTGTTAGAAGTTAGTGACAAATTCTAGCATTAGTTTTAGGTTTTATGCATGTAGGTAGGCCCAATTTAGGGGCCTAAAGAAAATTTTAAAGCCCAACTCAAAGGAATTAAATCTAAAAAGAAAATTTGAATAGGTTATGTTTACTGCAAAGAAAACACATTTCGCTGCAGTAAAGCGCGATTTTGGTAAAATGTACAATTTTGACTCTTAGTGAATTTTTAGGACTCTAACACCTTATTGTCAGGCATTCTTCATCTTCAACAGTTGTAGAATGTCCCAAAGAGCAAAAGGAGACACAGAAGGGTTAGAGAAGCTTAAGTTAGTGGAAAATCAAAGGTTTTGCTCAAGATTGCTCCAATTAAGCTTATTCTTCTCCTTCTTCTCTTGACTTCGCTATATATATTATTAATTTTGCTGTCATGAAAGTCATGTATGGCTGATTTTCTCTTAATTTATGGTAGCTATTAACTGATTAAAGCATGTTTGAACCACTTATTTGAGCTTAATATTAGTTTTATTTACTTAATCTTGTACTTATTTGTCTACTTAATGCTTGATCGCTATTGAGTGTGAATTTGGGAGTTTAGGTTTTTCCTTAAAAGAGAAAAATCTGAATTTAACTATTAGATTGAGTAATATGAGATTAAAATTTATTCTAATTTACCAATAGGATAGGAATATACCTATTGGACCCATATAATCATATTAGAGTTGATTTATGCATATTTGCCTTTTGGGTAATTGTGTTAGGAATAGCATATTAATTCAAGTGAAAAGTGTAATTAATCGGAAGATAATTATTCCTATTAATACTCCAAATTAAAAATTAATATTAAGTAAATTTATTTAGGTAATTACATGCTCTATGAATTGAAGAAGGAATTAGCCACCCTTGGTTGAATTGACTATTTACAGTTGTTGGGATTTTAATTTTAGTGCATTCATATAACTTTAATTTCTTATTTTGAAATATCAAATCCAAATTTTGCCTTACTTGACTTAAATGAAAAGGGGGAATTTATTGCCTAATTACTAATTAATTTGATTCTTTATGGGATCGAATTTGATTTATCATGTACTATTTTTACAACTAGTATACTTGCGAAATTCATTACATAATTGTGTGCATTAAGTTTTTGGCGCCATTATTGGGAAATCTAGGAAATTGATGATTATAAATAAAGGACTTAGAGTAGTTTTAACTTGAGCATTTATTTTGTCTTTTTTTTCCTCAATTGTTCAATTAGATCCTTGATCTTCTTCTTTATTCTTGTAGGTCTATTTTTATGCCACGTAAAGCTGAATAAAAAAAGACACTTGTGAGAACAAGGATTCTCAAAGCAATCTTAGAAGCTATCTCACCTTAAACTCAACCTCCAACTGGTGAAAAGGTTACAAACAAAGAGATGGTTGAAAATGAAAATGATAGGCTATGTGTTATTGATTTTTTAGGTAGACAAGCTAGAGGATATCTAGGATTAAAGTACCTGACTTCCAAGCTAACAACTTTAAGATTAAGCAAACCATGCTTAAGATGATTGAGATGAATAGGCAATTTATGAAAAATTAGATAAGGACCCCAATAGGCATTTAGTTAACTTCCTTAATATTTGTGACTCTTTTAAGCAAATGGAGTTCCTTAAAATGCTATTTGCCTCCATCTCTTCCCTTACTCTCTACAAGAAAAAGCTAAGGATTGGCTCAACAACTTAGATGAGGGTAATGTTTCATCATAGGAAGAATTAGAAGGAAAGTTCAAATCTAGATTCTTTCCACATAATAAGATGGTTGATTTTAGAGCCAACATTATCAATTTCAATTAATAATTTAGTGAACACTTGTATAAAACTTGGAAAATGTTCAAGCAAATGGTTAAGTATAGTCTTAGGCAATAATCAAGAGAGATAGGCTTTGATTCAAGTTTTTAGTAGCTGATTGACACCTGAGTCCAAGTGTGAAATGAATGTAGTCACAAATAGTGGGATTATGAAGCAACCAGTAAACTATGTCTGGAATTATTTGGATAATCTTACAACTGATTACATCCAAAACAATAGTGAGAGGAGATTTAGGAGACCATAAGAGAGAGTTACTGATGACTCTTCATCTTCACAAGTGTGGCTATACTTCAAACTCTTAATAAGAGATTTGATCACCTTAAAGCACGAGTTGATCAATTCAGTGGTAGACATATGGGAGTTCATGTTGTATATGCTCCTTGTGATTATTGTGGAAATGCATGTTATTGGACAATATCCTTTCTCTCAATAAGTAGAAATAGTGAACTATACTGGAAATTATCGTGACAATAATCAAATCAATCCCTAGTTAAACATTTACAATGCCAAATGGTATCTTAATCCTAATTTCTCTTAGAAGAATGGTACATCTATCAATCAAGCATATACTTCTGGTATAAGCCAACTAATCCTCTTGGCTGCTCACAAATTAAAGGGCAATCTATTCCTATCCAAGAGCCTAAAGTTGATTTAAAGGATATGTTAGCCAAATTAATGACTACACAAGTAAAGAATAATCAAGAGCAAGCAAACATTAATGCAAGGTTTGACTTATCTTTTAAAAATATAGAAACTCAAATTAGCCAGTTAGCCTACTACTATGAATGCCTTTAAACAAGGTGGCTTTCCAAGTGACATAATTCAAAACCCAATAGAAGAAGGAAAGAAGACCTATAGAAGAACACAAAGCTATCATGACAAAGAATGAAAAAGATTTATTAGATAATCTATCAAAATTTCAAGTTGTTGGAAAAAAAAGAAGAAAGTGAAATGATGGATTTGAAAATGAAGGACAAAGTCAAGAGTTAACTCATAATGTTAAAAGTGGTGAAGAATTTGCTCAAAGAAGAATAACAACAAAGAAGAAGTTTACATAGGAGGTGAGAAGAGGAAGAAAGAAAGTGCACTAGAAATAGAAAAGAGGTAAAATCAAAGTCACTATTTGTTCCTCCTTTACCTTTTCCTCAAGTTTTTTTAAGAAGAAGATTGTTGAAGAATATGCTAAGTTTTTAGAAGTGTTAAAGTAGTCGCATGTCAATATCCCATTTGTGGATATGCTTGAGAATGTGCCAAGCTACGCAAAATTTATGAAAGAAGTATTTTCTTAGAAAAGATTCTATGAATTTGAAATAGTAGTACTTACTGAAAAGTGCTCTTCCATGATGAAATAAAAGATTCCACCAAAGGCTCTAGATTTAGGACAATTCATGGTTCCATGTAATGTTAGAGATATTTTTAATGGTAATGCACTTTGTGACCTAAGAGTAAGTGTGAATTTGATGCAACTTGCTGTGTGTGAGTAACTTGGTCTTGGGATTGCCAAACCCTCACTGTTACCTTAAAATTAGTAGATCAATCCTTACAATATCCAAGGAGGGTTCTTGAAGATGTTGTGGTGAAGATAGATGATTTAATAATCCTAATAGATTTTGTTGTGGTTGATTTTGAGGAGGACAAGGAAGCATTACTCATTTTTAGTTATCCAGCTTTAGCGACAGCAAGAACTATAGTGGATGTTTATAAAGGAGAAGAGGTCAAATTTAAGGTTTTAAAATAGACAAAGGGAAGAAACAAGAAATGAGTAAAGAATGAGAATGCATAAGAAGATGAATAAATTTATTTGGAAGCCTTGAAAATGTCATGGTGTTTAATCAAAATGAATGAAAACCACCTTGATAATTTGAGAAAGTCTGGTTGAGAACTATAAACTAAGTACTTTTTGAGAGGCAGCCCAAGTTTTCATTTCCTTTTACTTGTGGTTTTGTTTGTTGTCTTAGTTGTCTTTAGTTTGATCTTCTTTTATTTGGTGTGTTTGTAGGTTGATAAGTTCTTGATGAATTGGAAGCTGAAAGTCAAAATTTTAGGATTAAGGAACAAGCCATCTTGGAGAAGTGTTCTATCTTTGTGCTTTCTTGCTTATATTGTTATGCTCAAAGTCTTGTGCTGGTGAATATTACTGAAAGTTGTCAATTAAATGTTAGGAGATGTGGAAGAGGGCATGGTATGATGGTTGTGTTAATTAGGAGGCGTTTAGGCTATTTTCTTTGCAAGTTTTTGCTTTGTTTAAGTATTTTTCTTAGGCTGTGAGTGTTTGTGTTCTCTATTATGTTCACCCTAGTGAAACAAGGTTTTGCTTTAGCAAACGATCTCTCTAGTCTTATCCAAAATCTAGGGAGCACCTTCATTGCAGCAAAATCATATTTTGCTCTAGCGGTAAATGCCTTTGTGACTTTTTACCAATATTTTAGAGAGCATCTTCACTGTAGTAAAACTTTATTTTGCTGAAGTGAAAGCCATTCTGTGTAATGCTTAACAAACTTTCAGAGAGTACCTTTATTGAACTGAAACTTTTCTTCGCTCAAGCAAAATCTTTAGTTTAGTTTAAAAAAAACTTAGAATTTTTTCATTAGTTTAATAAGAATAATTTTGTAAATATTTGTTAAAAAATTCATATTTAAAAAAATTTAAAAAAGTTACTTCAAAAATATTGTCTTGTTTGTTTTAATTACTTTAAAATTACTTAAAAAAAACTTATTGCTTTGTTTGTGTGTGTATTTTTTCATATACATTTAAAATTAAAAAATATTTTCTTTTCTCGTTACTGCTTGCATCTTTCTTGTTTTGAATTCTATCATAGAGATTTACTTTTCTCTTGTTCCTTTATTCATCAACCCTCCTATTTTGTGATATTTGGTGGTACTTACCTTGTTATCTACTGAAGGATGACATGCTTTTACTTATAAGTAGATGGCTAAGAAATCAAAGTTGCCCTAAGCTTCTACTCTGATGGAATTCTGTCTTTCTTTATTGTTATATTTTTTTCCTTGTTCTTTGACTACTTATTTTGGCTCTTATTTTCTTAGGGTTGTAATTCATAATTCATAGCTTATTATTTGATGGTCTATATCCAATTTCTTTGTCTCTAACTTATTCTGTTTTCTATTTGATACTATTAGCAGGTACCATATTCTCTTGAGGATATGTCACTCTCATCCCTCTCTCAAGTCTTTCTGTCTGTCAACTTGCCACGTCTATTGGTCAGGGGAGTTTCAGTGTCCCTATCTCCTTGTTTGTTTTCTTTCTTTAAACATTAAGGACAATGTTTAATTTAAGTATGGGGGAGGGGGTAATTACTATTACATTTGGTATTTTGCTCGTCTTTGAATTTTTTTTAAGTATTGGTTGTAAACATAGTGAAAAAATTGATAAAAAAATTTAAAATTTTTTGAAAGTTTTAGTCACTTTGTTTGTCTTTTTCTTGTGAATCTAACTAAGGTTGGATTGATTTTAATTTGAAAGAATTAAATTTGATTAGAAGTCAGTCCTACTTTCCTAGAATTGTAGTAAATAGGCAATGGATTAAGTTTAGATAATTGACAATAGTTTGTCAAAAAAGCATGTGAGAATTTTGAGCCTACATGTTCATTTCCTTTAAGAGGGAGTACACTTATTGTGATTCTATCTCTAGAACTAGTTTTTAATCTTTATTGAGACTTCTAATATCCATTTGCATATATAAAAATGATTAAGGCATTCATTTTCTTAGCTAGTTTGGCCAAATAACCATCCCTTTTCATATAAGTCCATTGTTTCACCCAATTGAGCCTTGGCCTTATTAAAAAAAAATCATCATAAGCCCTTTTGCTAAGATTTTTTCACTTTTTATTCATTTTTATTTTCATTTGCTACTTTGGTTAGTGCTAAGTGTTACATCCATAAAAAAATGAAGGACTTAGAATTCAATTGAGGTTTCATAAGTGGTTCAAAAGAAAAAGAAAGATGAAACAAAAGAAGAGAATATGAAGAAAGAAGAGAAAAGAATATTGAAAGTTTTAAAAAAATGATGAATAATACAAAAAAAATTAAGTAAAAAAATTGTTGATCTTCATTGATACCTCTTGTAAATAGTTGTGGTTTATTCTTCAATTTTCTTGATTCTTATTTAATATGCTTAGCATTAATTAGAGTATCAATTTTGACTCATTGAATAATTTCATTTCATTATCCTACCTAAAACATTACAACCTCTTAAAAGTCCTTTTGATTTGCGTATGTAATGGCATAATTTAGTAGAGATTAAGAAGAGAAACAAGCCTATGGTAGATGGATTACAATAGGTGGAACTGAGTGAAACACAACCCTTAGATACCTTAAGTGTGGAGTATAAACACTTGACTGGTGAGGGATAATCTGTTGAAATTTATCTTTGCTTAATTAGGTACCTTGCTACTATTATTTTTGAAAGGGAGGAAAGATTTCTAATTAAATTGAGTTCTTGGAAGTTTGAATTGCATTTGACCTTGAAATATTCATATTTTCTTTTGCCATTTTTATATACTTATTTTCTTTTGCTTGAGGAGAAGCAAACATTCAAGTGTGGGGGTTTGATGATTTCTAACAGTTTATTGAATATATTGGTATTTTTAATCTAATTGGAAGTCATTTATTTGAATTTTTTAGCAAAAATATGATTAAGTGGATTAATATATGTGAAAATGGGCTTGAAAATGTGTTAGAAGTTAGTGGACCAATTCTAGCATTAATTTGAGGTTTTATGTATGTAGGTAGGCTTAATATATGGGCCTAAAGAAGAAATTTTAGAGCTTAAATCAAAGAAATTAAATCTAAAAAGAAAATCTAATCAGGTTATGTTTGCTGTAGCGAAAATGCGTTTCACCGTAGCAACATGCAATTTTAGTAAAACGTACAATTTTGACTGTCAATGAATTTTTAGAGCTTGGGCACCTCATTTTTGGGCATTCTTTATTCCAGCAGCTACAGAACATCCAAGAAAAGCAAAAGGAGCTAAAGAAGGGTAGGAAAAGCTTAGGCTTAGTGAAAAAATCAAGGGTTTCACTTAAGATTGCTCCAATTAAGCTCCTTCTTCTCTTTACTTTACTGTATATATTATTGATTTTACTATCATGGAAGCCATGTGTGGTTGATTTTCTCTTCATCCATGGTAGTTATTAGCTAATTTTTGAATTAGAGCATGTTTGAACCATTTATTTGAGCTTAATATTAATTTTATTTACTTAATCTTATGCTTATTTGTCTACTTAATGCTTGATTACCATTGAGCATGAATTTGGGGGTTTATGTTTTTCTTTGAAAGAGAAAAATTTGAATTTGACTATTAGATTGAGTAATGTGGGATTAGAATTTATTCTAATTTGCCAATAGGATAGGAATATAACTATTGAACCTATATAATCACATTACAGTGGATTTATGCATATTTGCATCTTAGGTAATTGTGTTAGGAATAACATATTAATTCAAGAGAGGGGTATAATTAATCAAGAGATAATTATTTCTATTAATACTCTAGATTAACAAATTAATATTAAGTAAATTTATTTAGGTAATTACATGCTCTATGAATTGAAAAAAGATTAGCCACCCTATATTGCATTAATTATTTGTAGTTGTTGGGATTTTAATTTTAATGCATTGATATAATTTCAATTTTATTTTGAAATATCAAATCCAAACTTTTCTTGCTTGACTTAAATAAAAAATGGAGAATTTATTTCCTAATTATCAATTAATTTGATTCTCTGTGAGATTGATATTGATTTATCACATACTATTTTCATGACCCGTATACTTGCGGAATCTATTACACAATTGTGTGCATCAATAACATTTCCATATTAGAATTTCTAGTGGTTGCAATAACCCTGGAGATCTCTAATGTTCAATTTTCACCTTCTGATAAGTCAAGCGTTGTGAGACGTACCCAGTCACATCTCTTTTCATACCAGGCCACTACCACTGACTCTTCATGTCTTGATACATTTTTGTGGCACCCAGGCGAATCATGAATTTACTCTGGTGAGCTTCTACTAGAATGGTCTCTCTAATCTCCATATTATCTGGTACACACACTCGATCTTTATACAACACAAATCCATCATCATTAAACCCAAAATATTTAGTCTTGGTTGCCTTAATTTCATCTCTAATCCCCAAAAGATACTTATCTTTAAATTGAGCTTTTCTCAATTCTTTTCAGAATTCATTGGGTGATTACCATCGCATTCAAGTTGTACACAGTAAGATTTGGGCTGTTTTGATATTCACTCAAGAAATTCTATAGCAACTTATACTCATAAATCATCATCCATGCCACATGGATGGTCTAACGACTTAAGGCATCATCCATTAAATTGACCTTTCGTGGATGGTACTTTAGTTCAAAATTATAATCTTTCAAGAATTCCATCCATTTTTGCTGTCACATATTCAATTCCTTCTAGTTAATCAAGTACTTAAGACTTTTGTGGTCATTAAACACTTCAAACTATGAACTATAAAGGTAATGCCTCCATATCTTTAAAGAAAATAATATAGCTACTAGTTTAAGATCGTGAGTTAGGTAGTTCTCCCCATGCGGTCTCAGTTGTCTAGACACATAGGCCACAACTATGTCATCTAGTATTAGCACACGTCTAAGTCCCTTAAGTGACACATTTATATAGACCACATATGGCCATTTAGGATCTGGGATGGTTAACATTAGTGCAATAAGTAATTTTTCTTTCAAAGTTTGGAATGCCTCTTCACACTTCTTGGTCCAGATGAAAGGTTAATCCTTCTTCATCAATTTAGTCAAAGTAGAAGCAATTTGAGATAACCCTTAGATGAACCTTCGGTAATAATAAACTAAACCAAAAAACATCTTCTCTCAGTTATCAAAGTTAGTCTCTCTCATTGTAGTACTGCATTAACCTTATGTGGATCTATTGTTATGCCATCAGTAGAAACATGACTTAGAAATTTGACCTCACATAGCCAAAACTCGTACTTGTTCAACTTGGCATACAATTTGTGCTCTTTCAACACTTGCAATACTACTCTCAAGTGTTTTGTATGCTCTTCCTTATCTCTGAAATATATCAAGATGTCATCAATGAAAATCACTACAAATTTGTCTAAATAGGGTCAGAAGATCCTGTTAATATAGTCTATGAAGATCGCAGGAGCATTCGTCAAACTAAAGGGCATTACCAAGAACTCATAGTGCCTATATCTTCTTCTGAAAGTGGTTTTAGGCACGTCATTTGCTTTAACCCTCAATTGATGGTATCTAAATCTTCGATCAATTTTAAATAAAATAGCAGCTTTAGTAAGTTGATTGAGTAGGTCATCAATCCATGGAAATAAATATTTATTCTTCATAGTAACTTTATTAAGTTTCCTGTAGTCGATACACAACCTCATTCTTTCATCTTTCTTCTTTATAAACAACATTGGCAATCCCCACGGTGATACACTCAGCCAGATGAATCCTTTCTCTAACAACTCCTCTAATTACTTTTTCAATTCTCCCAATTTTGTAGGAGCCATATAATACGGAGCCTTGGAGATTGGCTCAATACCAAGTACCGAGTCAATAGAAAATTCAATCTCTCTCTGGTGGCAAACCTAACATTTCATTAACAAATACTTTTGAAAATTCATTCACTTTAATTCTGTTAATGTCGCTATCATACACTTCATGTGTAGAGGTGGCAAACCTGAAATTTCATCAGCAAATACTTTTGAAAATTCATTCACTTTAATTTTATTAATGTCACCATCATATACTTCATGTGTAGAGAAATAGATCGTGAATGCTTGGCAACCCTCTTTCACATATTTCTCCACTTATATGGCTGACAAGAACTTAGGAGTTTCACAATCCACCACTAGTAAAGACTTTTTAGGTTTAGGGGCAACAGTCACCATTGTATAAATGGGTAGTAAGACTGTCTTTCTATAGTCAAGTGTTATGCCGTTAACAGACAACCAATCCATTCTTATTATCACATCAATTCCACTTAAAGATAAGCAGATTAAGTCAATAATAGTAACTCTACCACCAAACTTTCACTCTAGTTCCAGACAAGCCTGACTGGTTCTCACAGTTACACTAGCTGATGTAAACACATTCATAAAAAATAGCATTTCAAGCACATGCAATTTTAGTCTTTTTGCATACTCATTAGATATAAAAGAGTGTGTGGCACTGGAATCAAATAAGGTATCTATCTAGTTACCATAAAGTGAGATTTTATCTCTAATTAGCTTCAATAAAACTTCAACCTCTTCTCTGGTCATGGCAAAGACTCGCCCTAGGATGGCTGATCTCTTGTTTAGAGCAAGAATGTTCTTTAGACAATACTTGGCTATGTGGCCAACCTTATGGAACCTGTAGCAAGTCCAACATTTTCCCTGATAGTGTCTCTTTCATTTGTTGCACTCCGAGCTCTCACTAGTATAGTCTCACATGGAGTCATAGATCTCTACTGGGATATTTTATTTCTAACTCCACCCACACTGCTTAAGGCATTACTCTTCTAGTTGGATCCCTTCAATTAGGACCCCTTCTGAAAGTTCTTCTTCTTGCTTCCCCCAATACTAAATCTCCTAGAAGTACTCTGGGTAAAACTTGACTTCTTGCTCACTCTACCTATAGGGCCTTTATATGAAAAGAATCTCCCTTAACTATCTCACTTCTTTTCTTCTCCTCTCTACTCCTTCTAGCAATAGCTCTGAACTTGTTGCAAGTTATCTCAAAGGAGGTAATATAAAAAGTATCTAATTATTGATTGAACTCGGGCCTTGTCTTATCAAGAAACTGCTCGGCCTTTCAATATTCATTGTCGTGGTGACTCAGGTAAGTGGAGTACTTTGATAGCTTGTTGAACTTACCTATGAATTCCTCTTTATTCATGTTTCCCTACTGGAGCTTGTGGAACTTAGACTCCTTCTCACTCTGAATAAGGGTTGGAAATAATAGGCAAAGAATAGCCTCTTAAACTCTTTCCATATCAGCTGTGAGCCATTCACTGGACTTACACTTTCCTATCACTATTTTGTTGCATCTTCAAGCATGAATGTGGCAAGAAGAACCCTTTACTTAGTCGTAGAGGACATGACTGAGAAGATGGTCTCAAGCCTGTCAATACATTTCTTTGCTACTCGGTCCTCCATTGAAACCTTAGAAAATAGAGGATTTAATCTCGTGAACCTCTTCAATGCCATATTAATGGAGCTCTCAGACTCGCTCCTCCTAAGCCTAACAATATAGGATTGTAAAGCCTAAAGATTGGTTTAAGTTTGAAATATATATGATAGCAGTAGTTGCGTATTATTATTACTTTAAAGCAATTTACACACACACACACACACACACACTTGGTTTAATTTCTAACTAAATTGTAATTATTCTATGCTGAGATTTTATAATGTCAATCCTTGTAATTTAGAAAGGGGAAATCATCTTTTACTTCAGCAATTAAATTGCTTAGAAATTCCAAATTAAATTGCTTGAAGTTAAATTTTCAATGAGTAGTGTTCCAATTAAGATTATAATTTTAAAAAAAATTATGAAGATAATAATTAATAAATTTAATTTAAAATGACTTAATAATGAAACATATACTTAAGCTAACAATAAATAATGAGTTTTCTCAATAATATAACTGTGAATTTAAACAATGCTATTAGAATCACATAAATATATTAAAATTTATACTATTCATAAAATAAAAAAAATCCAAATAATAGTGCAATTCGATAAAATACTTTTAGCGAATTAATAGAGAAATGATTAATTTTAACTTAAATTTACGAGGCTTTATCAGAACAAATAACAAGCATTGACACATAGTCCATGAGGGTAAATAACCAATCAAGCGTGGACACACAGTCCACGAGGATAAGTAACTAGTCAAGTGCGGCTAAAAGTCATGAATCAAGCCTAAGCATGAAGCCCATGAAAACAAGCATGAATAAAATGCTCACGAACAGCTGTCCCTCTATTCCCCACGTGCATTGGCCATCACACGAGGCTAGCACCTCCTATAAGCATCCTGCTAGTTAGGCATACCATAGTGTGCCAAAGGCTAACGGGACTACCGTTAGCATCTAGCTTTCTGAACTTAGTCTTCCTTAATAAAAGCAAGCATGTATGAAGCGAGAAAATAATTTCAAAATTTTCTCTTTCAAACACTATTCAATCATCATTTTGCATTGTCCAAATTTATTATTATTTCCTCCATACATGAATCATTGCATTAAAAATTTTATATGAACATATAATTCAGTAATTAAATTGCTTTTTCGACAAATAAAATCATTTATCATATATAAATTATTAGCAAAATCAAGACATTTTTGTTAATAAGACAATTATTGGAAAAATAAGATTAACAATTACATTTTTACAATTTATAAAGGAGTAATAGTAAAATTTAAATAAAGAAATTTTATAAACACTTTATTAGAAATTTATTTAGAGCACTACCCACTCACCTAAAAGTTTTTCAAAATTTTATAATTGGCTTCTTTTACTTTTCCCTTTAATTATAGTGATGCTCTTAATTTCCTAACAACAATCACAATTTTAAAGTCATTTATCAAATAGTTTTCCAACATTTGGTGAATATTCAAATTCAATTCCCAAACAACATTATAACCTAAAATATACAATCTATAAACTCATTAGCAATTAACTAACTTATAAGCAACCTAACTAAAACAAGAGAAAATATTCCACCTCTCTTTTTATACCTTCGTAAAACTTAATGAAATGCCACAACCATCATTTACTTTAACATCATAATCTACTTTAAATATTTTAGGATTCCAATTGAATGACTCAACCCACTACTTATACATGTTCCTTCAAAAATAATAATATGAAAAGTGAACACTTACATTCTATCAAATTCTTCTCTTATACTTCTCAAACTTAGCACCACATTATCAATAGACGCAAACAATCACACATGTACTTCACAAAACTTCTATATAGAAATTAATCATTTTAATTCAACCAAATTACTCCTTTGAACATTTTAACAATTCAAATATACTTGAGTCAAATAAACTATTTGACACATCATTATTCATCTTTATACCTTCTTATAATCCGTCCTCAATCATAAATCATAAATTATATCAACTATTTTTATACTTTCTTTAAACTTAATAAAATATTATACAAATATTCTATGTAATCCTTGCTCCTAATTTGATATTTTCAAATTTTAATTAATAGATCAAGACACTTCTCACTTATATATTTCTCCAAGTTATATTATACCAATTTAACAACATTGTTTCCATAAAAAAATTTCTCTCAAACATTTCTATAAATATCTTAAATGCATCCAAATTAAGTTCATAATAATCATTCAACCATTTAATCAACTTCCAACATTACCTCTATTATCAACATTCAGCTCATCATCAACCAAAATCATGCATAGCCTCAACAGAAATTACAACTCAAATTCAAATAAAAAAAATTATGACAGCAACTCAAAGAAACAGGGACGCATTTCTTCAGTGAGGGAAAGAAGGAGGATCCATGTTGGAATTGAAACCGAAGGAGAAGAAGGAAGAATCATTGTTTTACCTCCCACCAAAATGCGGTGGGGCTGCCACCGTTCAACTCACGAACCACACTGAAGAAGAGAAGGGGAGTTTCAATCCAGCTGCTCAACGAGGATGAGAAACAGAAATTACAGACCAGAAAAAAAGAAGAATGATTTGAGCTTGCTATGCACAGACGGGGACGTCCAGCCATTTCCAGCAGCCAACGACAACGGCGGAGAATCCGATTGTAGCGAAGAGGCACAGGTTAACAGCAAGCAAAGGAAATCAACGAGAAAAGCCAGAGAATAGGACCGATGATGAAGAACCAGAGGAGAATAATGGCGGTGAAGTGAAAGATGGGAATGCTCCATTTTTCTTTCGGGCAAAGAAATAAAATCTGATCAAAGAAATGTTTGTAAAAATTACAAGAAAGGCCCAAAAAAATTACAAGAAAGGCACAAAATCTTCTTATGATAAATAAAAAATAAAATAAAATCAAACTTTTACTTTAAATTTTTAATTTTTAAAAAATTGCTAGCATAAACTACTACAAACCACCACCCTTATATAAAACTAATTTAAATAAAATTTTAATTGAAAGAGAAAAATTAATTTAACTTAATTTAAAATTTATGGTCATTACACTTTATAATGAATTATAGTCATTTAATATTATAGAATATTCATTATTTTTTGGAAAATTGAAACTTTTTGTCCTTTAAGTTTGCCTTCATTATTAATTTGATCTTTCAAATTTAATTTTTATCAATTTGATCCCTTAAGTTTGCTTTAGTTTTTATTTGGTCCATATTGTTTAAATAAATATGCTAATATGGGTAACTAAATATTAATGGTAACCATGTATATTAATTAAACAAAGGTGTAATTATTTATGTAGAAAAAAACTCAAAAATTTAAAAATAAAAGAAAAAAACACAGCACAAGTGACTAGTTTAATAAAAATTAAACTGATTTGAGGGTTAGTTTGTCTTGCTAATTTTTCACATAACTTGATTATTCTCTGGAACCTTAATGTTCAAAAATATGTACTTCTTCCTCAAACATCATGCTTGGGGTTTGGTTTTGATTGTAGGAGCACAGACTTTAATTTTAAGGCTGTAAACCTCATTAGGTTTTAATTATGAAAGTAAAATGCAGTTTCCTCCATTAATTCTTAAAGACTAAAACCATTGTTAATACTCCACAAAATTTCATTGTCTAATATGATTCATGTTCAAGCTGAGATCTATACATAATTGGCCGTGCCATTGCTAGTTTTCTTCCTCTGATGCTCTTCTTCCTCATACTTACCACTCAATTTGTTTTGTAATTTTATAACAGAGAAATCCAATTCATAGAGGTCAAAGAGTTGAATCTAGTGTAGACTGTTAATTCTCTCTATATTTTCTTCACAACAATGACATTTTTTCTTTTTGTGATTTTTTTTACCACATTGGTCAATTTCAGAAACTTTGAGTTCACTCTATTATTTGGTGCAATTTCACATCTTGAGCAGCGAATCCTTCCCCATATCTGAAAGTGAAAATCTCTCTAATCTTTTAAAACTTTAGAAATTCTCCACATCTAGTAGATACAAAGATCAAGCTTGAAGTTGCTTCTTTAATCTCCTCAGGACAATCACTATCTCAAACATTTGATTTTATTGAAGTGAGTCATTTTGGACATGATAAAATACATATAGATAGGAAAAGATAGAGAGAAAGCTAACATATTCTTTTCAAGAAGTTTAGCTCTTCCTCTGAGAAAGTTGCAGTAATTTTCTATCACAACAAACACATCCACCATATTTTGTTCTCTTATTAACTGCTCCACCTTTTAGTTACAACTCAAATTGATTAGTGATATAAAAAGACATACTCTAAGGTAAATTCAAAGTACACAAAAACAAATGCATTGATTTAGTCTATATATTATAAAAGAGAAATATTGCATTGTCATGTGTCTTACATCGAGAAGTTTATAAAAGAACTAAAATTTATAAGTTCAAGGGATTCTTTCTAATGAAATAGGTAATCTGTCAAAATGTACAGATTATGACTGAATGCTAAGCCAAAAATAATGACTTTCATTAATGAAATAAGGGTCCAAACAAGACTATTTATATACCACAAAAGTAACTAAAACGGAATGACAAACAATAAACAACATTACTAAAACTAACTAACTAAAAAACATTATTTATTCTCAATACTCCCCCTCAAGTTGGAATTATGCAAATCAATAGTTTTAACTTGCAGAGAAACCTATAATGAGATTTTTTTCCTTAAAGATTTAGTCAACACATCTGCCTCCTAATCTACAAAATGTACATGACACAAAAAATCTTTCTTTATTGTAATTTTTCCCTTACAAAGTGGCAATCTATCTCTATGTGCTTAGTTTTCTCATGAAATATAAGATTGTTGGCTATGTGAATTGCTACCCTACTGTCACAAAAAACTTGCACAGGGGCTAGACCATGCAATCCTAAATCCTTCATCAGTCCCAACACTCAAAGCCTTGTACTCAACCTCAGCTGATGATTTATATGCAGTACTTAGCTTCTTTGTTTTCTAGGAGATTAAGGAGTCTCCTAGTTTTAATAAATAACTAGAGACCAATCTTCTTGTAGTATTACACACTGCCCAATCTAAGTCACAGAATCACGTCAACTTTAAACTACTTTAGAACTCAAGAGTATTCCTAAGCCTGGATTATTCTTTAAGTACCTTAGCACATTCTTTGTTGCTGCCATGTGTATTTTCATAAGGATTGCATAAACTAACTCAAGTACTGCACAGAAAAGGAAATGTCAAGACATGTTATTGTCAAATATATTAACTTACTAATACGTCTTCTATATTCTCCTAAGTCCTTCAACCATTCCTCTCTCTTATTTCTTTCCTTCTTATAGGTTGTCAATGTTAAATTTTGTGCCATAGGAATTGAAAATGGTTTGCAACCACTCATCCCCATTTCAAACAACAAATTCAACACATATTTTCTTTAATTCATGACAATACCCTTATAGGATCTTGTCACCTTAATTCCCAAGAAATATTTTAACGAGCTAAGGTCTTTTATTTTAAACTTGCTATACAAAAAATTGTTGGTCTATGTAATTCCATTTTTAGATCTACTAATGATTAATAAGTCATCCACATAGATGAGAATTAAAACCACACCATCATGAAAATGCTCAACAAACAATGAGTAATCATTCATGCTTTGACTAAAGCCCCATTCTTTTAAGGTTTGAGTTAACTTATAATTCCACTATCATGAAACTTGTTTTAGGCCATATAAGGACTTATTGAATTTACAAACTTTAATTTTACTCTCCCCCTTTCCAAGAAGAACCTAAGGTATAGTCTTATAAACTTCCTCATTCAAGCCTCCTTGCAAAAATGCATTATAGACATCCATCTAATGCAAAATCTACTTTTGTTGGGTAGCTAAGGATAGAATAGATCTAATAGTGACCATCTTTATAATAAGGGAAAAGGTTTTCTAATAGTCTACCCTTTCTCTTTAATAGTAACCCTTTGTTACCAACCTAGCCTTATATCACTCAACACTGCAATCAACCTTACATTTAATTTTGTACACCCATCTACAACCTATTAGTTTCTTTCCCTTTAGAAGTCAACTATTTTTTAGGTCTCATTATCTTCAAATGCTTTGAGTTCAACATTTATAGACTTAACCCACTTAGTATGCTTAGTAGCCTCTTCATAGTTCCTAGCTCTATATCAGAATCAATGGAAGAGAAAAAGCATTTATAAGATGTAGAAACAAATTTATAAGAAACTTGCCATTGTAGGGGACTTAATATTATATGTATCATAGGCAAAATAAACATAATCTTTAGACCAAATAGGTGGTTTCTTCTCTCCAACAGGTCTAACTCTATGTTGTTCTTGATTATCAAATTCAATTGTCACTACTACAAAAATGGCAATATTCAACGGTCATTTTAAATGATATTCAGTGGTTATGAATTGTTGAGTAATCAGGCACTGAATATATTTTTGAACCTTTATTCAATGGTTTATTCTTCAAAACCGTTGAATATATGGCCGTGGGATATTTTTTAAAAAAAACTAATAGAGAATATGCAATGGTTTAAATAAAAAACCGTTGCATATACTTATATATTCAACGGATAAAATATTAATCGTTGAATATATGGCCAGAATATGCAACAATTTTTAGAAAACCATTGCATATTATTAATATATTCAACGGTTATAAAATTTAACCATTGAATATTTTAGGTTACATTTTTATTATACATCCTTTACATTTCTAACAACCCCCTACATTGAATATTTACAAATACAGTATACAACACACCCATAACAAAATTTCAATAGCCAATAATATTATCCTATACATAAAATGATAAAATTTATATGGTGCATAACTACATAAGCTATATACAATTTGAACTAGCTTAAATTAAACCTATAAGTGGTCAAAATAAAGCTTCATATCTCAAAAAATTGACCAAATAGGTATAACTATATGTATGTCAAATTTAAATATATACCAACATCATCTATTCCTTTACTGTTGCTGGTTGTTATAGCTAAACCACGCTTGAAAAATGCCACGTGCTAGCTCTTCAAGGACTTCTTCCATTTGAGCCTTAGTAAATATGTCACAATATGCGTCCTCGTAGTACTAATTGCAAAAACAACAAACTAAATTCATGTTAATTACTAAAAATATTAAATAATGAAGAGAATGTCAACAACATATATACATTTTCTGGAAGAGTCCCGACAGGAGCATGTTGAATTATGTCCTTCATATATCTCATGATAGTGTACCCATAATCCCTAGCTTTGTCATGTTGTTCTAGGCACTACGATCACACATTAGATAAAAAATCTGATCAGTTAATGACATGACATGACTTATATTTATGTTGTAAACACACAATTAATGATAAATACATATACCTTAATAATGTCCATAATATTACTTTATCAAGGCGACCGCTACCCATTATTAGTTGTCGAGATTGCTGATTGACCTTAGTGCAGTACATGACAATGGTTCTAACATGCAATAGAAAAGTTAAGAATGAATTACATATATATATATATATATATATGCACAAAACTTAGTAAACTTACTAATCAATCATCTCTACTATATACAGTTTGTTAGTAGGATCACCACCTCTAATAGGGTCGAGATACCATAATCTCCCTATAGTTGGATTGATCACAAGTATCATCCAATGCCCCCTATGATAATGATTACAATTAAGAAGTGTCATAATTTAATTTTGAATAAAGCAAAGTATCATCAAATGATTACCCATCACAATAAGGTGCCATGAATATTTGTTCTTATTAGCGCTATGTTACTTGAAGTATCTAGAAAGCATCTGAGCTATTTCTAATCCTTACTTAGGACTCATTGTCTTGTGGCCATAAGGAGAGATCGAGTAGGGACTGACGAGTATAACCCTCCCTGCTACATCTCTCCCAGCAAGCATGTAAAAAAACAGGTTTCTTAAATAATGTCAACATAAATTGATCAATAAATGATTAAGATATAGATATTGGTAAATATCTAATGTAAGGTTTTAGAAACATACCTTATATATAAGTTACATAAAGTAGTGGTAGCCCGTGCATGGTTAAATAAGTCACTCAAAACCTCACTGTTAACTTGATCAATAGACTCTGGATCTCCATACATTGCTGTAGGGAAAGGGAGCATTACTCTTTCTTGTGTCTCTGCATATGTCTTAAGTAACTTTTGGTGTCTGTCGGGTGTGACTAGTTGACGTTGAGGTGTTAATTGAGCGGCTTTAGGCATATGGGTTTAAGGGAGAACCTTCGGTGCATTCTTGGGAAATGTGATGGACTCCTTAGATTTTTCAACGGAGTTCTTATCATTTCCCCTATTTTGCTTATTATTCGCCAGTGTCTTCATAGCCTTTGGTGCTTTCTTGGCCATAGGCTTATCAACAGGCTAGTTTTCTCACATACACACATATATATATTAGAGATCAATTACAAATAAATTTCAGTTACGAATTTAGACGTTATACCTTTGGGGACAGTGCTGAAATATGTATAAGACGAACTGGCCATGTTACAAAGCTTCCAATTACATCTACTACTATCCTTGCATCTTTAGTGGGGTGAGGTAGATCATAATTAATCTTTTCAACTATCTTCAAAGAAACCTTGACTGTCCCTTCAAGGAGAATCTCATTGTAAAGTATGATTTGGCTAGTAATATTATACATTCGTCCCAGTGCAACCAAACTGCCATTCTCTCCCAAGCAATCAACATTAGCCTCATCCTAAAAAGACAAAATTATTACATAATATGAATAATATTACTATGAATAAGGCTAGGAAAATAAATAATATTACCTCAAGTAGGAGCTGAGATAGAACTATGCAGCTGTCATTCACACTAGGGCTAATGTCACTCAGTGAAAATCCTAACTTATGCCGATCCAATAGCATGTCAATAAGTCTAGATTGCTCTTGTATCTGATGTGACTGTGCTTGTATCTGTTGCTTCTATTTTGCTATCTCTTACCTTAGTTCTTAAACCTTAACAGAAGAAGCAGTTTTTTTTACAACGCATATACCCTTTTCCAAAGCATTCTTTCTTTGTAATGCTAAAGCCGACGCCTCGAACACAACTAGGATGGTCATTATTTCTCAATGCCTTCTCCAAGATATCTTCATTAGCAGTAAGAGTGCCTGCTGATGCCTCCTGAGTCAAGCTCTCCTGTAAAGCAATAAAGGTAAGGTAAATAAGTAAAAATAAATAATTAATAACATTATATCATTAACAGTTACTATTGTGTCAACAACCACCTTTGTTTTCGGATTATCAATATTGTCTTATTTATTCTTTCGAGCCTCGACTCAAATCTTGCCACAAGATATAGAACCCTCCAGTACCTGCTTTTTTTCAATTAAGACCTTTTCAACACCTGCATATCCCTTACGCCCAACTTTATAAGTATATTCATTCTTTTTCACCAACTCTTTGTTTTTGGTGCTTAATGCTTTTAAAAACACAAAACATGACAAATAAGTTGAAATAAATGCCAACAAAGCAATAATATTTTAATAGAATAACAAAAAAAAATACCTTAAACTCTGGACTATGGTGTGAGTCAACAAAATCTTTCCATTCATTTAAATTTACAATCAGCCTAAAAGGGGAGGAACTGTGTCTTTAATTCCCTCCACATTGGGGTTCTGCAAGAATTTATGAGAGACAAAACTTCTAAAAGCTCGGAGGGCTACCCCAGCCTTTTGTAGGACGTACTTCTTATGCCTTTCCTCAATCTCAAATCCCGACTACAAAACAAACAAGTTAACTTATGAGAAGAACATATATCATAAACAAGTTTAAGATAATAATTAAAGTGATAATATCTTACTGTTATAGTATTCCATACTGCATCCCTCATTGCAGGAGTTGCATTCCTCCATGACTTTAAATTGATAGGCACACAGGACTTCACTACCACCCCTATATAACTGATGAAATTATTACTATCAACTACTTAATTTTTATTATTCCACTTAATAGTAAACTTCTTCCCTTCATTTCTTGCTTTTGTCACCTGCTCCATCACAACTAATCCCTTCTTTAGCTGTTCTTCCTCCTTATTAGTCACATTTTGCCTACTAGAACTACTAGATTTAGATCCAATATCTAGATAATCACCCTCGGTAGCCATTTACCTATGAAGATATCAATAATCAAGATTAAATAAAACAATAATAATTCAAACAAGAGCAACATCTTAACCAGATTAAATAAAAAATATAAAAATGAAAAAATAGTAAGTAAAAAATAGTCATTTACCTATTTATTTCGTTCTTTTCTTTTTCTTGTCCTAACTACTTTTTTAACTAATTCTTTTTTAACTTTAATAGTTTTCTTCTTCAATTAAATTGATTTCCCCTTCTTAAAAATTCAAATGCCCTCATTGTGATTGTATCTTATGTAGAAAGTACTATCTTCAATATTGTCTAAGCTATCATCATTTTTTAAATGATGTCCCATGAAACAGATCAACCTCAACTTCATCATTTTTTCTATTTTGCTCATTTTTATTACTTTCTATAGCTTCCATTTCTTTAACTTCCTTATTACTCCATAAAATAATAGACTATTCCTTATCTGCAGGATCATTGACATTAAAGACTTTGGCTTAAGATGGATAAATGAAAGGATCTTCTTTATACCCTTCCTTCTTTAGATTCACCCTAATCAACCCAAAGTCATCGACATCCAACCCATTATATTTTCAATCCACTTGCAACTAAAGATTGGAACTCAAAAGGAGATATAATCCTACTCCCAAATATGCTCAATTACCCCAAAGTAACACATTCTAGCATAGATGGGTTTTTTATCTTTCGTACTGGAAATGTGCATTCCATCAACTATGGTAAATACACTATATTTTGCATCTTGCTTTGATCATCGTGCTCCTTCGTGTAAAACTTGTACCAATTGATGATATAGCTCATGTAAGAGAAGACATGTTTGTTCGGTCCTTGTGATAACCATCTCAATCTATCAGGAACTGAATTAGGATTGACATATACCTCCCTTCTATATGCTCTTTTAACCAGTGTATAAACTATTTATTATGTAGTTTAGTGATCCAACTATCTAATCGATAACGGTTTGCCTCTTAAGCTCTGTTTGGTGAATCTTAGCATAATCATCAACCTCTAGAGAGTTGTATAGCACAAAAAGGTATACTTTTTCCCACTGGTCACTTGAGATAGTGACAACTTTTCTTCTGTTGTCCTTTCTATACCTTCTTCACCAATAACACTTGAATTCTTTAAGTATTGATACAGAAGTGAATAGCCTCTTCACTAAGATATCGGTCAATAATGCAACCTGTTGATCGACTTCAATTTTAAACATAACCTTTCAATACTTTCATGTGACGCTCAAATGGATACATCCACCTCACATAAGCAGGACCATATAATTGTACCTCTCTAACCAAATGAACTGTTAGGTGGACTATATATCAAAGAATGAGAGGGAAAAAAATTTGTCATCTCAACATCACATAATTTTTACACAATCAACTTTATAACTCGATAACTTATCAGGGCTAATTACTTTACTACAAAGACACTTGAAGAAGTAGCATAGCTTTGTGATTGTAGCTCCCACATTATTAGGTAAAATACCATATATAGCCACCACAAAAAAAATTCTCCATCAAAACATGACAATCATGAGTCTTTAAACCTTTAAACTTTAGATCTTTTCGTGAAACAAGATTTTTAATGTTTGAAGAGTACCCATCTGGAAGCTTGACCGTATCAAGAAACTCATAAAAAATTTTCTTTTCATTTCTAGACAGTGTATGAGCTGCGGCATGAAGAAATGTACGAGTTCCCTTCTCTTGCGGTGCCAATTCTTCTCTTATCCTTATCACAACCATATCTAACCTCACATTAATGCCACCCTTGGTTTTTCTTGGAAATTAAGTAATGTGCTAACAAGACTGTCACAGAAATTTTTCTCAATATGCATTAAATCAAGGAAGTGTCTCACATTTAAGGTCTTCCAGTATGGCAACTCAAAGAATATTGACATTTTCTTCCACCTGCTTGTTCCAACATGCTTTGCAAATGGTTTACCAAATTAAATATCAACGTCTTTTATCTTCTCAAATAATTCCTCACCAGTCAATTACTTTGGTGGCCTCTCTTCTTTTAATGTTCCGTTGAATGACTTTTTCCAACGACGATATCAATGCTTGTTACTCAACCATTTGTGATGCCCAAGGTACAGATTCTTCATACCATGTTATAACTTCACTGAATGTGTGCCTTCTTCATAAATAGGGCATCCAAGTTGTTTTTTAATGGTATACCCTAATACATTACCATATGCCAGAAAGTCATTAATTGTAACAAAAAGCATGGCTCTCAAATTGAACATCTCTTCTTTGTAAGCATCATATACCTTTACACTTATCTCCCACAATAGCTTCAAGTCCTCAATTAGTGGTTTTAAATAAACATTTATGTCATTACCGGGTTGCTTAGGCCCTGAGATTAGCAAAGACAACATAATATACTTTCGCTTCATGCAAAGCCAAAGAGGAAGGTTATAAATGACCATCATCACAAGCCATGTGCTATGGGTACTACTTGGCATCCTATATGAGTTCATCCCATCAGTAGATAATGCAAGGCATAAATTCCTCTCTTCTTTACCAAACTTAGGGTACTTCCTATCAAACCTTATCCATTCAAGAGAATCAGCTGGATGCCAAACCTTGTCATCTTTAATTCTCCCACGTGCATGCCATGATAAGTTCTTTACCTCTTCACGTATGCTATACAAGTGCCTGAATCTTGGAATAATAGGAAAATATCACATTACCTTCTTTAGACTTTTCTCGTTCTGCTTATAGCGTGATGCCTCACACTTAGGACAGTGGGTTAGCTCTTCATATTCATTTTTGAACAAATACAATTATTAAGGCAAGCATGTATCTTCTTATAACTCAGGCCAACTATGTGTAACACCTTCTTTGCATTATATAGCTTACCCGGGAGCTTGTTATTCTTCGGTAGCATTAGTTTGATCAGAGAGAGCAAGCTTGAGAAGCTTGTGTCACTTCACCTGCTATTAGCTTTCAAGTTGTATAATTCCAATATAGCAGATAACAGAGTGAACTCAGTACAACCCTCATACAAAGGTGTCTCCGCATCAGTTTTCAACATTTCCAACTTCTCTGAAAAATTCTTGAGTTCCCCTTCCATCGCATTAGGCAATTCTTCCAAACAATAGTTAGTCTCATATGCATTTTGTTAGAATCTGGTGATGATGAAAAACTTTCCATATGCCCCCAATTATAATTATTCACATCTTCAGGTATTTCTCCATGCTTTACCCAACACTTCTAACTCTGATCAATTCCATACTTAAACAAGTAGAGTTCATATGTTTCAAGAGAAACTGACCTCACATTATCGCAGCTTAAACAAAGGCAAACAATTCACTCGTAGTCTTTTGCATTATTTACTGCAAACTTAACAAAGTCTGCCACCCCATCATAATATTCTTTAGATAAACGGTTGGTAGACATCCACTCCTTATTCATAATTAATGCCCTTGTCTAAGCAAGGTAATGAAGATAGAAAAGCATTCAGTGAGTCACAAGTTGATTATTTAAAAAAAATTAAACAATTTCAGTGGCATAATAGCTTAAAATAAGTATTTCTTAAGCCTTATTCTCTATTTATACTAATTTAATCAAGCAAAATATTAAACTACTTCAAAGAAAACTCAAATTTCTTCTACATAATTGCAAAATAAAAATTTAAAAAATTTTTGACAGCATAACGACATAAAATTGAGCACTTCCTGAGCTTAATGCCCTCTTTTCACAAATTCAATATTAAAATAACAATAATTTCAAACTAACATACACATAGATCAACCTCAAATTAATTTTAGAACAAAACTTTATGAGCTTTATAAGCTTGTAATGTGGCTAAGGGTAGAAGGAAATTGATTGCAAAATATCACCAAAGCTCATTTTAGATAATAGCCACAAGTACTCACAATTCAACCATAAAGTGAGCTATTTCAATTATACATGAACATAAAATGCAAAATATGTTGACAAAATAATCAACTATGCATATTTACAAAGGCCCTCAGTAGTTTGAACAAAATAAAATTAACAACAGAGTATCCAAAGTCCCAAAATAGTCAAACCAAAAGATGCACCATAGATAATCATAATGATAAAAAATTCCCGATGTATATCAATACTAATTTTTAATGGTGAGAGCAACCTTAATATCAATAACACTCAATTCATTCAAGCTTATAAATTTACATGGCTAAATTCTATTTTACAAGCTAAATCACACTATCTTTTTGCTCAATCCTATTTTACAAATTCACTGAAATAACAACCTCAAGTTTCTAAATTTCAACTATTTATCAACCTAAAGTATAAAGCATCAATAATTGCAATTAGAAAGAAAGAAAGAAAAAATTAATTACCTCATAAGATCATGTGATATGGTTGTTCTGAAATCAAGAGGACTTGGATTAAGGCCACAGGAACAACAATAGCTGGTGGGAGAAGTAGCAATGAGCCACAAATTGAAGCACAAGCACAACACAAGCACGAGTGAACCAGGAGGCTAGATTGGCAATATTGGAAGTAAACTCCAGGGACCTTAAACCAGAATGCATCTACGGCCTTTGAGAGCTGGAGTGAGGATGACCACCACAGTTCTTCAATGGACAACCAAAGCTTGGGGTATTCATCTAGGGGAAGAGGCCAATATACCAACGATGAGCTCATGAAATAGGGGAAGAAATGCAGTGAACGTAGTGAAGATGGAGACGACAACAGTGATAGGCTGATAATGGGCTGGGACGAGCTCACAAGGCAAAGAGCTTAAGGCCAACAATGGAGGGATTAGGGGTTTCAAATTGGAATGGGAAAGTCTAGAAATTTGTTTGAATGACAGAGCACTGCTGCGCGAGCTCTCTGCTGTGTTGTACATAAGCGTGTTAGAGAAGCCAAGATATTCAACGGTTATATATGAAATTGTTGAATATACTTAACGCGTAGCTCTCTGCTTTATTTAGATATGTGGTGCATAGATATTTAACGGTTATCTATTTAAACCGTTGAATATAATTTTTTAAAAAAATTAATTTATATATATATATATATATATTAAACAGTTATACGTCACTGTTGCATAAAAATGTGCCAAACGTATATATATACACTGTTAATATATAGCTTAGCCATCCATTGCATATTTATATATATATACACACACACACACACATATATATAAAAGAAGACCCTTAATTATTTAATAATTAATATACTAAATGGATAAATGAATATAATTGTTGAGTATATATCCATATACTCAATAGTTATAATTAACCATTCCATATATATTAAAAAAAACAAAAAACTTAGTCAAATAATTAATATATTAAACTGTTAATTATAAAAAATGTTAAGTATTTAGACAAAATACTTCATAGTTTTTATACATTATTCGTTAAGTTTTTAAAATGATAAAAAAATTATTCAAAGAATTTGTATACTCAACAGTTTTTCATATTAACCATTGAGTATTTACATTTACATACTCAACAATTTTTTAGTTTAACTGTTGAGTAAGTTTTTAGGAGGGAAAAAATTTCATTTATTTGTATACTCTACGGTTATACATAAAAATCGTTGCGTATTGATCTACATTATTTCACACTTTATTTAACAACTATTTAATATGAATTTTTTGATTTTTCACCTATACATATTAAACGTTTTTAATATTAACCGTTGAATAAATCCTATTATATATAACCATTTTTGTAGTAGTGTGTATCATCATTCTTTATTTCATGCGACTCCCCTAGGTCATCCATATTGGGTAAATTGTTCTCAACAGGTTCAACATTACTAGAGTCATTATTCTCACTTCTTATTGATATTGCTAGTATGATTACTCACAACAGAATCTTTATAAGAAAATTTATGTTCAATAAATCTAACATTTTTGCTAATAAAAATTCTGTTAATTTTCAAATCAAGCAATATGAAACCTTTCTTATTATTAGGATTGTAATGTCCACCTGGACATTACCAAGACAACACTCACACATTGTTGTGATAACTAGAATTAATTAAAATCTCCTAATGAAGCTACCACAACTCAAAGGTTTGAAGATAATTAGTTTAAAACTTTGAGACCCTAATAAAACCTTTTTTAAAATATTATTTGAACTCAAATTATGGTTAAAAATTAATTAAGAACAAATGCAGAAGCATGAAAAACAAACCACGTCAAACTTAGGCTAAAATGCCATTCTTTTACAAATTCAGCTCCGTCCGCCACGGCACAAGCTATGCCTACCATGGCAAATGGGACAGAGGGACAAGCCCCTCAAAGGCCTTTTGCTCCGCTGCACACACCCACTATCATGACAGCAAATTGCTGTCATAACATCCCTTCGAAATTTCTAAGCGCGCCATTTCACCATCCGATGTTCGATTTGGACGATTCAAGTATCCATATGAAACTCTTTGAGCCCTCTAGCTAATGGCACTAGTTTTATACTCAAATAATCATCCATTTAAAAGATGAACACTCGAACTTAAAATGGTTTGTTTTCATAACAAAACACACACAAAGGTGTCCAACTCATACTACTAAATGCCATTAGTCATAGAGACACTTTGACCACCTTAAATGGACTACACATGACATGACCATTCAATCATAGCACATAATGAAGTAATCACACTCAAAATGACCACCAAATCCATAATCGACAATAACACAATGGCGTGGATAAAATTCAATGTATAAATCAATTGGTTATTTTGGTACTCAAAACACTTGAAATATATATCACAAGTAAGTATAACTTGGCCTAGCACACAGATGTAATCCACAACATTAATCTTGGACCAAGATACACACACTTATCATAAATTCATACAAGTGATATCCAAAATAATATCATATTCCTAAGTTGGCAATATATAGTGGCAATATTCGTTATAAAATCAAAAAGAGAAAGGGAAGAGCTATACTACAATGCTCTTTACTCTTCAATTACCCTTCCTTCCCCTTACCCCTATCAGACCCCTCACTTATAAAATATAATCACAAAGTAAGATAAATATCTCAATAACAAAATAATTCACTACTAATGATTAACATGCACAACTATAAGAGAGTAAAACTAAGAAACTTCCAAAATATACAATTAGTATATCACCACATACTCTTTTCATTAGTATTAATATTTTACCACTAGCATGATCATTCTACCATTTGAGCTTCCGTATCACTCCGATCGAAACCATAAGCTCCTAGACTAAGTACACATTCACAATAATCCGAGCTCACCTCCAGTGATAGAATCATCTGGCCAAAGGTGTCCTATCCCACTTTCAGACTATGATTTCCCCCTATCGCACACAGATCGGGGTGTCGTTACTCCAATACTATATCATTAATGCTAAGGAGCGTTACTCTCTAACACCATATCCCACATGGATACTAAGGAGAAAATCTCTAACACCGTGCCTCATTAGACACTAAAGAGATACATGCCGTATGGACTTCCACTACTCCTCCCTACGGGTGAACTCCCACCCCCTAACATGATCATGCCTACACTCAATATACATATCACATATACATTTTAAATTTCTCAACTCATTTATATATAACTTTCATCATACTCACCATTTGCAAAAATAAATTTTCATGCACAAAACCACATTTTGAAATATGTAAGGTTATCAAATCTCAAGTTCAAATCCACATATCTACTCACAAATAATTAAGCAATATAATCAATCAGTGTAAATTATTCTATTACCTCAACCCTTTGTCATGCACAAAAGGGTTACCGTAGTTCAACGTTAGCTCCATACATTTTATACGTATTATATAGCTCGAGCAATGCTCAATCTACACAATCAAGTAGCAATCATCAATTATCACTCCAAATAACTTCAAATTCTCTAGGTTCTAAGTGTCTAAAATACCCAAATTTCTTTTCTAACAACATCAACCATTCCCAAATACTCTAACCATCCTATTAAACATTCCAACACACCAAATTCACTAACCAATACTCAAAATCCTTAAATTATACTTAAGGGTCATCTAAACCCTTACCAAAAAATTCTAATCACCACAAAACTCATAAACTTAGGGTTAAAGGCTTGATTTAACTCTCTAAGACCTTAAATAAATCAATGGGTTCAGTCTAAACCTAAAAAAATTGAAATTAAAGCCCTAATTACCCTAAATGTTCAAATTTTTGCATAAAATAGGGAGAAGAGGGAATGTGCAACTTATCCAATGGTGATTCAAGCTCTAAATGCCCTTAAAGTAGCTTAGGGATCGTGCCTTAGCAGACCACAAGCTCTCCTTCATCGCTCTCTCATTATCCCTCTTTCTTTCTTCTATTTTTGATTTGTTTTTTGTCTCTAATAAGTGTAGATTTTGCACGTGAGCTATGGCGCATTGACACACTCGCCGCAGCAAATGGCACAGAAAATCTCACAAAATTTTAAAGTCCTTTCTATGCCATGGCCCGCTTAAAAATTGACCTAGCCTCCTTCTAAGGCTGTCCAAGGATCCAAAAACTATATTAGTTTTCCATAAACCTCATTAATCAATAATTTATTCAAATTAGCTAAATTACCCTTGGAAACACTGATAATTTTCAAATTGAGAAACTTAGGATGTTACAAGGATAGCCTAAAAAGATACAAGGAATAGACCTAGACTGGAATTTATCTGTGGTATTCAAATCTACAGTAAAAATAAAAAAACCAAAACTCTCAAATTATCAAAAGTAGGTAGCTTCCCGTAAACAATCTCACAAGGGGTCTTGAATTGTAAAACTCTAGAAGGTGTTCTATTTATCAAGTGGGCTACCATTTTTATGCAATCCCCCTGATACCAAACAAGTAAAATAGATTGGATAAAGAGATGCCTAGAAACCTGAACCAAGCTCCTATGTTTGCACTCAACCACCCCATTTTGTTTAGGTTTATAAGGGCAAGTAGTTTTATGTATAATTTCCTTTTCCTCAAGAAAATTTCTTAATTCGTTATTCAAGAATTCTTTGCCATTATCAATTTTAATCCTTTTAACACGTGTATTAAATTAATTCTAAACATAGACAATAAAAATTTTAATGTTCTTCACAGTTTTAGACTTGTGCTATGATAAAAATATCTAAGTAGCTTTATAAAAATCATCGACAATAGTTAAAAAATATTGGTGACCTTAGTGTGTGGGTACCTTATAAGGTCTCCACACATCCATATGCAACAATTTAAAACAAAGTGTGGATTTTATAGATCTAACAGGAAAAGGCATCTTGGTTTGTTTAGATTGAGTACAAATCTCATAGGTCTTATTTGTAATATTCAAGTGAACACCCCTTTTTGAGTGAAGGCAAATGCTTCATTACAGGAAAAGAAAGGTGACCTACTCTACAATACCACAACCAAAGTTTACTTGGTTCTTTTATTACATTAGAATTTTCAGTAGCATTTATAACATGACCATTATTAGTTAGAATGTATAAGCCTTGCACAATCTTACTAGTCGCTTTCATCTTGCCACCCTGAAGGCCCTACACTAAATAGAGGTCAAGGAAAAAGGCAACCATATAGTGTTCTTCTTTAGAAAGCCTAAGAACATATATTAGATTGAAACAAAGTTCAAGTGCATAAAAAATATCTTTCAAAAATATGCCACTTGATAGATAAATACTTCCTGTATTTGTTACTAAGACTCTTTGCCCATTAGGAATCTCAATATTTTTATAAAACCAGTGTATTTCTCATAAGAATCAAAAAATTGCAAGTCATTCACTATGTGAGTTGTAGCACCAAAATCAAGTATCCAACTATTTTCAATTTTAAAGTAAGAAGAACTATGCAAACCTGTACCAGTGAGTGTGTGGATGGTTGGTTTAGGATCCTTCTTCAATAGCTACAGCATTTGCTCCTACTACTCCTAAGTGAAGGTTGGCACAATAGTTTTCCCTTCATCCATTCCATTAGCTGCCTCGCTCTTTCCTTGATTGGATTTACCTTCCTAAGATCACTTTTTTTTTATTTCCTTTGAAATCAATAGGATAGCCAATGATTTTATAACAACTCTCCTAAATATGCCTATGTTTGTGACAGTGAGCACATTCAAGTGAAAAGTTGCCACGTCCACATCCTCTACCTCGACCTTTTCCTCTACCCATTGCTATAGCAGCTCCTTTAGTAGGTAAAGATTTATTTGATCCAGTGATAAATTTTTAAGTCTTGTCCTTCGTAATCATATTGTAGGCTTGATTTACAGATGGAAAGGGAATCATTAGGAATATTTGACTCCTTGCTTGACTGTAGGACTTACTAAGTCCAATCAAAAATTGAAGAAGACATTATTGTTGCATTAAATTGGCATAAACCTTTGAAACCTCACACTTACTCATTGGAACAACAATTAGGGAAGACTATTCTTCCCAAAGCTCCTTTAGCCTTGCATAGTAGCTTGACACAGAGAGAGATCCCTAAATGTGATAATTAATTTCATGGCATACAGCAAAGATGCAAGATCTAATGACCTTATCAAACCTTTTCTTGAGATCTATCCAGACGAGAGACCTTTGAGCATATGCGATTTCATTGGCTAATTCCTTCAAGACAAAGCTTAGTAACCATGAGAGCATGACAACATTACACCATTCCTATTGAGCATAAAGTGATGAATCTAGAGCTTCTTTCTTACAAGATCCATTGATGAACCTAAGTTTGTGTTTCCCGAGCAACGCAATCTGCATTGGTTGACTCCATATGGTGTAGTTCTCAAGACCAATGAGAACATGAAGTATAAGGGTCGCCATTTGTATATCAGAAGGATCGAGATAGAGCTCGTAAGTGAAATCAATGGGAGCAATAGCATTTTTCTCATCATCAAGCATAGTGAACGTCTCTGTGGTTAGGGCTTGTAAGGAAAAAGAGTTCAAAAGGAAGAGGATGAACTCACTAGAAAGAGGATTGAAATTGGAAAACCTAGAGGGAATGAGATAAGTCAAGCAAGAGAATTTTCACAAGAAGTTGAAATGCAAAATCTTCACCCATTTTGAATAATTTATTAGGTCAATTCTTTAATGGATTCGAATTCTTATTTTTTCAATCCATTTTTTAAATTTGATGTAGTATTTTAGGTAATGCAAAGAGACATATTGAAGCTCCTTCTTGGTGGGTCTACATTCTTGCATTTTTGAGCCCATTTCTTGAGTTTCAGTCACAGCAGGCAACCTTCTCAAGCCTAAACAATGTCCTGGCTCAATGATACCATGATGAAATAGGTAATTTGTCAAACTGTATAGATTATGATTGAATGCCGAACTAAAAATAATATGACTTTCATTAATGAAATAAGGGTCCGAACAAGATTATTTATACACCACGAAAGTAACCAAAATAGAACAACAAACAATAAATGACATTACTAAAACTAACTATCAAAGAAACATTATTTATTCTCAACACTTTCATCTAATATATTAGTCTTTTGGAGTAGATCTTTTGTTTGGACACGTGTGCCCGTAACATTAGTATTTTCATGGAGAGGTTATAAAATCTTACTCTACTAACCAAAAATTAATCAATAAAACTCATGGTAATCAAAAGATTAACACATAAAGGCGATTACTAAGTTTTAATTCAAAATTCAAAGGATCCCAAGTTTTCATAATCAACATATGTTTAAAACAATTTAAATCTCTTATATCAGAGTAAAGACAAGTTACAAAAGCATGAGATACCTCAAAGGAGTGAAAGAAATAAAAAACAATTAAAAAACAACTTATTTGCTATGAAATAGGGCAATGTGCTGCGGCTCAGGTGCCATGCCCTGCGACATGTTACACGCAAATGTCAGCAAATTTTGTAGTCATTTGACATCAAAATCAAGGAATTTTTGACACATCTCGATTCTCCGTCTAACGTCCGAATGATGTGATCTAGGTATCTACAGAAAGTTCTTTCATTGTACTAGCTAATGGCATAGATTTCACTTCCAAAACAGATCGCACTAGGAAGTTAGACACCCAAACACCTTTTGATCACATTTTCTCAACTTTTCACAATAAAAGGGTGTCCAAAACCCAAGCCAAGAGCCTTTCCTAACACCTGGACCATGTCCATTAGACCTAGAACTATTAGTACAACACGTCACATGCACTTAAATGCCAGTATAGCATAAAATCACTCCTCAACCCCTTTTTACTAAAAATATAAGGAGAAGGAAATTTTTATTGCTTTGTATCAAAACTAATCAAAACATGTTTAAAATATCATTTTTACACTTGCACTAGTATTTTAACCCTATCAACATATCTATATTTCATCATACACAAATACTCAGGGCCTAAAATACAATTCAGATATTTAGAACAATAAAATAGTGCAAATATGATGGTATGCAATTTAGAATTGGCAATCATATACTATTACACAAAATAATCTAAACTAAAGACATACGATAGGAATGTACTAATTCCTAAGCTCTTGAGCCTTCACCCTCTCTGCACTGGAGCTAGAGTCTGAAAAGTGTTAAATGAAAGGGATGAATTTAGCACTCAGTAATCAAGGAAAAACCTATCCTATACAGTTATATATCAATTATAAATCAAACACATGCATATAAAACCAAGTACTTAAAACATGATTACACATATCATAACTTATCAATCCAATTAGCACATTTTTATCTCACATATGTTGGGTACATAATCACAAGACATGTGACCATGACTTGATACATTCACATGACTTGCCACAACTCAAAACATGTGGGACACATCATAAGTTTACATAGGCAATGATTAACCAACCTTATACCCTCCTTATTTTTTCATATCGAAATCATGGGCTATAACACTGAATAGGGTTCTGTCCATGTGACTGGACTACTCAAGCTCACCAATCATGAGGTATGGCTCGGCCAAAAATCACATGACTCACTCTTAAATCATGGCTTCCCCCATTCTTGAATCTCTAGGGTGTCTCATACACTAAGCTATTCTCCTCATTGAACTGGTAGAGAAAGTTAGGTTATAGTCCCCCAACAAACTATAGGATAATTCCTCAACAAACTGTGGGATAAGGCTATACCCCTGTACACCAAAGGGTAGCCTAAATACCATATGAATTTTTCTCTACTCTAATCTCTAGGCAAACTCCCTCCCACTGATCTTGCCATAAAATGTTGCTTACTTATTTTCACACTTTCATTTGCTCAATATCAAAGTCAACATATTAGGCTCAAGATCATGCACTACCCAAGTGAGCATCTAATAACATTTCACAACATTATCCATTTCATTATTAACACACATTTACCTCAACACAAATATCACATTCATCTTCCCAAAACATATACACATTTATAGTTCGAAAACCATCTTAATTTCACATCTTACATTCAAGCCAAATATAACATTCTACATAATCATACTTTCAAACATTAAAAATCAATTCATGCATGTAGCGTTCACAACTCTATAGTAAACAATCAATTGATAGGTAACTACCTAAAGTAAGGTTCCCCCAATTACCTCAAATCTTTGAGGTCAAAAGTTTACCCCTCAATGTTATGGCTTCCAAGCTTGAATTTCCAAGCCAAATAGGTGTCTAAGAGTTCAACCTACAATTTACAAAGTTAACTTTCATTAACATTGCCAATCTCACATTTCAACTCTAATCTTCCCTTTCTAGATTACCCAATGCCCATATTACTTACATTTGGTCCTACTCATTGGGTTTGTTAACTATCTTTAGTTCCCATTAGCATTAACAAGTCATTAAACTCCCATTTTGGATATATATTAAGCCCAACCACCCAAGGCACCAAAATTCATCATACTTAAGTTTAGATACTCTAATCTACTCCCATTAACTCCATTTAAACCAATGGACTCAAACTCATAACCTATATAAATCAAGAATGATCTTTTATTAAACAAACCCTAATCATAAACTCATAAATGTGAAAGAGATGGGGAGATTAATGAGTGTGGTACTTACTCTAGGTCTTTGTAGCCTCCAAAATACCCTCAATATTTTCCAAGAGTGAACCTTAGTAGAGCTTGATTTGTCCTCCTCATTTTCTCCTTTCTCTTCTCTCTCTTTCTGTCTCAACTCATCACTGATAAATTATAGAAAATGACCATGTACCGCAGCAGACGCATAATACCTTGAGGTGCATGACACAAAGAAGTCCTCATTCCACATCTGAAGTTTCTGTGTGCTGCAGTGGATGTTTTCCACACCATAACATGTTGCACAGCAATATTAACCCTTTATTTTCTTCTCCTTTTAATGCTCAAGTGGCTTGCCTTGGTACCGTACCCACAATTAAGGCTGAAATATAATTGAATATAATTATTAGACCTCCCTGACTACATACTGCTACAAGTTACTTAATTATCCTAATTAAGTTTAGTTAATTAGGGGATTAAAACTAGGATGTTACAAATTTTATGTGATTTTGTTTAGTATATTTTAGGTTTCCATTGATTAAAAAAAAGTTACTAATAAGATTTTTATAACTAATTATACTAAGAAGAATATGAAAAATTATTCAAATCCATCTTACTATAAGGTAGATAACAATTAGAGGTTAGCTAAATTGATCATATATGAGATTCTTATAAGTTTCTTGTATTGTAAAAGTTATTAAAATTCATTAAAAATTAAAAATTATTTAAAAAGACTATTAACAAAATTATGTGGTTGAAATTAATTTATTATTAAAATTATTTTTAAGATATAAAAATTGTAGATAAAATATATTTTTAATAAAAGAGGGGGAACATTTACCTATTTTGAGAAAAGATAAAAATTTAATCATTTAATTTATTAATTTTTGAAAAAAAATATGGACAAGAAAAAAGTAAAAGATATTTAACATAAAGTAATAAAAAAATATTTATAAATAAATTATATACTTAATAATTTTCATTTAAAAATAAAAATAAAATTTAAAATTGTTTACAATGTCTACAAGAAAATTATTTAATATTTAAATTTTTTTTATTTTAAGTTCATTTTCCTTGAAAAAATAATAGTTACTAGTAACAAATAATATTTTATTAAAAATATCATATAAATATTTATCTAAATTATTTTTTCATATTAATAATTGAAAATAAAAAAGTATGTATGTCTTTTTAATAATATATTATTTGACATATGTTTATGTGGTTAAATAATATATATTTAATTTCACATGTAATAATTGTAGGTGTATTTCGTTCAACTGATAAATAATGGAGACTCAAGGCTTGGATATGGAAGGTCAAGATTCAAATCTTAGTTTTAGCATATTTTACAACAACTATGTAGTACGATGTGTGGTGGTAACATGGCGTATGAGATGGCTTGAAGAAGCACACACGTGGCGAGTGACATGCCATCTCGTGCTACACACATGACAAAGTGACGTGACATATAATAAATTATTATTTTTTAAAAGAAGAGTTGTTGCCACTAAAAGTTTTTAAATTATTATTAAAAAATTCACATCAAAAGTTTACTTTTAGCGCCAATAATAATTTATCGCCATAGAAAACTATTAGCAATGATCCTTTGGTGGTGCCTTTTGAACTAAAGTCACTGCTAAAAGTTCTTGTTTTTCTTTTTCTGTAGTGATGGTCATGGAAGCATCACATGACTCATCCTTCATGTCATGTCTTCGATAATGTATCTTGTGCATTGATCAATGGTTCACTTCATTGGATTTCCTTAAACATTGAAGGAGTTTACCAGCAATATCTACTAACACTTGATCTGTCAAATGACGAGTTCAGAGATTCCTAAGGATGTCACAGAATCTAATGGTTTGATTTCTTTAATGACAGCAAGGGGCTTGCTTGCTGCTGTGACACAACTAGGATCTCGAGATTCGTTATCACCATTATATTCTAACAAATGGTCCTTGTGGGTTGTGGGATTTGGATCCCATGCGTGTCCGAACTACAAGCATGGGGTGAGTGGCGACATGTGGCAAAATCGCTTACCTCCAGTTATGAAAGAGATTTTTCTTCTTAGAGTGAAAGCCTGAGGTACGTGTTGGCCAAAAGGAAGAATGGGGACATAATATGGAAATAGAAGGTGGACAGATTCTTGTGTATAATCCAACAACTTCAACGACCAATAATGTCCTCGGAATTAAAAACTTGGGGAAAAATAACAGTGTTATATATATTGGTCATCCGAAAGAGAGCTTGCATTTATTAGACAGAGTCTCATCAAGGGTTAACTCCAGTTAATAGTGAGAACGCTACAAAATTGCCATTCGAATATAATTGTCAAACTCACTAGTTGACTCTATGAGTTTAACATTTTTACATTTTTAGTTTATAAAATTGTGTTAACTTACTCATAAACTCGAACTAAATACAAATTTAATTAAACTCGCGAATTTACTTTCGAGTTTACCGTTTTTACATTTCTAACTTACAAAATCATGTCAACTAATTTATAAACTTGGATTAGAAGAAAACTTAGTTAAACTTAAGCTCATCCATTTTTTTTAGTTGAGCAAGTTAAGTATATACTATGAAGAATTTAATTTATAAAAGTTATAAGACCTGGTTCAAAGAAAAAAAATTAAAAATGCAAAAACTAATATTAATAAAAAAGAAAACAAAATACTAAAAATAAGTTCCCTTATTTTAAAATTTTTGTGTCTTGTATATATTAATTTATCGATGTAGATGAGTTTAATTTTAATTATTTATATGTTTAATATATTTAAATTAACTTGTAATCATATTTTTGTGGCTATTTGTTAATAGAGGTAAACTCTTACGAGATTACGATCCGAGTTTGTGATACGAGTTTACATTCTTGTTACAAGTTTATTTAAACTCGTGAGTTTAATAATCTTGCTTCCGAACATTGTTTTTTATTTGGATGTATTGTGAATAAATCTAATTATATTTTTCCTAAATTTTTAAATATTTTTACTGAATTCTTTGGCACTACTATTAGTTAGCAAGACTAGATAGCTAGAATTGAAAGAAACCTTAAAGATTGCTTCAAATTTGAAACTATGATAGCAGTAGTTGTGTATTGTTTAATTTCCATCTTAACTGTAATTCTATGCTCAAATTTTATATATAATGTCAATCCTCGTAATTTAGAAAAAAATCATCTTTTACTTTATCAATTGAAATGCTTAGAAATTCCAAATTGCATGAAATAGTAATATTGTTTAGGCACATCTTATGTATCCTTACAAGCTCATTGTCTTAGAAGAGTCAGATTAAATCTGAATATGATAAAAATCCCATAAATATACCTCTACTCTGAAGTAAAATACTTATTCCAAGCCTTATCACTAAGCAATACCCTGAGTTCAGTCAAAAGTATCGTGAATCCTTATAATTAATTATACTCATTTAGTATTATAGAAGATTATAGTCATCTTGATATAGGCAACAGAGCATTAGGGATTGTGGATAGTGTGATAGCCCTAGTTTGTAATTCAAAATCATTGTGTGTAAACTTCCTATGAACAACCTAACTTAAAAGCATTCTGTGTAATTTGTCCAACACATAATAATATTTTATGATTTGAAATTAACATAAGAAAAGCATGTTGAAGTAGAACTAAAAAAGGGAAAGGGAGAAGAAAAAAGAGTAGGGAAAGAGATAGATAGAGAGTAGAGAGAATGTAAGACAAAAGAGATAAACTGAGAAAGATGCACTAAGATAATAATTCTTATTCCATAATAAACATTGTACAAAGCAAATAATAGCAATTCTTATTTAATAATAAACGTGTGCAAAGAAAATAAGTTAAAATACTATTTATAGGTCTCAACCTACCCCTAAAAATAAAAGCAAGAAAGTTCTAAAAATCTTAAAATTAAATGAAAAGATAAAAATAAAAACTAAAAGATATACAATAATTCTAATATTACAACAATTAAAATAAAACATTCCTAATTAATTAGATAAAATATCTTCAATCTTCAAATCTTCTCTGATATAATATTCAATTATTTCTTTTTCTTTCGATCTTCCCATCACATGTATGCAATGTCCCAGCAACTTAACAAACTCAAGGCCATCAAGAATATAGGCAAAAATATTAATTCTTCCATCAGCAAAAAAAGTCTCTTTGGAAAACCATAATTCAACTCCAAGCAAATGAAAATATCTCAGCACCATGAGCTATTATCTAGTGCTCCTTTTCTTTCATGTTTCATAGAATATTGCATGAAAGAAATTCAACTAAGGTATTTCTTCATATCAAATACGTAAATGCCATACTATATATATAGGGTTAAAAGATAATTTAAATCCTAAATTATAAGTACAAAAGTGTCTAGGACCTCAAACTCATCTTTTATATAATATTCCCCTTTAATTTTTAAAAATAGTGTAATGTAGGCCTACAATTAATAAAAGTTAATTTTGACTGTCAATTGACTAGAATATGACAAAATACAACCAAAAATAATTAGAAAATGATCAAAAAATTATAGAAAAGTATTCAACAATTAAAAATAAGGATCTACAAAATTACATAAAAGGTCATTTTCTGTAATTTTTTGACATCCTTTTCTGGTCAACTAACAATCAAAGTTAACCATATGTATATATATTGTAATATCAGAAAAAAGCTTATAAAAATACCCTCACACAACTTCATTCAAAATGTGGTTTTAACCAAGACCAATAGGTTTCTAAAGATCAAAGAGCTATATAGATCACCAATAGGAGTTGGGCTAGTGGAAGAGATTAATATCTCATAATTTGGCAAATCAATGTTCAAATCTTTGTTAAAAAAGATACTTAATAATATTTCAAATAAGATTGTCTCAAATAAAAGGGTGCCTATAAGTAACCGAAAAAAAGCAGCATGGATTAATTGTTTATGTGGTTCTCCATCTTCAATTGAGTCAACTAACGCTAGCTGGCCATAAAAAAAGGCCATGTAATTTCCTATATCTTTTTATAGCTGTATTTTACCAAAAGCATCCACGTGTTTCAATACAAAGTAACCAAAAAAGAGCAGCATATATTATTTGTTCATGTACTTCCCTATCTTCAATTGAGTCAACTAAAGCTAGCTAGCCCCGGAAAAAAAAAAAAAAAAAGGCCATCTGGCACATCATATTTCTTATATATTTTTATAGCTGTATTTTATCAAAAGCATCCACATGTTTCAATAGAACAATGCAATCTCACAAATGGCTTAGAATAAAAACGTGGGCAAAATTCTTGAACAAAATATCCGCCACTGTCAAGAGAAAAGATGATACAGGAAAAAGAAAGAAAAAATGACAATTCAGGACCTTCTAAGAATATTAATCTCAATTACAGACCATAAAATTGTAAAATCTCAGTTAAGGACTATGGTCCTTAATTGTAATAAAAAAATATAGTTTGTGAGGTGGAATTCATTATTGCTACTTGGAGATTCACTAACCCAACTTGAGAAAATTGTTAACGTATATTATGAAAACATGAAACCCCACTTGAAAATTAATTGTTTAACAAAAAGCACCACTTGAAAATTTACTAACTCGACTTGAAAAATTTTTTAACGTATATTGTGAAAATATAAAACTCCACTTGGGAATCAATTTTTTAATAAAAAATACTAATTTGGACAAGTCACTTTTTATTAAATAATTGATTCTCAAGTAGGGTTTTATTTTTTCACAATATACGTTAAAATTTTTTTTCAAATCTAGTTAGTAAATTCTCAAGTGGCGCTTTTTGTTAAATATTTAATTCTCAAGTGGAGTTTCATATTTTCACAATATATGTTAAAAAAATTTTTAAGTCTGGTTAATGAATTTTCAAGTGAAACTTTTTGTTAAATAATCAATTCCCAATTGGGGTTTCATGTTTTTACAATATACGTTAGTAATTTTCTCAAGTTAGATTAGTGAATTCCCAAGTAGCATTAGTGAATCCCACGATACAAATTACATTTTTTATCACAATTAAGGACCATGATCTTTAACTAGGATTTCAAAATTTTATGATCCGTAATTGGGATTAATGTTCTTAGAAGGTCCTTAATTGCCATTTCCCAAAAAGAAAGGAAAATAATAGTAGTAGTAGTGCAACAAAGCAGAGTGCCATTTTTTTTTTTGTTTTCCTACACATTTCACTGTAACTCAAGCTCATTTTTTCTCCTTTTTTTCGTCAATAAATGCATCGCAAAGTCAGAATGAAAATATAGTTCAAATTCTTTTCATCATTACCAGCAAGCTAATGAAAAACACAAACACCAAAATATTATTTCTCATATCCTTCAACTAATTAAGGATCAACTTCTTCCCTTCTAAAAGGGATGTAATGTTGATTGTTGTGCTCTTTCAACACTTGTAGCATGATTCTCAAATGCTTGGCATGTTCTTCTTCATCCTTAGAGTAGACCAGGATATCATCAATGAATACCACTACAAATTTATCTAAGTAGGGTCTAAAAATCATGTTCATATAATTCATGAAGATTGCTAGCACATTAGTTAATCCAAAAGGCATCACTAAACATTCATAATGCTCATATCTCATTCTAAAGGCAGTCTTAGGTACATCATCTGACTTCACCCTTAATTGATGATAACCAGATTTCAAGTCAATCTTGGAAAACACTGCTGCTCCAGCAAGCTGGTCAAGCAAATCATCTATCTATGGGAATGGACATTTATTCTTGATTGTTACCTTATTCAACTGTCGATAATCAATACACAACCTTAAACGTCCATCTTTCTTCTTCACAAATAGCACAGGTAAACCCCCTAAGGATACACTTGGCCTAATGAATCCTTTCTTTAGCAGTTCCTCTAACTACTTCTTCAATTCCTCTAGTTCAGATGGAGCCATATGATATGAAGCCTTGGAGATGGGCTCGGTACTGGGTACAAGGTCAATGGATAATTCAATCTCCCTTTCTGGTGGTAAGCCAAACATCCCATCAACAAACACCTCTAGAAATTCATTTACAACTCCAACCTTGTCAAGAGCGCTATTAAATATTCCATGCATTGAAAAGAATACTAGAAACATCTAACACCCTTCACATTCTAATCTTTTAATTTGCATAATAGATAGAAACTTTAGTGTCTCAAGGTTTATTATTGAAACAGTGTCCTCAAGCTAAAGAAGTCGTAATATATACTGGCAGAGAAATTGTTTTCTTTTCACAGTCTAGTGTTGCTCCGTAAGCTGACAACTAATCCATCCTAACAATCACATCAATTCTCAACATGGGAAAACAAACCAGATCAATAAATATAAGCCTATCACCAAATTTCATTTCAACTTTTGAATATGCACGACTAGTTTTTACAGAAGCACCAACCAATATAGACACATTCATCAACACAAGCAACTCAATCACAAGCAATTTTAACTTTTCTACACACTCATTAGAAATAAAAGAGTGAGTAGCACCTGAATTAAACAAAGCAAAAATATCAATACCACAAAGAGAAATAGTACATCTTCTAAGCTTTGGAGAGGCTTCAACTTCCTCCTTAAACATGGCAAAGACTTGATTAGGAATGGCAGATGTTTGCTCAAGTGCACTAGCATTCTCTAAGCAGTATTACGCTATGTGGCCAGTCTTGTGGTATTTGAAGCATGTTCGCACTCCCCATTATGGTACTTCCCACACTTGTTACAATATGGGGCTCTCATAGGTCCAGTAATAGCAGGGGCAGAATCCTACCTCAAAGTCTATTCCGACTTCCCATACTCCAGGGTGTATTGCTTGTGGATAAGCCATCATGGTGCATGGCACAAAATCTCTCTCCTCAGAATTTCTTCCTCTTTCATTCTCGGGTGACCCGATTCTCCTTTGGACCCATGTTTAAGGTTAAAATTGAAACCAAACATGTCCATTAGGCCCCTCTGACTACACACCTCACTAATACATTTAATCAATCTAATCAAGCTTAATTAATCTGGTTTAAAATCAAGGATGTTACAACTTTCATAAGTGAGGAGTTTGGCCTACATTTTACTCTAGGTAAGGTTTTCTTTATCATTCAACTAAATGACTATAGGTGTGTAATCTGCATTTAATCCTGCAAGAGTTTGTGAGATGAGGTCCTCTTGAGAAATGGGACTTCTAACTGGTAGCAAAGAATCAAACAATGTCTTCATTTTTATTGATGTAGTCTTCCATCTTTTGAGTTTCTTTTTCAGGCTTTTTTGTAGTTCACCCTTTAGCTAAATAGAGCTTATTTGTTTAAGATTAAAAAATAAATTATTTTTAGATAGTTTAGATATTTTATAAAAAGATATTTATTTTGTAGAGATTTTATAAGAAGCAGACATTATTTTATGTTTGGTTACAATAATAAAAAATAATTATTAGTTAGTTATTTTTAAATTTTATGATATCTTCCTTATTTTTATTTTATAAAAATAATTTATTATTACATTATTTTAAATGTTTATGATATCTTCACGTATCTCGCCTCTTTAAAACATTGTCTCTTATCTACCGCATTAGATTCTTTTTAAAAGCTACTTAAAGTAGCTTCTTAAAATAATCAAAAATCTACTTTTTTTATTCTGATTATTTTCAAAAGTTTAAACAAATATCATAAAAAAACTCACAAAATAAATTTTTTAAAAATAAGTGATTTTTTAAATGAAATAAGCCAAAACAAACGAGCCCATAATCTTGGATTTCGTTTGTATACTAGTTAATCCTTGAACACATGACCACATTTGAGCAAAGGTGCGAAAATGTAGCACTTGCATTTGAAGATCTGATGTCATAGTACTAACTAGATAGCCATATATAAGTTGGTTAGTGCCAACCAATTTCATACTCAAGAATCATGATTAAGTTCTCTCCCTAAAAGGCATACTCTTAAGGATAAAGTTTTGAACCCAGAATAAAACCTTCAAGACGATGAGCTCTCAGCATAGAAGAGACAAGTGAGTGTCAAAGAAGATAGTTAATTTGATCTAGCTTGATGGAGCCTATTTGATTCAAGCTGTTCAATAATGAAACAGACTTATTTGTTGTTAAAGGAACAGCTGGAACAATGGTGGATTGAGACGTCAACATCGACATGAAGCTATGAATTGGGGTTGTTGAGCTAGAACCACCACCAGAAAAAGGAGTTGGGATAAAGTCTAGGGAAAAAATTGATGGTCTGAAAGAAGGATGAGAAAAGCCAAGAGGTGTGAAGGGTAAAGTCAAAGGAATGGCTGAAGTAGATGTAGGAATGGCAGGGATAGTGACAAAGACAAATGATGATAAAGCAGCTATAATGTGGGACTCTATTGGAGGCTCTGAGACCAAGTTTGGTTACTGGGGAAATCAATTTAATACTTTCACTGGGTTTCCCAATACTAGCTATAAATAATACATCGGGGTTTGTGAGTGAACAATAGGAATTGGCCAGCGAGCAATACAAGCAAGAGATAAACAATGAAAGAATAAAGAATAGCAATTATACAATAAACAAAATCCCAGTTGTTAATGGGCCTATTATTGTACTGAGCCTTGGACTTGGTAGACTGTGCCTTCAACTTATACTTTGACTTATCAATAGGCTTCTTTTTCTCCTTCTGAAACTTGTATTGGGTGCAAGCTATGGGTCAATTTGTCTTGCTAATTTTTCATATTATTTCATTGTTCCTGGAACCCTAATGTTCGAAAATATGTACCACTTCCTTGAACATCATGCATAGGGTTAAGGTTTTGTGAAGCATGCTTAGCGTTTGGTTTTGATTGTAAGAGTGAAGACTTCAAGGTTGTAAACCTTATTCTTCATATTAGTGATTGTGAACTTGATACAGCTTATGTGTTTTCATACACTACATGGTCATGGAAACATCTCATTAATAATACTGACGATGATCCTCCTCCTCCTCCATGTCAGCTGATGGAAGCGTCAACTAATATGTTGCTGAATGGTGTAATTCATTAGATGGCATGGGACATGGAACCAAAGTACCATTTTATACTTACATTCGATATCACATGTGAAGTTTTCAGAGAAATATTACTTCCCAAGAGCATTGCAACGCCTTTTAATTACATGATCTCTATAGTGCCAACGTGGGACTCGCTTGCTATCTCAACTAAAGACGATGTAATAATGGATAGAGTACTAAAAATTTTTTGTTTTAAATAAGTATATCATGTTTAGTTAGTTTGGTTATGAAAAAAATATATAATGCATGATTCTTTGGTAAATATAGCAAAAAATGAAGAGGATTTTTTATATCATCATCCAAACCAAGTGGAGAATCCAATGAATAATGTGTTGGTCATAAGGAAGAATAGGAACATGATACTAGAATTGGAAGATGGACAAATTGTTGTGTACAATCCAACAAACACGACAAATGGACTATGCAATTTGAGAGTTGGTTGTGGAGAGATGGTTTCTACATGTTATTTTGTAAACAGCTTGTATTTACTAGAGAAAGTAGACAATGTTTACTCCTATTGATATTCATCAGAATGCTACAAAATGCAAAAACTATTATGCCTACATTATTGTTTAAATGAATATATTTTGGGTAAATCTAAAGCTGTTGCTTTTATAAATGAATGAATTTTTTATTTACTTTTTAAAAATTTTTATGTGTCTACATTACAAAACAATGATGCTTTAGAAGCTTTTCTTTTTTTTCCTCTTTAAATATCCCTAAAGGTGCTTTTGCCATTTTTTAAAAATACCACCAAAACAGGTGCCGCTGTTACTTTGGCAATGTTTATTGAAAACACCCATAATACCCAAAAACATTCCTAAAAACCCATTTCAAACACAAATGCTGCCTTTGCCCTTCTGCCAATGGCATTTGACAAAAACACCTCCAATGCACTATTTTTTTAGCGACACCACATTAGTTTTGTTAGGTCAAGTGCCAAATCAAGGCAAACTCAGCCCATCATAAGCAGTTGAACACCGATATGATCGCAAACAAGACTTTGGAGAATGATTGAAAATTGATAGTACAATAGTTAGCATTGAGTATCATACATATTTGAGTGGAGTCGGTAATTCACAGGTCGCGCTTATTCAATTCGAGCTCAATTCTGGTTGGGCTTATTCAAATCAGGCTTTAAATATCATATCCTCTTAAAAAAGCATATATAGTCAAGCCCAACCCTAACTTTTTGTAGTTAGATCTAGGTTGGACCTTTGAGCTTAGCCAAAATTACCTGCTTTACATACATGTAGAGATGAAAATTCTAGGGTTAGGTTTATTCGAGTCAAGCTCAATTCAAGCCGAGCTTATTCAAGTCAAGCTCAATTTAGGCTAGGTTTATTTGGATTGGGCTTAAAATATCATGCTTCCTTTAAAAAGCTCATATAGCCAAATATGGCTCTAACTTTTTTTGAGTAAATTCAGGCTTGCCCAAATTATCAGCTCTATATTTGAGCAATAACGGCTCATGAACTAAAATTGAGTTCATATGTGAACTTATTTATCTATATTATGATCTTATAATTCTAAACCGAATGGAGTAATCAATAATAAACGCTCACATATCATATTAAAAACCAATTCAACCAATAAACTATAAAAGGGCCCTAAAATTATATTTAAGTCGGATGAGTAGTTTTAGTATAATATTTAGTACGAATTATAAAGTTAAAGCGGCCTCAGAGTTCACTCAAGGCAGTATTCGCTAAATCTAAGTAGTGATAATTAATATGCTTTTCTAAAAATGTCCTTTGACAAATGATGCTTTTAAGCTTTAATTAATTAAGAAAAAAGGGGTGAGAGAATAATATCTAATTAATATTATTTTTGGGTTAATGTGAATTTGGATAAACAATACCCAAAATTTTATCTCGCATTTGAATGTATGAAAATTTGGATTTGAATTTAAACTAAATCCACCATTTAGATCCATAGAAATTTATGAATTTGAATTTGATCCATATTTTATTATAATTTATTTATAATTTCAAATCCTTCCTGCACCATAGTTATTTGAAATGTTAGCTGCTCTAGTCCCCCAATCTCTTTCAATTTTCATTTTCCATCATCTCTCTTTCTTATTGTCTTTGAATTTGAATTTTTTTATATAAATAAAAGATTTTAAATACATAGATTTTAAATGTAAAATCTTGAATTTGAAATTTTAAATATAAAATTCAAATTTACATCCAACAATAATCTAATAGTTGCTACCTTATGGATATTTTGATTTGATCTAAATCAAAAGAAAATTTTTTATTACAATTCCTTTCAACTACATAATCTATCCTAATTATTTCAAATATCCACCAACATCTTCTCCATCTTTTAATAATACCCAAACATGTAAACAAGTCACACAAGACAACTCCTTCTTAATATTAATGTTGATTTTTTATACTGTTGTGCTCCAACAAAAGTTTTTAAATACATGAATTTTAAAGTTAATATTTTAAATCTAAAATTTAGAAAAACATCATCTATCCAAATGTCAACTGATGAGGATATATTTTTAGAAGATGAGTAATTTTAAAAACATGAATTGGTTTTTTCTTTTCTAAAATAGGTAAATTTTCTTAGAAATAGGAACAGAGGGAGTAATATGTGCCATCTTCATAGAATCAAAACTTATATTTAATTAAAAAATTATTTATTTTGAATAATAACACTTAAAAAATGATTAGTTATTAATTATACTCATTAATTTGGAACTAATTGTTTATTTATGTCTTAATTGAATATACTTTAGTTAGACAAATAAATAAAAATTTTGTTCTCTTGGAAATTCTCTGAACATTATAAATTTACTTTAATATTGATTGAATATATGACCAAATTAATTAATTAATTAATCCCATTATAATAACTTTCGAAATTAAATTTCAAATTTTGGTATTGACTTTTAAGAAATATATATTGATTTTAATTACTAAGATGAAAATTATTGAGTACATATGAAACTAATATTTTAATATTGATTGATCAATATAATTAATTAAGTCAGCAGTATTGAAAAGTTGAATCAATTAAATTTTGTATACCCAGTACGTTGTTGCAGGTTAATCGGTAAATTAAATCAATCAATGGATATGTTATCCGAAATATTTTGTAAATAAAAGTAATCCACACCAATTAAAAAATTAATAAATTTACCCATTATATGATTTGAAAATTGAAGTTAAGAATAAGTCAAAAAAAAATGTGAAGTTGAGATTTTGTCGAATCAAGACTAAATATTTTGAATCAGTAAATCTTATATCAGAAGTAGTTATCACATCTAGCAACAGCACAATTGTAAATCAACCGCGTTAACAAAGGATCTGGCACTATTATAAATTCATTTAACGACGTATTTATACTTTTTTAATATTATAAATGAAATTCGATAAGGATAAATAGATCAAATCAATTAATCAATAAATACTTAAATCAACCTCATTAACCCTAGGTCCCAAATTCTTAATCGCCCAAGTAGAATATCCTAAAACATGAGGCTGATCGATCTCAAACGCCATTGTTGTACGTCCTCGTTCATGTTCATCGTCGAACTCATCATGCAAGTAATGAAACCAAGAAGCTCAAATGGCAATATTATTCCTTTTATTCCTCTTGACGTTGTTGAAAAAATTTTTCTCGCAGTAGACACTCAAACCCTATTTCATTGTTCTTTCGTTTGTAGAGATTGGAATTCCCTTATTACCAGTCCCGATTTCATATCTCGAAACTCAGAGCAAGCTCTTCAATCAAAAAATGAAGTATTTCTCGTAAAAGTTTGCCGCTACATAGACAACAGCGAATCAGATATTGACACAGATGTTACTTTCCACGAATGCTATTCGTTGCATTGGGACAACCACCGATTGAGTTTGTTTCGCAGATTGAAAACTCCGACCATCGATGGCTTCAAAACTGGCAAAGTGTTGGGTACAATCAATGGGTTAACATGTCTTGTTGATCACTTGCATGAACAATTCGTTCTTTGGAACCCAACTATTCGAAAATACGTAATGCTTCCCCAACTCTCGATGACATGTTGTGAGGTACACAGATCATCTGTAGGGTTCGGCTTTGACAGCACGAACAATGATTTTAAGGTTGTAAGCCTTATTCATCGTAACCTTAAACTTCATATCGTTTGTGTTTTCTCATACGCCACTTGGTCATGGAAATTTTTCACTAAAAGAACTCATCCCCTTCCTAGATGTCGAGTCTTTAAGGTGGCAGCTCCCGTGTTCATGAATGGTATACTTCACTGGATTGCTTGGAACATCGATGTAGGTTACCAATTTATACTTACATTCGATCTGTCGCATGAAGTGTTCGGACAAATATTCCTTCCAGAGAGGATTGCGGAATTTGATGGTTTTGTTTCTATATTCACGACAGGGGAGAGGCTTGCTGTGTCAAAATTAGTACGAGGAGAAAGACAAATATATCGCAAGTGGTACGTGTGGATTATGAAGCAATATAGAGTGTATGAGTCTTGGACAAATATAGTGAGATCAGAAGAGCGTCCTTATGACAGACCAAATCATAAGTTGATTCCGAAGAATGTGTTAGGGATGAGGGTGAACGAAGACATCATAGTCGAAATGGGAGACGGGAGGATTCTCAGCTATAATCCAATAGCCAGAAGAACGAAGAGCCTACAAGGAGTTGACGCCTTAGGAGTTATAAAAGATAGGATTTTTATTCGTTATCATACAGAGAGCTTGTATTTACTAGAGAAGAAAGATGAGGTTATCTCCTATTAGTATTGAGAATGATTCAAAGCTTGTGATGTTAACATTGTTTTTTAAATGAATATATTTTGAATAACTGTAATTATATTTCTTTTGCCAATTACTGATTTTTTATTTTTTATTTTTTGGGTATTGGGCCAAACTCAACCAGGATTGACCAACAAGCATTGGTGCTAATGAAAGGGACTATGGCTGCTTAAGAAATGTCTTTAAAAAACTATCTCTAATTGAGCTTGACAATGCTCTAATATATGACCCAATCAAGTCGCCATGTAAAATAATCGGCCTGAATTGGTGTTTCATTAGGTTTGCAAGAAGCTATGCATTACCATTATTCTGCAGCAACATACCTGGTTTTCAATGCCATTACTTGTCATTCAGACAGAAGCTTACCGAATATAACCTTTATGGGTTAAGAATATCACCTTTTACTCTAGCAATTAAAGTGCTTAGAAATTCCAAATTGCCTGAAATGTGTGTGAAGTAGTAGTAGTATTGTATGGTTTAGGTCACATTTTATCTTCTTATAAACCTATTGCCTTAGAAGATTTCAGACTAATTCTTACTGACTATGATCAAAATCCTTAATTAGTACAACTTGTGTGCGAAACATGAACCATTCCGTTCGAGCCCTCGATCTGAGAATCTGTTACTTCAAGTTGTTCATTGACTTGAATTAATCCACTGAGTTTGATTGCGCTGGTCTCCACATATATATAGTTTATAGTTAAAAATGTAAATATTTATTGACCAAACTATAAAAGTTTCAAAAGGATGTAAAATTATATCAAAGACTTCTTGATTTAGATTCAGCAGATATTAAGAAGTTATCTTTGACTCTAGGTATTATTTGGGTTGACGTTCTGAGGTAAATTTTGATTTAATTTTGTGCTTTTTGTCCACTGGTGGATACTGATTGCAGCCTATGTATGGATGTTCTCTTCGTCTTGGGGGATTTTGCATGCCCTTTTTTTATTGTAAACAAGTATCTTTCTCTTAAGCATAATCTGATTCGAAGTATGGTTGGGCATTCAATGGGAGTATCTCTCTCAATAAGGATTTAAGCTTTAACTTATCATACGATATACCAATCCCTTCCATTTGACCCAACTCTTATTAATGGAAGATAGGGGCGCACACGGATCGGGTTGGGCCGAGCATCACTCTAACTTGGTGCCCGGCCTTAAGAGCTTGAACAACTCAAGTAGGGATAGGCATACAGGTCCATCAGGTTGCTAGCTTTCACAACTCAGCCTAATGGAGGATTTTGCCTTTTGGCTAGCTCTTGCTACTTCATCCATAGTTGAATTACCTTATATGTATTGGTCTATTCTTGACATGGAGTATTATGCTTTTTCTCATCTCTATAGTGACAACCTCAAGCATGTCACATTATATTGTATGCAAGAAGTTTGAATTACGCTCTCCATCCCTTTATATAAAATATTTTCTATAAGCTTATTTTGTTTTTAAATATGAGAAATGATATTTTAAGTAATAGGATAATTTTGTCCTTGTCTTGAAAAAAAAAAGAAGAAGAAGAAGAGATATTAATTGTATACTTTACCCACTATCATTATGATATTAATTGACATTATCAAAGGCAAAATTTAGAAATTACTATGATTTAATGGGATTTTAATAAAATAATAAACTTTTATTGACATGCATAATTCGATTAACAATAACTTTTATACATAGGAACAAAAAGAGTAGGTGTATTTGTGCAATAGAGAGTAAGAATTTATTAGTTCTCCAACAATAATAGAAGACAGCAATGTGACGAACTTGTAAAGGAACAAATGCCTTATCATTTATATAGTGCGTGCGCGCGTGCACTGAACATACATAAAACTAGCCTGAGTTTATATTTTGGTCAAATGTGATTGCTTTCATAAGACTTGTAGAATAAGTTACATAAATCAAGATCAAGAGAGACTTTTCATTCTGTAGAATGATCGAAATATACTATGCATGTTAAGAAACTTTGTGGGAATCTTACTACCACCGGCCTAGACTAGTATGAAAACTTTAAATCACTGTGTGATTATTATTGTCATTGTCGTGGTTGTTGTTGTTGTTGTCTTGTTGTGATGCATTTAATATTGTTATTTTTATGCAATTGCATATTCAAAATTCAAACTCAAAATCTCAAAATAAACTAATTTAATTTCCTCAACTAATTAAACCAACGACTCTTGGTAAAAATATACTTGAGGTATTGAATTAATTAATTTTTTATCATCCTTTATTGAAAATAGCTGGTGTTGCCTTGTTTTGTCCAACAACGCCTTATTTTCTAATTTCATTATTTAATTAATTTTTTATCATCCTTTCTTGAAAATGAACACGCCTCAAATTTTATTTTCTATTTTTGTTTACTAAAACTGACATAATATCAAGTTTTTTTAATGCTCTCTCATCATCTATTCATCTTCATTACTTACTGCCCCTTCTACTAAATTTGGACATATAATGATATTTGCATTCATATTAACACTATGTAACTAGATATATATATATATATATATATTATGCACATAATATATATATATATATATATATTGAAGAGCTATCCATTTCAAGTGTTAAGGGTGGGTAGATTTGAAATTTTGAATTCTTAAGATATACCAAAAAGACAAATAAAAATTTATAAAGATTAGACATTTTACATTTAAATTATATTGAAATATATGAAGAAATATTGAATAATAAACAAAAAAAATTTACAAAAATCCTAATAAATTAGTAGGGAGAATCAAGAGAATAAAAATATTGCATGGAGTTTGAGATGGGAAAACAAAAAAGCTAAAGTATACTTTTAGTCCTCTAATTTTATATAAAATTTTAATTTAATTCTATAATTTTAAAAAGTATTTTTTTAGTTTTCTAATCCTAATATTGTGAGTTTCAAATGACTTTTTTTTTTTTACCAATCATTGTTATTTTTAGAAAATTAAACTTAATCTATCCACATTTTAGAATATTTTTCAATATTTAAAAGTTTAATGTATAAACTTGGTGTGATGAAACTAATAGTGTTGGGTTAAAAAATTTAAAAAACACTTTTATAAAAGTAAGGGACTAAAATAAAGTATTATATTAAGCTAAATAATTAAAAATATAATTTAGCCAAATATCTATGCATAACTTGTAAGCAGCACATTTTCAACTAAATTTTATATTTTATATTGAAATTTTAATTAATTTATTGAGAATATATTTAATTAATCTCACACTACAAATCAAATGCTGACAACTTCTCTCATGATTGAAGTTAAGAATTAAATTAAAATAAACATAAAATACAGAACTGAGCACAGAAAATAAAATAAAATATTTTGGCCTGGAGTGAGTCCACTCCAGTTCAAACAATTATGATGACAATTTAGATGATTGAAGATTCTGGCTTTATCGATGAAATTAATTAGGCATAAAGGGTGATTAATTGATTATAGATTTATAGGATACGAGTTTGAATATACAATTCGGTCATTTGATTAATCAAACTGAAGATTCCATAGGCTAGGTGGAGTGTTTAAATCCACGTGGCCCATCTGTTAACAATAATAGTAATTAATTAATTATCCTCCTGAACTAATAAAAACAGTGTCTTCTTAGATTAGGAATTAATTAAAGATTTAATTAACGTAGAGGATATCAGGAATTGTCAAACCGATGGATAACTGTTGGTAGGAATGGGACCCACACAAACCCGTTGGCTCCCGTTAATTGCTGCGTCGGCTAGCTAGTTGCCCACAGTATTTAAGAATTTACGACATATACAAAAAATTTTAAAATAAAATACAATTTTTTTTTTTTGGCAAGATAGAGAGAGACCAAGTTTTATTCTAATCATAAAGCATGTCATTGTTTTTTTTATTATAGATTTTCTCTTCACCCTATTAAAGGTTTATTTGAATAACCTTTAAAAATATATACAAAATACATTTTGAACATGCTTTATCAAATTTAATAAATGGTTGGATCTTTTAAATATATTTTTGTTATATGTAAACTGAAATCTAAACTAGCAATAAAATTTGTTAAAAAAATGTATTATTAAAATATATATATTAAGCAAAGTTAGAAACTTATTTTTACTAGATGAATTCGTGTATTTTTTAAAATTTAAAAAATAAGTTGTAAATTGATGTGGGAAAATTAGCCAAAAAATTTAGTTAGGTTAGAAAAAATGTATATTCTCTTTCATCCTATTTACAATTCACTCTCAATATGTTTTATCAAAACTAAAAAAAATTAAAACTCATTAATTCTCTCTAAATAGAAAAAAGTAATCATTTGATCTTTATAGTTTTAATTCAATTATAACTTAATTTTTAAATTTTAATTTATTATAACTCAGTCTTTGTGGTTTTAACTTGGCCATAACTTTGTCCTTAAACTTTAACTCTCATAACTCAGTTGTTATAGTTTTAACCATTTAAAATATTAGTCTTTATATTTTAAAAAAGAAAGTTATAAAGATTAAAACTATTTTAAAGATTTTAATCTTTATAATATTTATAAGATTAAAAGGGTTTATAAATTTAAATAAATTTTAACATAATTTTAATATTTATAATTTTACTTTTTAAAATATACGGACTAATATTTTAAATAGTTAAAACTATAAAGACTGAGTTACAAAAGTGATTAAAGTTCAAGAATTAAGTTACAATCAAATTAAAATTATATAAACTGAGTTACAATATATCAAAATTTATGAATTAAATTTTAATTAAATTAAAACTATAATGATTAATTTTTTCAAAAAATAATGACCAAATATAGCCAATCCAATCTCCAACCCTTTTAACCATAAGATTGGCTAATGAAAATTGGGAATATCATAATAGAGGACCTTTGTAGCAATTTTTTGCAAAAAGGATCACGGGATTTTGATTTTACATTGCAGGATCAAAGGACTGACATGTAAATAAGTTTGAGTGTTAAATTACAAAAATACCCTTGCCTTTTAAAAAAAAAAGAGTTCACCCATTGTCTTTAGCTGTCGAATCAACAATTCTAGCTACTAGAGATCCCTTGCCTCCAACGAGATTACTGGCTGCCAAACCTCAAGCAACAATTATTAGAGCTCTGGCACCAACACCAACTAATTTATTAAATGTGGCTAAGGGGTTTTGAATTTAAGATCCTTTTATAATGTCCACCTTAACATTATCAAAACAACACTTTAACACATTACTATGATAACTAAGATTAATTAAAATCCTTAAATAAAGCCATGACAACCGAAGGGTTTAGAAATAAATAGTTTAAAATATCAAGATCTCAATAAAACTCTTTTAAAAAGATATTTGAGCTCAATCAATAGTTTAAAACAAATCAAGTAAGGTAGCAGATTCAATAAGGTCAAATAACCTATCAAACAAGTACTAAAAGAGGCATTTATGATTGCCCAAAAGTTACGTCATCTACTACAGTGCATTTATCATCCGCCGCAATGAATGACATAGAGAACCTAAGGTTATTGCTATGCAATGTGCCATGGCAGACATGACCTGCACCACAATGCATCGCTACTACCATGGCAACACTTTGAATTTAACTTCTATAGCACATTGTTTCGCCATTCAACATTTGATTTGAGCAGCTCAAGTGTCCACACGTAACTCTTCGAGCCCTCTAACTATCGATACCGATCTCATACTCAAACTAGTCAGCCTTTTAAAATTTGAACATTCAAACCCCAAATGGTCTATTTTCAACCCATATCACACACACAGGGTGTCCAAAACTCACAACCTAGTATCAATAGCTTTGAAACTACTTAAACTAACTTAAATGGACCACACACAATCTGATAAAATAATTATATCACAACAACAACTATATATACACAATTTGACCACCAAAATTTCAATTTCATATCAATACTAAAGGGTAGTAATATTATCTCAAATTACATACATACTTTGGCTAACTACACATGTAAACCATTACAAAATTATCACTTGCACTAATATCTCAACCTTACAGGATAATTTATAAATAGACACATCATTCTAGGTCGAGATACACACTCATACATCACAATTCTCATGCAAGTGAATACAAAAAATGTGTAATCATAAGTTAGCATAGAATTCATAAGCTATTTGTTACCATACCAAAACATAAAGGGAAGAGCTATACAAATAAAGCTCTTCAATCCTTAGCAGTCCCTTCCTTCCCTTTGCCCCTACTTGAGTTCTCACCTATAAAATATAACTATAGAGTAAGATAAATGTCTTAGTAATAGAATAATTTACAACTATCAATTAACATGCACGATTATAAATAACTAAAGCTCATATGTGTATAAACACCCATTTAGTATATTCAACATAATCTTTTCCATAATCATAGGTCATTTCCATTCTAGCATGATCATTCTACCATTCAAGCCTTCATATCACCCTGACTGAAATCAAAGACTCTATTGGACCAAGTACACATATACATACACAATGGCTCTAATTCACCTTCAATGGTACGATCACTTGGCCAAAAGTATTCTATCTCACTTTCAGAATATGATTTTCCCCTATCACACATGATTTGAGGTGTTGTTACTCAACACCGCATTACATTGATGCTAAGGAGTGTAAATCTCTAACACCATACCTCACATGGACACTAAGAAGATAATCTTCAATACGATACTTTACTAGTTTATTTTGAAAAAAGATAAATGTCATGTGGACTTCTACTACTCCTTTTTATAAGTGAAATCCCAACCCCTATCTTGGTCATGCTCATACTTCTCATAATTATCACATGCTTGTATCAAAACCACAAATTACTCATACAAGTAACTTTCACAAATTTATTATTCTCAAATCATTTCAAATGCACAAAATCCTTCTTTCACAATATGCAATGCTTTCAAAATAAATGTATGCAAACTACATATTTACTTACAAATAGTTAAGCACTTAATCAAATAGAATAAATTTTTTTGTTATTTCAATCCTTTTATCACAAAAACGTAGCCTAACATTTGCTGCACACAATCCACACATGCAATAATACTCAAGCAATACTTAATCTATAATAATTATCAATTATTACTCTAATTAAGCCCTAAAATCACTAAATTTTGAGTACCCATTATACCTAAAATCTCATCTTATCACCATCAACTCTTTCAACATGCTCCATTAATTTTTTTTAATACCCAAACACACTAATATCACCTATCATTTACCCACATTATTTCAAAACTCTTAATTTTTACTTAAGGTTTGTCCAAATCCTAATCAAAAATTTTAAATCATTATAAAACTCATAAATCTAAGTTTAAAAACTTGATTTAACTCACAAAGGCCTTAACTAAGCCAGTGAGTTTGGCCAAAACCTAAAGAAACACGAATCAAGCCCCACATTACCTTAAAACCACAAAAATCTCACATAAAAGGAAGAGGGAGATGTGTGGAAAGCTTACCCAACAATATTCAAGCTCCAAATGCTTCCAAGATAACATCAAGGATTAACCTTAGCAGCCATCAATGTCCCCTCTGTCGCCTCTCTCTCATTTTCTTCTTTTTCTCTTGTAAAATCATACACATTTCATGTCTAGTTAAGTCCCAAAAATTGGTCGTGCATTGCAAAATATGGCACAGCGAGTACCACATGCCATTTTGGCTTCCCACTCGAGCTTGGTTAATCTATATACTATCTTAGCTCATTTTTAAGGCTGTCCAAAGGTCAAATAACTTTATTAGTGTCTCAAAACACCATTAATTTATAAATCACATATTTTAATCAATTCACCTTCTTAAATACTCATAGTTTTAAGTTGAAAACTTAGAATGTTATGCCTTTAGCCACTCGAAAGATCAATGACTATAAAGCTGGCCACCCATGCTCTTTATTTATAATATGCACACAATAATATATATATATATATATATATTAAATTTAATAACAAATAAATCACAAGTAAGCTACTTTGATTAACAAGTAGTCATTTGAAAAACAATGAGTCTCTATTACATTTTAACAAGCATCAATCCCATAATTAACAAGTCCAAAAAATAGTATTTTGCTTGAAAGAATCAAGTGTTCTTATATGATGAACAAGTCAACATTCAAGAAAAAAAAAAGGAAGTCCTCATTCCATTTTAACAAGTACCAATTTCATAGTTCAAAAGTCCAAAAGGAAGCGATTTTTCTTGAGAAAAATATGTGTTATGATACGGTGAACAAGTCATCATTTGAGGAAAAAACATGCCCCCATTTCATTTTAACAAGCACCAATTCTATTATTAACAAGTCTAAAAATAATCATTTTACTTTAGAGAAACAAATGACCCATTTCAGTGAATGAGTCATTATTCAAGAAAAACAAGTTCCTTTTCATTTTAACAAGTAGTAATTTTATAATGACAATAAATTAACATATTTGTTGTTATTTAGTAAACAAGTCATCACTATGGAAAAAATAAATTTTTATTTCATTTTAACAAGCATCAATACCGCAACATAGTATTAACATATTTATTTCTCTCAAACAAAATGACAATAACATAGCCTCACTGTGACAGGAAAGTTATAATTTAAAAAAAAAAAGGTACATAACTTACTTGTCAATTTCCATTTGTGTATTGACCACAACACTTAATGAAATGACATGCAATTGTTTTGACTGCTCTAGCATGTCTATGTCACATTGTATTTGAAGATTTAATTTACTCATTATTAGAGGGAAAAACAAGTCTATGTTCAATTTTAATAATCATTAATTTTGTAATTAACAAGTCCAAAAAATAACTATTTTGTTTAAAAGAGATAAGTGATGTGATTTGATTTGATGAAGAAGGTATCATTCCCCAAAAAAAAAAAAAAACAAAAGAAAAACAAGTACTCGTTGTTAATATACTACTCACATCAGCTTGAACATTCACATGGGTATGGCACAGCAATGAGTTCTTTAAAGACTATATGTGGGATGTCAATATGATTTGGGGAAAACATGCTCTTCCCTCTTATGAGGTTATCAAACATGTCTCAGGCAAAAACAAAAACCAAGTAAATATTTAATGGTAAAGCTTTGAATTAGAGCCGATCCACTTTAAATTACCCCTTCTAAATGGTGGGTTAAACTTAAAAATTAGGTGCCAAAATAAATAAAATCTATAAAGGGCCGACATATTAAGGCGGGTTATAAAAGGGCTGGCCCCTTTCATATTTGTTTTCAATTTTTTCTTGTAAAATTCATAACACCACAAATCAAATAATTAAGCTCACTTAGTATTACAGTAACATCCACTTGACGGGAAAGAAGTTTTAAATTTTTATAATTTATTACTCGCATCAGTCTTAATTATAAGAATTAGTTGGGCGCTTGTTTCGATTTTAACTGTAAGATCTCAAAATTCTTTGTCTCTTATATTTCTTTCTTTTTTTTTTCAAATTACTCTTATCTATAGTAAAATTTTTACATGACGCCCCCTCCCCCAATCCAAAATATAAGACTTTTCTACCAACTACTTGTCGTTTGAAATGTAAAGCAATTTAGTAGTTGTAGAATTTTTTTTTTTCATTTTACCTATTATATTTATTAATTTGGATCCTTGTGTGAATTTATGATCTTCTTTTCGGTTATCATTGGTGATTGGGACTACCAGTAAAAAGAAAAATAATAGAGAGAATTAAACACAAGTCTCACACAATACATTTAAATATCATAAGTCAACAAAGTCTATTGACAACTTAATAAAAGAAAATAATAACAATATATAAATTAATGTGTTATTTAAGTGTTACATATTTCCTTTGCTTAAAAAAATATATCTCCTTTGCTAAATTGTCAATGACTATTATGGTATTTAAATGTGACAATGTGTTGTAGGAACCTCGAAATAATTCTTCCAAAACAATATATTTTTATGATAATAAGAATTTTATTGGTATCTAAATTATTGTTGAAAGTTATTTATATATTTTAAACCAGAAGAAATATAATCTACAAAGATAATACTCCAATATAAGTTATTAAAAGAACGGGTATATTAGGAAAATCGAGGCACAATTTTGTACGCATAATTAATTTATATAACTTTCTTAATTCATATGAGTTAACTAATTCCTCCATTTAAGATCTTAAGTAGTATTATTATTAATATAATAAAATAAGGAGAATCTCAACAAGGGCCCTTGGAGGAGAATAATTGCATTTAACGCCCAATTGAATTTGATACTTCTCCGTAAGCTTTAAGGTCCTACACTGAAATTAAATTTTTTAAATTCAATTACTGAAAAAATCCATGGTTCCGTTGAGATTCTCCGAATAAAATAAGGACCGTAGACGAGAAGTTATGGGGAGGCCCAAACCAGAAACCGTCCGTCAGTTTTTCCAAAACCAGAAATGATGGAAAAGGACGAAATAAATAAAAATAAAAAATTGGGCGAGGAAACACAGATTCCCAAAAACCAGGAGCTCCGAGGGTGGAATGATGACGTGTTGATTCCGACGATATTGGGAAATATATTGCAAAAAATAATAAATAATAATAATAATAATATTGCAACCAAAGTTTGGATATTCTGTTTAGAGCCGCCTTTTTCACACATCCACGCGCTCTCACTCCGTCCCCACTTCCTACCTTCGGTTCTTTTCCACCCTTCACTTCTACTATTTCTTATATTCTTATCATTATCCCCTCCTTCATTTCCTTTTAATTTTATGTATCAAAATTATTTAATATTTGCTTGTAGGTAACATTTTCTGTTAAAATTTTTATCAATTTTTAAATAATTTTATATTTGGAATATTTTTGGTTTGGATTAATTAAGGTGCACATTTTTGCTGGAAAATTAAAAAAAAAGTATATGTTAGTTTTGCTCCAAAAATAGTGTTTAAATCTAAAATATAAATTCCTTCCAAATAATTAATATTTAATTAACTTATTAACCTCTACCCATCTTGCTACTATTGTTATGTTAACGGCTTAGCTCATGTTAGAAAAGTATGAGGAATTGAAGATTGAGGAGGGAGAGTAGAAATTAATGTTTTAAACTCTGCTTGTGTAATTAAAAAATTTATTGTTATCATCATCGATCACACAAGTAACATAAAATTCATCAGAATTGAAGTAAATTGTTTCCACAAATAAAGGATCTAAATTTAAATTGATTAAAATTAATTTTTAAAAGATCCTTTGTGATTTAAATATAAGCACTTCTTCGGTCGAAGATAATTCTATGAAATTAAAATTCTTTTAATAGAGAAATTACATTAAAAGACTGGTAGCCGGTTAGTTAGGTGAAAATGAACATCGGCCGTGGTGCTGGGATAGGCTGTATTCACGAACAAAGTTTTTCCTGCAAAACTGGAGCTTCCAGATACGCACAAATAAATAAATAAATAATAATTTATTTATGGTGTTCTTCAACTTGGTCCTTGATTTCTTGCGTTTATCTTCTCCTTTCCAACTCATCACTTTCGTCTCATCTTTATCTATCTGCTCCTGATCTTTACAATAGATTAGATGGAACTTGATACTCCATCTGATTCAAAATAAAAATACAGGACCCTTTTAAGTTATAACTATCTCCATAAGATTAAGAAAATAGTTAAAAATAATTTTATCATTAGATGAGTAAAAATTATCATTACTTTCCAAGATTACCCTCCAATTAAAATTAATTTATCTTACTTTCTTTCTTACTTTCTCGGGTCCTATTTATAAAATGGAATGATATTTTTTTTTTGGTTCTGTTATAAGTTATATCATTAGATTTTAATGACAAATTTCTCATTTCAACTTTCATTAAATGTTGATGAGAAAAAATATGTTATTAAAGTACATATATTTAATAAGGATAAAATTAAAAACTTATTAAATTTTAAAATATAGTTAATGAGTTTTAAAATTTTCTTTAATTCTTTGGCCAAAAAAAAATTTCTTTAATTCTAATGAAACATGTTAGGCGTGATTTATGAATGAGATAATTCAGATTAAATATTTTGTATGTTTTTTAATAACTTGTAATGTTTTTTAAATGATGAAGAATCCAAGTCAAAGTAATGTTTTTTTATTAATCGTCATTAATCATTTAGTTAAAAACTTATTATTTAAATTATAAATAATTTTTTTTAAATTTAGACCATTAACTAGATGTAAATGGTTCAAATGTCTTCCCAGTAATGCAATAAGCTCCTAAACTAAACCCTTGATTCAAATTTCAATGCACACTTTGATACTCTCTCTTTGGAATCAAAAGCAGCAATTGTCCTTTTCACACACACTGGAGATTTAATTTCTATACAAGCTTTGAAGAATCAAGCCCATTTTATTAGCCTAATCACAGCCTAATTTTGATATTTCCCATCTTTATCCTTAGTCACTCCTCGTGATTAATAAAGTAGTAGCCAGCTCACATGCACTCGATTTGACTTGTCGCTTTTCCCAACTTCGTATTATGAATCGATCAACCACTTATATAGAGAATAGAAGCACCCCTTATTATACGATCTTGTATTTTGCATTTCTATCTTGTCTACTGTATTATTTTTGAATTATAATATGAAACATTTTAAAAAAAACTAAAAACTTTACTTAATCTAAAATATAAGACACATTATATAATTTTTATAATTATTTTTTTAACTATACCCTATTTCCATTTACTCTTTTTTAAAAAAATAATATATTGAAATTTTAATTGTCATTATTAGTAATTTTTAGTGTTTTTCCTTATGATAGTCTTTAGGATTTTCATTGCTTCAAATTTGAAACTTGCATCGGAACGCCACATGCATCTGACTAAAATCCAAAATCAATATATTCAGAGTACTGAGCCATATAACTATATAGGTTTGCACATGTTAAACAGTATATTATGTTGCTGTATTTCCTAGATTGATTGATTAATTGATTAATGGGTCAACAGTTTTCTCGATTTGCATCATTTCTCATAAGTATTACAATTAGTTTATTCAATTAATCATCGATCTACGAACAAAACGAACAAAACCGAGGAACAAAAGCGTTAAGGTATAAAAAGAGCCTGGGAATTAGAGACACACTAGATTCGCTGATTCGGAATGCAAGTTGTCTATAATCTAAAACAAACATTATACAATATTTGAAGCAAGTTGAGCGTAGAGAATAGGTTATATCAACGACCTTTTTTTTTCTTTAAAGAAAAATTGCAGAACGAGAAGACAAAACCAACTCTAGCTAATAGGAAATCTTAAAACTTGTTCACTTTATAAAAAAATTTAATAAGTTTTTAATTTTATTTCTATTGAATATATATATATATATATTAATGGTGCATTTTTTCTCTTATTAACATTTAAAAATTATGATAAAATGTGAAACTTATGATAAAAAATTTAATGACATACTTAATTATAAATAAGATAAGAAAATTTTTCTATATCTTATAGGACTGGAGAGAGTATTGGTTACTGAATCAAAAGACTTTTTCAATGTAAAATATCCAATTGAAAGTCACGCGCGCGCGCACATACACGTTTTTTTTTTTTTTTAATCGTGTATCTATATATATGTGTGTGTGTGTGTGTATTAAACCAGACATGGGCTTTGTACATTATACATAATGAGACCCACTATCACCATATCTATATGTTAACGTTTAAGAATTATAACTTATTATAAAGTTTATGTTGGTAAACAAAATTTATCATCAAATTTATATTTTACATAGACATAAACATTTCCCCCAGATGAATATTTAATGATAAATAAAAGATGAAGAATTTAAAGAATAATTTGTGTGTCCATCAAGAAAGTTTTTATTCTTAACACCTAATCCCTTAATTAAGTTTGACGAGAACATAATGCCATTGGAATCTTTTCCTAGCTACCCTACCATTTTCCACTTCAAAGTATTTAAGATTTCGTGACTCTTTCACAACGAATCAATTTTTAGTTTTTGTTTGATATATTAACAGAAGAAATGTATAATAATTCAAAACATAGTACAAATAAATTATAACTAATGCTTAACAATTGTATGATTAATTTTGAATTAAGAAATGCAAGTTGTACACGCAAAAAATCCAAGTAAGAAATTGTGAGGAAAAATTACAAATAATAGAAATATAGAGCATTCCATGACGATTAATGAGCAGAATCTTTCATTTCGAAATTTCAACATCATCAAAATCAAAATTAAGGGAATATATAGAGAGATGGAATATATCACACGTAATTCCCCAATATATTGAAATGATATGATTTTTTTATAAAAGTGATTTTTTTTTCAATTTGATATATGCAGATCATAAAAAGATTATAAAATACTCCATTTGGTCTTTTTTATTTCGCACCATAATAAGATATTTATCATGTCATTTATCTAAGGGTTAAATGGCACAAATTAACCCTTAAACTGTACTCATTTTAAACTATACTCATTGGTAGTATAATGTTCATTTTCAACTTGGGAAAACAATGCAAGTTGATTATTAATAAAAGTTAACTTTAACTGTTAATTAATTAAAAAGATGCAAAAAATGATAAAAAAATTACAGTAAATGATTTAAAAATTAAAAAAAATTCAAAAAAATTTATTAATCCTTTTTTGTAATTTTTAATTTTTTTTCTCTTTTTTGTAATAATACTACAAGATACACCTATAAAAAGTACATGCACGAGGGAGTAATATTATTTTAATAACCGAATTGTCACTGTAGAGGAAATTGTGGAGACACAAGCTCGTGGCGTGCTCGGTCCTTTTCCTTTAATAGCTTAGTGTTGGATTGTCATCATTAGTGCAACCACACTTGTATAAAAAACATGTTCAAGTTTTGGATTATTCTTCTTGTCTAAGACAATAATTTAATCCAAGTTGGACATATTGTCCTTATCTCACACCTTCTCTCTCTCTGATGGTTGAAACGATTGATAGTAAAATAATTTGATGATGGGGAAGCATGTGAAGTCCACTATATCACAAGAAGAATCACAATATATTATAACATTGCTTTTTGATTATTGCCATTTGTTGAATGAGACGGAATTAATTAATAAGGGTTTACAACTGCTACATGCATGCACCAAGACGTGTTAGTGTAAGTTCTTGATTTTAAAAAAGAGACAAGTTAGGTTATGCATATGTATGTTTTGGAATAAGGGGAACTTAATTATAAATAATTAATTAGTTTATAATAGTTGGATTACCATTCACTTTCTAAGATCATTAGTTTGACCTCGCCAAAAGCTATAATTCCTTCTTTTAGGCCAAACCACCTAGCTATAGCCTATATCTATAACCTCACATGCTCCTCCAGTGCATGCGCTATTTAATTTAAAGGAAAAAAATAAATTAATATAATGATTGTAGTATTTGATGAAAACTAATTAACTTAAATGGTTAAAATAGTAAACTACATATTGTAGCATAATAGTAAAGTATGGTCGCGCGAGCATAATAGTAAACACAATACTAATCTCTGTTGTATTGGTAGTTAATTGGTACCTGCTAAAAATTAATCGAATAAATCGTTCTCGAATTAATTTAATTTCATTAAAAAAATATAATTGATTTGATAATCTAATTTAAATTGTTGTTAGTAAAGTATGTTTGTTTAAGGGAAATTAGTAGGAAATTAAAGGACCATGGTAAAATTATTTGCGCCAAAAGACCAAGGTCCTTCAAGTGAATTAAGGTTGAATACGGAATTATTTGAAGAACCAAAAATCTTAATTCCTCGAAAGACCTTGGTACTTTTGGCCCAAATTAAATAACTTCACAGTAGTAGTGTGTATATTAATTGATAATTTTTATAATTATAAAATTATAAGTTATGGTTTACTGTTAAATTGGAATCTTGATCAAAGAGCAAACAAACATGACAGAAATGTTAAATTATAAATAAGTGTGGGTGAACTTAAATTCATGTGAGAAGTCCCATATTGATTAAAATTATACTTAATAATTAACATATAATGAAGAAAGATGATCTATAAACTTGAAAATTGAAGTTTTGAATTAATTAATATGTGTATCCTTTCGATATTCTTTTGTCCAAGTGTAAGTTCCCATTTGAACATGAGTATAATAATTAACACATATCTCTAATGTAATTTGACCTCTAGAAATAAATACTCATGATTAATAAAAGTATAATTATAATATTAAAGTGTTTTTTAAAAAATAAAATGATCTAACAATTTTTTTATGCACGGAGAATCAGGGTTCACCCACCACATTAATTGCCACTAACAATCTTAACACTTATTCCTTCCCCTTTTATTATAAATCACTTGTAACATACTTTATCATAATTAAAAAAAAACCTTACTTATAATGTCTAATTAAAATTTTGATAAAATTTTTATTTTATCTCTATTAAATATATATATATATTAATAATTTACTTTCTCTTATTAATATATAATAAAAATTTATATAGTCAAACTCGACTTTAATACATTAAGTTTTTGGGCTTAATTAGATTAGACCGAAACTGGCCTTTTTAACTTTAACGTAAATTACTGATTCAAAAAAAGAATATGCATTAGATGAAAGAATTACCACTAAAACGCCACTAAAATGCTTATAGGCCCTTCAGCCATAGGGCGAATATAATCTTCATCAATCATACTCAAGGTTGCCATAAGTATGAAGACTCGAGTGTCCAATCCCATACATCTAAACATATTGCTTGCGACCCACTTTTATTGGTCTGGCCACTACTCAATTTTCTAAATTACACTTTCGGGACAATCCCACTATCAAATATGAGCTTATTATTGTGATATAACACAAACACACAAATGAAAGAGCTTCTATTTATGGAAAAAAAGCACTCCCACATTCTATCTCAATCCCTCAGTCGATACAAGTATTGAGAAAATATTATTTTCACAAAATTATTCTGGACTATGAATTCTTAAACCTGTTTATCCTAATTTCCAAAATTGAACTATATCACCGAATTTCTGCATGATTCTCTTTCTTCTCACACACAACTTGGGAAAAAACCTCATGACATGCAAATGGCTTTTTAGACAACAATGATCATAGTTTATAGCTTCTTAGTACTTATTTTTTAAACATCCACTCTTTTAAATAGAGATAAATTTGGAAATTTATTTTATTTTTAGACTATTTTAATAATTTAAATACATCTACTTGATTTTGATAAATTAGTTAGAAGTAGAGCCAGAAATATAACCATGATCATTGGGCTACCTATTTAAGCTCTTGTTTTTTGTGCTCAGGCTTTAAAAATTGGGTATTTAAATTTAAGGTTAAAGACCTTATTTACTCTTAATAAACTTCTTTTTAAGAAGTGTTGGGCATCTTGTATGGTGAAGAGTGGGGCAATATCTCTCACAAACAATTTTTTTTAAGAAGCAATATTGCCACTTCATTAAACATCCATTGATTTGATTGTTACTTGAACTAAAAAATTATAGAAAATGGCCTATAAAATTATACAAATAAATCTCAATAGATTAATATTATTTCTTACCCATATGAAAGATCAAAATATCATTTTAACCGATCATTTTGATTGGCTAGTACTAAGTGATTATCTACTAACTACTCCCTTTGGATTGCAATATAGTCATTTTCTAAAAGTCTTGTTTGGTTCAAAATATAGGACATTGAGTATGTTTTATATATTTTATCTAATCATAACCTTACTTTATTATATTTCACTCAAGTAATTATTGAAAGTATTTTGAATAAGTTACATATTATATTTATTTCACTTAAGGGTATCATTGAAAAGATATGAAAATTTTTAGAAAATTAAGATTTTAACAAACTTTTTTTAAAAATACAAATTAGTTAATAATGACTTATATTTTAGTCTAAAATATGGAGGGAATATAGGATATTGAGTAGTTTTTATAAGTAATTTTTTAATTATATCTCTACTTTATTTATTTCTCTTGTTGAAAAAATAACATAATAATGTATTAAAATTTTAATTATCATTATTAAGACACTTATATTGAGTATTTAATGAGTGCATAATTAAAAAGGTGCAAAAAATTTAAAAGATTAAATTTACTTAACTTTTTTTAGAACCATGAAATGACCACCAGTACCTTTTACTGTGGCTAAGGTAGGAATATATGATATACATAATAAAAGATTTTTAAAGGCGGAAGGATTTAAATTTAGTGATTGTATTTAATATAGGTACTGAATGATTAAAATTTAGATTAATAAATATAAATTTATATTCTACTTAAGATTAATGAATGCGTAAGTTTATTTAAACTATTAATTTAGATTTTAATAGTTTAGATGATATGTGTACTCAATATCTATGTTAAGTAGAGGCGTGTAATCTGATGGCATCCAAATCTGGCCAAAAACAAAACAAAAAAAAAAAAAACTGAAGGAGGAGCATCAAAGAGAAAGAACGGTGTCGTATATTCCGATGTCAAGGTGTCGTTTGCAGGAACACGTGGCGTCTGCAGAGGCTGCACACACAGTTACGTGACTGAATTTGCATGCTGTCGTTTGGTAGTTTCTGCATGAGCATTTGGAACTTGCCAACCTTACAATCTTCACACACACACTCCCCCTCTCATTCCTCCACGTGTCCATCTTCCACTGGCCTCCACTACACTTCATTCTAGTATTTTACAAATTGTTTAATGTCGGCGTTACGTTCTGAATTGTTACGTTATTAATTTCTCGATCAGTCTTATTTTAAGGTTAAAAGACAGCTTTAATTAAGGACACCTTTCTCATTATTATCATCATAATTTTCTCCCTGCCAAATTTGATAAACCAGGAAACGACGAACAAACATAAAGACGGAATAAGCAACGGTACACAAATGTTGCAACGCCTAATAATTATTTCAAATAACATGCATCAAATCGACGTCAACTAAACAAAAAAAAATTGTCAATTGTAATTGGCGCACAGAAAAATAAATAAACTCGACCAGACACACACAGTCTCATCAAAGTCTTCGCACAATCATTATAAAAGATTCCGCGCAATAGGCTTGTTTACTTTTTATCATGGCATCGTCTGCCATATACACCCTCCTGGTCTTATTTTTAACACGTTTTATTGAAGTTAAAATTTTTAAGGGTATTGTTTGGAGGAAACAGGATGGACCTATCCTTGATGGTACTTGGAACCCTTTAAGGGATGACTGGTTTAAACTTAATATGAATGGTGCGTTCTCTACTAATCCAAATATTTCTGGATGTGGAGGATTGATACGTGACTTGAAGGGAGCATTTGGAGAAAGGTTCATGTACGAGATGACCGATGGCGATTCACTGCATGCTAAACTCTAAGCTTGTATGTGGAGCTTCAAATTGGTTTGGGACCTTGGTTATAGGAAGATCATCTTGGAATCTGACTTAAGGGAAGCCATTGATGCTATCCAAAATGATACATCCTTTGTCTACCCATATGCTAACATTATTGACAAAATTCATGCTCTTCTATCTTGAGAGTGGATGGTGCATGGTCAACATATTTCAAGAGATGCTAATGAAGCTGTTGACTTCCTTGCCAAGATGGCATTATCTTGTATTCTTGGTTTTTATCCTCTTCTTTCCTCTGCTCCTAGTTCAAATTTTATTTTGGTACAAGACATTAGTATTGTTCCCTAATTGCTGTCCTTTTATTAAAAAAAAAGAAGTTAAAATTTTTAAAATTTAAATAAGTATTCAATATTTTTCTCAATAAATATACATATTTTCACAACCTACTTATTTACTCCTCTAATTTTATTCATTCTTCTAACATGTTTAACTAAAACTAAAAATAATCTTAAAATTCATTAACTCTCTCTAAAAATTTAACAAGTTATTAATTTTATCCTCATTAAATATACTTTTTAACAATATATTTTCTTTTTTTAACATTTAATGGAGGATAAAAGAAGAAATTTGTAATGATAATTTATTGATGTGATTTAAAAATAGGACAAAAAAATCTTCTCCTTCTGTAATTAAATTTTAATCACATATTTTCTCTTTTATTACAATTAAATATTGATAAAAAATACATTACTAAAATATGTATATTGACTAACAGGGATAAATTTTGAAACTTGTTGAATTTTTAATTAGAATTAATAGAGGGTAAAATGAGAAACTTATAATAAAAGTCAAGTATAATACCTTACAAATATAATTAAAAAATCACTCTCTTTCCGCTTTATAAATATAATCGAGCGAGTATATATACATGCATGCATGTATATAGTAGCGACTTGCGCGCTCAAAGTGGTCCCTCTTTAGTTAGATGAGTCTAAGGAAGCTGGTAAAGAGTACAGGAAAAATACAGGGTCATGTTCAATGTTCCTAATTCATTCATGGAGGATGTTTTATTGTACTTTACAACTATGATCGTCCAAAACGCAGAAACCTTGGGGGCAAAAAAAAAAAAAAGTCCTACAGTAGTAATAGAGAAAGTCAAAATCCATGGAACGTGGTAGATAGCAAATTAAAGCTAGCTAGCTGGTGGTGGACGACATCATTGATCTTAATTCCTCATGCTTTTTGCTGCAACGTTAAACTTTGTCAACTGCTGATTCAGTGATGATCTTGTCTTTCTACAGAACAAAAGCCACCGTCTTTCGCCTCCAAAGTCTTAGGCCGCCACTAGCCCATCACCATTTATTTATCTTTCATGTTTTATATTTCAATATATTGTCTAATATCCTCATGTGTTATATTTATATAATTATATTTATTTACTAGTCATGCATTTAATATATACATTTCACTTTTGTTTCTTCCACCTTCATCACCACCCAACACACACTGCCACCAACTCAAACTTTTTCAGTCAACTGGGCTTGATGTGAGAATGTGGCGCTGATGATTCAATTTTATGTTTTTTTTTTTAAAAATGGAGAAATCAATCATTTTAGATTGTGAAAATTCACTGGCTATTTGATTACATATAGCTATGTGAAATAATTTAAGTCCTGGGGTTAAAAATATTTGTTGCAAAAATTTGAAGTGTTACTATCCTCACATTCCAGCCAAGATATTCCTAATTTTGGTTTTAATTAAATTAGGGGTGAGTCCAATGCATCAAATCCCTTACAGTTTTTTTTTTAAAAAAGCAAAACAAAAATTGTTTGCAAAATTGAGAAATGAGTTTAATATAGTTTAATATTTACTCTAACTTTCCTATAGTCTTATTATTTTTTTTCTAAAATGCCATCCAATTTAAATACATAATTTAAAAAAATATAAGAAAAAAATTCAAACATTTAATCAATATATATAATTTAAATCAATGAAAATGAACAGTGTAGAATAATTTCAGATGTTTTTCTTCTCGAAAGGCATTAATCATACGTAGAAATTAATAAACAAGCCTTCGCCCCAAGGAAAAAAATATTTAAATATACACACATTAAATTTTATATAGAAAAACTTGATTACCGTGCTGAATTTGAACTGTTTTTCTCTCCTTTCTTTCTTTCTTTCTTTCTTTCGTTTTTGCCTGAGAAAAGATTTCAATCCCCCGTACGTGCTAATTACGTGCCTTCGTGGTTAACTGGAACTACTATGCACCAAACTACTAATGCACGCACAGGGTCAAAATCTGGTACCCAGAAAGAAAAATGAAAAATGTATTTAACTTCATTTTATTATAATATTTAGCTGTTTAATGTATTCATCCTATTTTAAACCAGGAACATGTTTGACAAAATAAATTTATTACTAATACATTAGTTTAATTTTACAAAACCGTAAAAACCGAAACCACTACTCGATCAATAATAAATTAATAAGTGGCATATATATGTAATATATCACATCAACCTTTTAATCAAATGGCTAGAATTGCATCGAACTAAAGTGGCAGTAAATTAGGTAGAAGTCAATTATCAAATATTATTATTAGTCTCTGGGCATAGTGTAAAGAGAGAAACTAGGATGTATTATTATTAATTTGGGAGCATAAAAAGAAGGAAAAATACCAAATGAATGGGAAAACACGTGTACTCATCTGTGACTTGCTATAATTTTTTTTAGATATAATTAATTAATAATGCGAGCAAGTTACTACAATTAATAAAGCTTGAGTCACTTAAACTATTCCTAACTGGGCAACGTCGTTGTCCTTATATCATAAGCAACACCAATAGATTCTTACTCTATCGAGTACAAATTAATACCTAAATCGGACCACCCCACCAAAAAAACCACTGGCTCACAGTGTTTTCTTCCTTCATGTTCCGCCCACAGTCCCATACCCAAAACCGGAAACCGGTCTCCGGTTTTTCCTAAACCTTTATTTTAATCTTCTCTCATGAGTCTCACCACACCACCATTTCCCGAAAACCAGGAGCTTTCTCTCTCTTCTTCTTCTTTTTTTTTGTTTTTTTTTTAAATTATAAATTGCTTTGTTAGTGGGCCTTACTCCTCAATATGTGGCGATTCGACCGCACTCTGACACCTTAACGTGCTTGCCACGCGCCCCTTTCTTCCCTTCTTAAATTTTGTACCCATTTGCATGCACCCCTACTGTCCCCTTATCAGATCAAATTACTGTTATGCCCTTTCCATTGTTGGCCATTGGTGTGTTAGATTCCGTGATTTTTGAATCCAAGTGAGGGTATTTCTGGAGGAGGGAAAAGCCAACCTGGCGATCGTATCTGTTTTCTGATTTCAGACTAGAGGTTCAGAGGAAGGGTTTTTTTGTGGGTTTCCACGTCAGTTACGTCCCAATGGCAAAGGCATGCGAGACCCCATGATTGGGAGTTGAGCACACGCGCTGCGGTTGAGGGTGGGATTTGTTTCCCCTGTTTCCTTGCTTCCATAATCTCCTTGAATGTGGAAACCCATTGTTTGTGGTATGATTTAATGGATAAAAAAAAAAACAGCTGCGTCCACAGCACCTGAAAATATATAACCTTACCCACGGCCTCCACATTCACAATTCACAATCTCACAATCTTCAAACTTCTCTAGCACCTTCCTCTTCTACTGTATTTTCCCAGAACTCTCTTCTTCGTGATTCTGAACTTGTTCGAAAATGCGGATGAGCTGTAATGGATGCCGAGTTTTGAGAAAAGGTTGCAGTGAGAATTGCAGTATCAGGCCTTGTTTGCAGTGGATTAAAAGCCCAGAGTCTCAGGCAAATGCTACTGTGTTTCTCGCCAAGTTCTACGGCCGTGCTGGGCTCATGAACCTCATCAACGCTGGTCCTGAACACCTTCGTCCTGGTTAGTTTTCGAATCGGTTTACTTTCATTATTTTCTCCCATTTTCTTTCCAATCGGGGAAAGTTTGATTGTCTCTGTTCGGAGTTTTGATCAGTTGTTTGTATATCACAGCTATTTTTCGGTCCTTGCTATACGAGGCATGCGGGCGGATAGTGAACCCGATTTATGGGTCCGTCGGGTTGTTATGGTCCGGGAGCTGGCAGCTCTGTCAGGCCGCCGTGGAAGCCGTCTTGAAGGGCGCGCCGATCACTCCGATCACCTCAGAGGCGGCCACCAATGGGAGGGGCCCGCCTCTCAAGGCTTACGACATACGCCACGTGTCCAAGGACGAGAACTCGGCCGCGTCAAACGATGCTCAACGAGTCGTCAAGACTCGCTCGAGGTTCAAGCGCTCTGTCGGCGGCGGCGTCAAGCCGAAAGCCAACAACAACAAAGCAGTAACCGGCTCGTTGTTCGTTGAGCCCGCTCCAGCACGTGACGGCGCTCAAGCAACTACTCCAATCAGTTCGTGGACCGCGTGTTGCGCCACCAAAGCGGTTGTGAACCGGTCGGGGAGTCATGAGTCATCGCTGAGCCATCAGTCGGAGGCAGTGAACGAAAGCAAAGAGAGCGAGAGCATGATCTCCGTGGAGACCGCGGAGACGTCAATCCTCTTCCGAGACGAGCCGGAATCAACCCGGAAAGCCAGCGACCGAACTGTCGATGAAACGGCCGATATAGGATTAGAGTTGACACTAGGGTTCGAACCGGTGTCACGTGCCAATCACGTAGTACCGGTGAAGAAGAGGAGGATCGAGTTCAAGGATAGTGAGAATTGGTCATCTTGCAAAATGGACCTTGGACTTGAATTCTCGGGTTGAAATGATCAATAATCTTTTAGTCCAGTTTTGTCTTAATCGGCTCTTGAGTGTGTTTACCTTAGAGAAGAGAAAAGTTAATCGTGTTTTCTGGTCTTTTTTTTTTTTTTTGGCCCAGTGATGTACAAAAATGGTGGTGATGTAGAGAGAAAAAGGAAAGGACAGTGGAAGAGGGACTGAATTGAAAATGAAATCTCTTTGTTTTCTCGTGTAACGCGGTGTCGTTTTTCTGTGTGTTGCTGAGGGAAAGGTTTCAGAACGAGCGTGATAAAATAAAGGGAAAGTTACAATCAAGGACCCAATAAGGTCGATAATTTTAATTAAAAATCATAAAATATTAAAATTTCAATTAAAAATCTTAATTTTTACTTAAAATTTAAAAACATGTGAATTTTTTTAAATGTTCCTTAGGAAACAATCACAATGTGAAATTAATAAATTTTTAAGTCATTTTTCTATATTCATAAGTAACATTGTTTTAAAAGTTGGTTTTTTTATATTAAAAAACAATTAATTTCTAAATATAGTTCCTTTATTTTCCAACTAATAAGCCGCAATACTAATTTTAATAGTGTTATTTTTTTTTAAATGGTCTAACTATATATTAATAAACATAAAATTTGATAAATTATTGAGTTCATATTTCTGAGTGAAATTGGTAAATTTTTAAGTTATTTTTGTATATTCATAAGAGACCTTATGATGTTTTAAAAGTGAGTTTTTATATTAGAAAATAATTTATTTTCAAGTGTGATTCATTATTTTCTCAAACTGATATTAACAATATTCTATGTTACAATAATGATTTTAAAAGTGTTATGTACATTTTAATATTTAATAGAGAAAAATTTTAGAAAGTTATGTATATTTTTTTATTTTATGTAAGGACTATAATTATTAATTGAGATTTCAATATTTTATAGTTTTATTGAATTTAACAACCTTATTAGGGGTCTTTAATTGTCACTTCCCCTCAAATAAAAGGAGCTTATGTTTTAAAATAGTTATCCATTTTTATCAACTATTGTTGATGTTGATTTGAATTGAGATAAAAAAATCGGATTATCATTTTAATGCGTGATTACTACATCCTAATTAAAGTTTACCTTTTAGGGAATGTATAATTAAACTTTAAGATTAGGTCTTAGGAAGGAAAAATGCATAAAAATAGTGAAGCCTCCAGAATTGGAAAAGGTACGCGGAAAGATATAGGGTCTTAGCCACCACTAGTTGTAAGTTGTTGGCTGATAAAATATTAATAAGATAAAATATCAATAAGAATACAGCTTGGTTTTGGAGCCTCAGAGTTTTCAAACATCTCATAGAGCTTGAAAACGTCCAAAGCAGCATGGGACTCGAACTGATTTTACTTTCCACTAATTACACCAAACTAATTTATGATAATTCATAATTGATTTTTATTAGTAAATTAAAGCTCAATCTCATTAGAAATTCTAAGAATGGTGTTGTTTTCTTTGATTCAATACTCTAGAACTGATTTTCAATAATTTAGAGTTGATTTTTTAGAAATTTACAACCTACCGCACTAGGTCTTTTAATGTAATTTTCAATTAAAAAAAAAAACAAACCAAACAGGGCATTTATTGTGATAACCTCTCGTAAGGAGAAATGCATTTTGTTCACAGAAGGCATGCTTTTTAACTAACAAAGTTCATCTAGTTGATAATGAGTTAATCAATATAACCCATAAAGTAATGAGGTTAAATCCTGCACTCAATGTTAGGATTTTGTAAGTGAGCGATTTGTAAATATTTTCATAAACATTGTTTGAATTTGAAAGCATAACTTGACCTAATCCACCCTTAACATTCAATTCACTTAAAATTTTTTTCTATAAAAATAAGGAAGACATACTAATTTTCATTCACTTGTGAATATTGCAATTTGTTATAAATATCACTCCCTCGTATTCTTATTACAAAGACTTATTAACATCTTTATATAAGTTAAGAAATTTATTTAAATTTAATTAATACTTTAAATTTATAAATTTATCCTCAATTTTAAGTTTTTTTCAATAAATAATACTTTCTCCATTCAAAAATGTAAGACATTTTTTGAGGAGTTGAACGTTAAAAAATATAAGGTATTTTTAATCTTTCAAGGTGTAATCATTGTTTTTTTAAAAGTACTCCTATTGATAATAACTTTATATTTATTGTAGAGTGTTTAATAGAGATAAATATAAAAAGACAGAATTAGTTTAAAAGTAGATAATTACTTTATTAAAAGGTGAGATTATGTTAAAAATTTTTTATATTTTTAAATGAAGGAAATAATATAGTTTAATTAAAAAAATATCAAAGCAAAAGGAATTGAAAGAAAAAAATTTAAACAACTTGTAAAGAACTGAGTAATAAAGAATTAATAAAAGATATGAAAAAGTCTTATGATAATAAGAACAAGAGAGAGTATATTTTATATTACATAAATGGACATTGATTTTTTGTTACTGTGGATGGAATCGGTGTGTGAATGATGTCCACATACTATTCAACTGAAATTAAAAAAAGGAACTTAAAAAAAATTGGTCCATTGAACCATGCCATAGTTTCCAGATAAAATCCTGCTGTTCAAAATTAAGTACACGGGCTGTTGGCCGAGAAAAGTTGACTTCTTGTGTGTGTATATGTTTAAATTTGATTTATTAACAATTTCATACGGCTAACTTTTTGGTGCTTAGTAAAATAAAATTTTCATTTTAGAATACCTTCCCCAAAATTAGATAAATCCTATCAATAATATATAGTTTAAGCATTTTTATATTCTTCCGTGTTTATGGAGGTAACCAAAATTCACCCTCAAAACAAATGCCGGCACACAGATTTAGAAAAACAAAGGGTGGCACTGTTTCTCTGTTTATTTCATTTATTATATTTCTTCAAAATTATTTTTTTTTAAATATTTTTACACTTCAAATTTTTTTTTGAACTTTTATCTCTCTTTTGTTTTAAATCCTTTTTGTTTTTTGTTTTTTGTTTTTTGTTGGGGTGACATGCCTTGGTTTATCCTTGTTGCATGAACTTGTACGTGTATGAAGGAAATTCTTTGATGAAAGCGCACAATTGTAGTCCTGCGAATGGATGTTGATACGGCCCAATCAGAATATGCCAATTACGCAGCAAGTAAAATAATTGGTTTTTATCAATAAAGTTTGATTCAATTAATAAAAATTTAATCTATAACTCATAAGTTTAATGGTTTAAATATTGTTGTCAATGTAAGAGATTTGTTAGTGAATAATTTGTAAGTATATATCATTACAAGCGCTCTTTAACAATCAATGCATGTTTTAGTCCTAATGAACTTGTAGGACTTAAACAAACTTTCTATTTTACAACAACAAAAGTATTTGTTTTTGTTGGCAAAATTATGTTGACTGATTATCAATAAATGTTAGGTATAATGAAAGAGATTAGTTCCTATACCATGAAAAATCAAGATTTAAATTTTATTAAGAGATATACTTACATTTAATGTTCAATTATATTTTGAATATGTTTGCTTTTAACAAGGGGATATTTGTGTGTAATAAAAAAAATTATGTTGACTAATCATATAAAGTGTCAAATTAGGTTATATATAGAGTCACTACATGAGGCCAAAATTTAACATATTTTACAAATAAAACTAAATTTTTTACCCATGATGCATGGGAAAATTAAAACGGAATTGTCTAAATACATTAAAAATGTGAGCAATAATTTCTTTTATTTTTATACAAATTATTTTAGAATTTATTGTTTGACACATATTAAAAATATAAAAATAATTTTATAATATTCCGAATGCATAACATAGAATCGCCAATGCACCATTGAACCAAAATGCATAAAGATACAAATATGATAAAGATACAAATATGTTAATATGTTGTTATAAAAATGTATTATTAGAAAATATTTTATTAAAATTTGAATATTAAATTGTCTCAATAAAAAATGTTTTAATTCTACTTTAAATTATAATTCTATAAAATTTACTATATATACTAAAAATAAAAAATTAAAAAGAAAGGTCAGGGTGGAGCATTGTAGAGCTACAGTACTCCACCTGATGACTTTTACAATGTACGAAGATTAAAAAAAAAGGAAAAAAAAGAAAATTATAGTCCTTATAATTTTTTTTTCAATGTTTTTAATTCTTATAATTTTAGAAAGATTGGATAATTTTTATTTTTTTGATCCTTATAATTTTTTTTAGTAATTTTAATCTCTACAAGGATAGAAAATATGAAAAGAAACTATAGAGATTAAAAGCAAAATTTAATAAAATTATAGAGACAAAAATTATGTTTTTTTTAATTAATACAAAGGTGCAGTAAATGGGAAGGGGGTCCTTGGACTCGTCAATGTATAAATCGGGATCTTTTCGAATATCACAAGTATCCAGGTAACGTCAAGGAATGCTGTTCCAAGAAAAGTTCATCTAACTGGACTCAATTGATTTACAAAACACTAGAATTCAAAACGACACAAATAAATATTGAAACTTTAAAATTAACCATATATACTAGACTAAAAATCGTTATATCGGTGTATCTAGATTAAGAAATTATGCATCGTTCTTAGGTTGAAAGTGTTTTGTAGAAAGCGAATGAGAAATACACTTACATCATTTTCTTTCTAAGTTTACACTTCTCCTTTAAAAAAAAAAAAAAAAACTTTTTCGTATACCAAATATGCACCAGTTATTGGTGTGAGATGGACAAGTCATCTCACGCACACTAAGCAAGCTAGATGATTAGGTCCTCAATCAAGGCGTTTGTGGGTTCTTAATGTCTTTTACATCAATTTCCTTGAAGGGCGAGACTAAACCACTTAGTGGGACTCAGGTCGTTCTAGAAATTGAGTTGTATTTAAGGAATTGTGGTGAACATGATGCTGGAAAAGAAAGTACAGAGAGCAATGTCTAATACTAGGTTGATTCAAGCTAGCTAAATCACAAAGTTCATTGCGAGGTGTTGATCAATCTGTGTGTTGATTAGGTTGTATGAAGTGTTTGGTTTGGGTGTTGCCGCTAACTTCGTGTCATTCTTCCTCTTAAAAACAAGGCAAAACGTTCATCTCATTCTCAAATCCGTAACTACTCTTCCCTCGGTGGGCCCCAAATGGCTTCGTAAGAATAGGAGATTTTGGGCGAGAGGCGTGGATAAGCGTCATTTAGCCTTTCTCATTGGGCTTGGCTGCTGCGTATACAATTTTTTGGCCCAGTATGTATTTTAGGCCCAAACGATTTTTCGGCCTAATAGTTTCTCCCCTCGTCACTCTTGGTTGGAGAAGGGTTGCATGTTCAGCGTCTTGCCATTCCACAGTATCACCATGTGGCACTTTTTGGCTTGGTGGTTGAGACTTGAGAGGCACACATTTTCAGAGGTTTACTCCAAGTTCAAACTTATAACTAGCCTAACCTTGCACTTACTCTTTCTGATTTAAAGTCTGCCCATAAACTTTATTTATTCCGTTTGCCTTTATAGCTTCACTGAGCTTAAGCTCTTATACGTCTGCAATGGTTGCTTCATCTTTATTAACCTTTGGGTAAGGATTTTCTCGTCCTTCATTAAATGATTGTGATTTCAATGTTCTTTCGATCTTGAACCCTAATTTTTGCCCTAACTTTATATCTCATTGGTCTTAGGGTTCTTGAGATTTGTTGACCATGCTTCTTCTTGTCAATTCAGGCAAGCACATTGCATTGCTTCTTTGCAATTTTTAGTCTTTGGCTTAGGACTGTTCTGTTTTGATTAAGGTTGCTCCTTTTTCACAACCTTAGGGCTCCACTGTTATTGATCATCCCAATGTCCTCTAGAGGTTCTCTTTTCTTGTATTTTCTTTTGGATGTCAATCCTCCAGAATATCCCTTTCCTATGGTTCGCTAAGGGGAATACCTTTTTGGGCATCCACTACTGGAAAAATGGCTATTTAAACCTCCCTTTTTGAATCGATTATTGTGCCAACGGTTTAGAAAATAAAAGCGATGACAATTTTGTAGAGAAATAACATATTGATGAGACTTTCTAAATCGGTTACAAATACAATTGGTCTAATACCTATTTTACAGACTAGTTAAGCACACAACTGGTTTAGATGATGCTTCTTCCCCCCCTCCCCTCCTTTTTTTGTCTAAACCTCACATTAAACTAACAATGAGACTTTCTAAACTGTTTGCAAATACTGCAGGTCTTAAAACCATTTTCTAGACCACTTAAGCACACAACCAGTTTAGATGATTCTCCTTTCCCAAATTTATCTCTTTCTTTTCTTTTTTCTTTTTTGTATTTTCTAAACCTCGCATTAAACTAAATGATTTAGAAAGTTTTTTTTTGGTTCACATTAAATATTTTTTTTCCTTTTTCTAAACTGGTTGTTTTAATAACTGGTTTGGAAAGTAACTAGGTTCTGAACTGGTTATAGAAAGAATTGGTTTAGAAAGTGATTTCAAATTAAAAAAATATTACTTTAATTAAATTCTAAAATAGTTTTTCCTTGACAATCAGTTTAGAAAGTGTTTCAGAATTTCAAAATCCATAACAAAGTTGATTTCCTCATTCTTCTTCGCCTCGCGCCCTTTCAACACAGCTCCAATGGCAACTTCCATCTTTAATTTTGTTCATTCTCTCTACTCATTCTTTGTCGCCTCGCTTCCTTATTCGATTTTGTTCATTGTTCTTCCTAGTTCAAGAGCTCAGTTTCTTCCCAAAAACACTCGAATCCAAAAACACCCAAAAACATCCAAATCCAGAAACCCATCTTCTTCGTCCAGAGCTTTAGTCTTTGAAAGCTTCAATCTATCACGTGTAGAGGGTTCAAGAACTCAGTTTCTTCTTCTTCCCAGTTTTTTTTTTGGATTTTTTGAATGATTTTTTTTCCTGAAATTCATCCCTTGCAAATTGAAATTGAAATTTCTTCTACCTTTAGCTTGTTTTCTCAATGTGTGGTTTTTAAATTTGTAGCTTGCTCGAGCCTTCAAATTGTTTTCACATCACTTAATCACTTAACACATGTGAGCATAAACAACATTAATGTAACATATACCATCTCCACTTTATTCAATTACCAATTCCTTACTATCACACAATCATCACGTTACATATTATTCACTTCTCATTTCAATACATGTTCATAATTTAAAAATCATTTTGAATTCAACTCCTCATTTAGGTTAGATAAAGGTTAATACAATTTTAATTATATATGCAAATAAACCCATTTTCACATTATAACATAATTAACAAATAATTATTCAAGATAAGTTTCCTCCGATCACTTCAAATCTTTGAGAGGTTAAAGATTTATCCTATAATAATTTTGCTTCCAAGCTTGCTCTTCAAGCCTAATATGGTATGTGGGGTGTTTAATCTACAATTAATCAACCCTCAATCATTCACATTACTATGTAAACAATGTAACCTCTTTTACTCTTATCTCTAAAATATGTAAAGCCCATGTTTCTCACATTTAGGCTTATCCATTGGGTACATTAACTCTCTTTAACTCCCATTATCTTCATTAAATGTTTATAGGGTCATTAATGTCTCCCAACAACCTCATCATCCATATTTATTATCCATTTTTTGGATATTAATGGCTCCCAATCACCATTATTGTTTAAACCCATAATTTTTAGATTTAAATAATTAAAACAACTCCCATTAACTCTCTTAGAGCTAATGAATTTATACCCATAACTTATATAGATCAAAAATGATCTACCATTATCAAACCTTAATTAAAAGCTTAAGAAAATGGTTTGGAAAGGAAGAAAAACAAGTTAGGAGAGCTCAAAAATTCTCCAATCTCCCTTTAGAAATAAACCGTAGCAGAGCCCTAAAGCTTCCTTTGTGTCTTTCTCACGTTTTTCTTTTTGTTTTATGTCTCAGTTTGCATCTTATTCCTACAGAAAATGTATCGTGCATTGCGGAGACTACACCACGTGCTATGGCAGGTGGTACAAAGAGGTAAATTTTGTGTTTTGGTGGCTTATACATTTTAACATGCCGTGATGTGTGGCACAAAGATATTTTCCTTTATTTTTCTTACTTTTTGATGTCCAAGCAACCCAATTTTTACTCTAAACTCAAGCTTAGGGTTGAAATCATAACCCAAAACATCCGTTAGTTTTTTGTAACCATACACTATATAAATCTTTAGCCATCCCTAACTCCATTTAATAATTTAAACTTGAATATCTTGTTAATTAATTAAGGATTAAAATTTGAGATGTTACATTCCTTGTATACAGAAACTTGTCAAGGCATAATGTTGAAGGGCAAAAAGGAAGTCCAATTTGTCAAGAAAGCACCTATTATCATCAACTTTAATTTAGAAGAAGACAGTCTACCTTAGCAATACGAGATTTCTTAAACAGGGTCATTATTATAGTAGATTGAAGAAAGTGTTCTATGGTGGTTAAGAGCATGAAAATGCTTTGAAGCCATTAACTGGAGAGTGTAACATTCCAAAAAAATTTAAGACTCGAATTTATTTTAAAAAATAAAATAAAATATCTATAATTAAATTAAAATTTAGAATAATTTAACAAAGGCCCAGAGTTTGAATTTTACTAAGCAAAATTTTGGTTTTATTTAATTTTTAATTATGGAAAAAATTACCAAAGTTGACCCAGGCTTTTGTGCAATAATAAAAAATGTTGGGTCCTTTCTTGTAATTTTTCCCAAACTTTTTGACCAGCAATTTAAAGACCAAAACTAACGCAGAAAATGTAGAAACAAATTGGAAAGGAAAGGAAAGGAAACGCACGAGAGGGAGAGAGGAAGAAGAGAAGAGAAAGGGATAGAGTTAGGCTTGGATCTAGGAGTCTTTACGACCGTTGCAAATTCGGCTACACGATAGGTAAACTCTCTACTTCAATCCTCTTCCCTTTCTCAAGATTTTCTTCAATTTTTGGAAGAGAAAATTTTTGGATTTTGATCCCAAAGGCTTTATTCTTGTAAGCTTTTGTTTCTTTGGATTCTAGGGAGCATGTTTTGAGTTTCTATATAGTGATCTAATGTTTTGAGTGGATAATTGAATGAAAAGAGGTGTTTTGGGCACAAAATAAACCCTGAGAAATTGAATTTTTGCTCTTCAATGGTTTAAGCCTATTGATTTAGTTATAATTTTGCTATTTGAACTCAATAAGATTTAAATTAAGGTTTAGTTTTCATTATAAGGGCTAATGGTGAAAGTTGGTGGCACTAAGTAAAGGTTTTTAATTGATTAAAAAATTATATAAATTGAAAATTAGCCTAGTGATGGCTAATAAATGGTTTTGGTGATTAAGTGATACTATGTGAATGGTTGGTTTAATATATGAACCATTGGGATGGATTATGGCTCATAGACCCAAGTTGTGTGGTATGAGTTATAGTCTTCATTAATGCTATTTGACATGATAAATGATGTGGATCACTTATATGTTGTAGGGATTGTTGGTGGAATTTGTTCGGAAGTTAAGGAACAAGCCAAGTTCTATTTTGTACAAAAGGAACCCTTTTGGTATCAAAGGGTTGAGGTAACAGGAGAATTTATATTTCTTATTACTTTGTTTTAGTTATTTTTGAATAAATATTACTAGCTATCATGCATTACATGTTTTAAAAGATTAAATGTGCTTTATAAGGGTTTATAGGGTACTACTTTAATTATAGTGCAAATATGTTTTTTTTAATTGTTTAATAACAATGTTTTTATGGAAACGAGATTTATAAATGTTATACTACTTTAGAGTGTTGAATGGTCAATACTCAGGAAAGATAGATAAGAGTAAAAGGCATGATTTTGGTGGGAGTTCACCAATGAGAAGGTGTGGATTTTTGATATTTTATGGCACACTGTCTGTACTCAGTGTTGTCTTACGTATTGTGGGCTTAGTGCACTAAAGTGGTTAGTGTATTGAGTGTTCGACACCTCTCAGTGGGGGAGGAAATTCGACATATGAAGTGTGAGGTTGAGTGCCTAGGCCAAGGTAGCCTTCACATAGAGAGTAAGTCGGGCTGGCTCTGGGAAGGAGTTAGCTTTGACTGCTCAGGATTCATGTCGAAGGGGCATAGGCGGTTCGGTGGATTAGATGATGCCTTAGACTATGTTTTGTACCTGTGGAGGTACAAGTAGGTATAAGGTTTACCTGCGAGTTAAAGAGTGCCAGGGGGCATTCTGTTGGTCATGAAAGGCCATACCGGCCTAGGTCATGCATTCATACATTTTAAATGGCTAAATTATATACTATGTTGAATTTATTATTCGTTTATTTGATTATGGCTTACTTTGTAATAATCAATGTAGATTTCTTTATTACTGAGATTGTGGTTGTCTCACCCCTTTCTTTTTAATATTTTAGGTCCAGGCGAAGGATCCAATAGTGGACAGGAAAAGGAGCAAAGCTAGGGGTTTGCTTGTGATTTGTAAAGAATTGCAACCCCTTTCTTTTAAGCAAATATATTGTAATGTATTTAGGATTAGGGTGCCAGTAGGATATGATTATGTATGTGTGTATGAATATGTGTGGATTGTGTGCTTGTGTATGAATTTTTGTCTGTTTGTAGACTTATGGCTAGGAAACTTGGTTATGGTGTGTGGTTTTGATGAATTTACTTAGTAGACCAAGTTTCTATTACAAGTAGATATTTATTTTGATATATATATATATATATATGTGTGATTCTATAAGCAAATGCAAAGTGGTTGCATTGCAAATGGTGTGCTATGGGCAAACATACACCTTAGATAGAGAGAGTGGGTGCGTGGGCCCCACAAGGAGCTCTGAGCCAAATGAAAATGTTTAACATGTGTATTTATATAAATACATGGTATTTGGATTGATTTGTGACTATTCTTGTATGATTTGTGCATTTTGGGGGTTTAGGGTCCATTTTGAGAAATGGCACCCGGGTGGTCAAATTTTGATGTATGGAGGTTTTCCATCATTTGAATATTCTATCAGGTGTTTTTAGTCTTATTTGACGTGTCCAAAGTGTTCCCACAGGTTTGTGACCATTAGGATGAGATTTGGATAATTTTGAAAATGGTTTTTACCAAAAAGCTGCACTTTTACATCCGGGTGTTCAAATCTCAATCCAACCGTTGGATTTCTTTAAAATTTGGGTCACAAGTAAAACCTTTTATAAGCTTCGTGTGGGCTTTGGAATCACATCAATCAGATATCAGACAGAAAAACGGTGCACTCCGGAATTTGGTCTGGAGGTGCTGTCGTGACAGCATTTCATTGCTGTCATGACAGCTACAGTAGTGATATTGTAACCTGCACGAAATTCAATCCGTCCGTTAGATCTTTTCAAAATTTGTTATGCTAATAGTATTTTTTAAAATTAATATGTGGGCTTTGGAATCACTCAGATCGAAGGTCGGATGATGAAATGGTGCATTCTGAAAGTTGGTCCGGAAGTGTTGTCATGACAGCTTTTTAGCTGTCATGACAGCAAGAGTGACCAAATTTATAACATGTTCAATTTTTAATCCGACCGTTGGATCTTTTTGAAATTTGGTACACTTATAGTACCCTTTGAATGTGACATGTGAGCTTTAAAATTTCTTCGATCGGAGATCGGAAGACAGAACGATGCCTCCCTGAAGTTGACTCGGGAGGGACAGCATATTTTTACCCTTCTTTCATCTAACTTATTTCCGTGTGCTATAGGTAGAACCTATAAAATTTTTTAAAGGCTTTAAATGTTTAATTTGCAATTGTATATTTGCTTAGTGATTTAAATGGTTTATTTCCTAAGTTAGTTTTAGGATTAATTCCTTAACCACACTTAGTTTATTTGAATTGTGTAATTTTTGGATAACACTTGGGGCAAGTGTTACAGAGAGCAATTTTATGAAAGGGAGAAATACATTAATATTTTCTTTGGCAAGAAGATGAAGAGTACAAGTGAAAGGAATACTTAGAAGAAGAAGTAAATCTTTTTTGATCTTCCATATGAGGGGCAATCTTGATGTGAGGCACTATATTGATGTCACGCATGTTAAGAAAAATATGTGTGATAGTATTATTGGAACACTTCTTAACATACATGGCAAATCTAAGTGAATTGGTTATCAAAGAGATTTGGGAGGTTGACAATGCTAAATTTATGGTGCCTATTTTCAAATGTAAGTAAGTTGATTTAATAATGCTGTTCACGTGAATCGGTTAAGATTTATATTAGTTAATTACAATACTTTAAGTTTTTAGATTGAACCCTTTATCATGGCAGCTCAAGCAAAACAAGTGTTTTATATAACCGATCTGGTAAATAATTAAAAGTAATCAAAAATTCTATATCTAAAATTATTTAAAAGATCATTCTTGAAGTAACAGCAGCATATGCATTTAACTCTCTAATAGTAAATTTGAGAAAGGAGGGGTTAGGATTAGAAAATCTATTAGGTTGTGATTGGATGAGTGGACTTAGGATGAAAAATTTGAAATGTCATATTTTCAAATCTCACATTTGAAATTCATAAATTCTAAATTCTTTGTTTGAATGATATAATGTTTTTTTTCCAAACTATGATATTAAATTCCTTTGCTAGAATCTTAAGTAAAATTTCAAATTTCAAATTCTATATTTGCATTTAAAGGTAACTCGAACAACATTGATGGTTTACCGATGGTCTAGTCTTAGATGCATCAACGGACCAATCCTAACAAGCAGTTGTGGACCTATTCATATTAATGTTAATGATCTAGTCCCAGTTAATGCTGATGATTTGGTCTTGGTAGAAGTTGGTCATCCAGTCCTAATCAATGCTAGTAATTTAGTCTTAGTTGATGCTGGTAGTCTAGTTTAGATTGAATTTGGTAGTCTAGTCACAGATGACAAACGGGACAAGTCTTGGTTGCTGTCGGAAGTCTAGTCATTGATGATAGGTGAGACGAGTCTTAGTTGCCGTTGGCAGTTTGGTCACAGACGAAAAATGGATAGGTCTCAATCGCCATAGGAGGTCAGCCCCTTTTTGGAGATTTAGTTACTTTTAGTGATGATAGTTTGATCTTGGTTAACGGCAATAATCTAGTTATGGGAAATGGCAATGACATTTGCTACGAGACCATTCCCAATTACTAGAGGCATTTTACATCGAAAGATAAAGGCAAATGGATTGTAGATAATGATCATAGATCAGTTTGAGATGGCAGCAGCAGTGGTAGAGGGTAATTGAAAATGAATTGAAATTTGAAATTCCTAATGTGCAGAATGGATTTGAAATTATACAAGAATTATACTTAAGTATGTATTTAGATTTGGACCAAATCCAAATCCATAAATTCCCATGGATTCAAACAATAGATTTGATTTAAATTTAAATCCAAATCCATTTGCATATAAACTTAACATTAAAGTATTTTGGGTTAGGGATGGAATTTAGTTGGATTTAAATTTTTTAAAAAATAAAACATTGATATTCTAATATTAAAAATAAAAAATAAATTTTAAAATATAAAAGGTATGGTTCAAGTTTGGTTAAAGTTAAAAAAAATGAAATCTGAACCAAACCATTTGGTTTTCAAATCTATAAAGCCAAACTAAGGCTTACTAATGATTGATTTTATTTGGTTTTTATCATATTGGTTTGGTATGGGAAGTTTTGTTCAATTTTGCTTACTCTTATTTAGATGTTTGATATCACCTATGATCATTTCCCAATTATGACATCAAAGAGATATGACAATCATGGTGGAGTATTTTATGGAGCTCCATAAGTAGTTAAGTTAGTTTACTTATTTTCAAATATTAATTGAGAGTTTAATTTTTATTTTCAATTGGAATTTTTCAATTTGTTAGAAAATTTATCAAATTGTTAGTTAAATTGATAGTTCATGTTATATGTATTGAGTTTTGAATTATTAGTTTATGTTGTATTTGGTTATATGTTAGTATAGTTTAATTTCTAATTGAAAACTAGATAGGATAAGCTATATATCTGTTTACAAATGTAGGGTATTATGTGAAACTACTTTGTAAAATAGGGATTTAAGGAATCATATAAATGAAACATTTTTTTTAAAGTCCTACCTTTTAAATTGGTTGTGACTATAATTGGTTTAGAAACAAACTTTCTAAATTGGTTATGGCCATAGTTGGCTTAAAAAGTCTCATTCTCTAAATTGGCTATCGTTACAACAGATTTAAGAAGTGAGTCATTCTCAAAAGGTAATGACTAATAACTATTTGAAAGTCAATTTATATTCTTTTTTTTTTGTTAATTGAGGGCACTTTCGAAACCTCTTAACAATCAGTTTAGAATATCTTTTTCTAAACTAGTTATACAACAGGTTTAGAAAGTCTTGCTATATCTAAATTGATTTTAGAATTGGTTTAGAAAGGCATTTTTAACTAGTTTAGAAATGCTTTTTTACACTAATGATCACACTCAAAAGCCACTATCCCTTAGTAAAACTAAATGCTTAGCAAAGAACAATGAAAAGAGTAAATGGTTTCCCTTAAGGTAAAAAGGCTCCAACCTTACTTTAAGGACATGTGATGCCATTTGGGACTCTTGAACTTCATCAACCTTGGTTTCTTTGTGTTTGAAGATGCCCATCCTGATTCAAATTTTATTATGCTTCTATAGCTATAAGTATTCCTACTTTCTCTTCCCTTTGATAACATAATAACATAGAGTATACTCTACAGGATGTTTTTGTCCTCAATAGTCTTCCCATCATTGGCCCCTTTATGTTGGGTAACACTAAGTGTGATGACCCTATTCTGTCATCTACTAAGATGCAGACTAAGACCATTAATGGCTACCAAGTGTTTGGAAATATGTACTACCATAATAAGTCTACCTCCGACGTCAATGACCATATCATTTTCCTCTAGATCTTGATAAGCAAGTACATATTTCTCCCCACAATAAGAAGGTAAAGGATGCTATAAGAGGATGTGAATTTGGTGTTCAATGAAGGATTTTTCTTTTTTAACCGAGGGGTAGGGGTGGGGATAGGGGAAGCTCCAAATGCTAAGAACTCAATGGTGATAGTGATTAATGAAAATGATAAAGGCATTTTGGCAAAAAGAAAAAATTTCCCAAGACAATAAAATTGTCCTTACTCATACCCTTGGCACCCAATTTCATTTCTCTTCCTTGAATTTTAATTTCCTTCCAACTAAACTAAAGAGTTTTCTCTTTCCTTTTCTTTTTCTCAAGCTTAAATCCTAGTAAACCACACAAGGCATACAAAAATTTGGTAGGAGTCATCACAATGCAAATTGAGACAATTTCATGAGTGATTATATAAATAATTTTATTATAAATGGACATATGTGTAAAAGTGCCTAAGAGGGGGTGAATTGGGCTAATAAAAATTTTTGACAAATGAAAACTTAATAAAGGAGATAAGTGATAGAATAATATCACCTTTAGTGTTAAAGTAAAAAGAGAAGAAAATTACATGATGAATTTATTCTAGTTTAGCCAATCACTTGCTTATGTTCAGTCTCCAAGCTTATCCCTTGAGATTTTTCACTATAACCTCCAAGATTGATCTAGGCTCTTGGATGCTTCAGTATAACCTAGACTATGCAAGTTTGAAACACTTCTCCTTACAAAGGTAATATATCACCCACTTGAATTTTGTGAACTCAAGATACTCTGTTCTAAATATGAGAAAATAAGGTAGATCACAAAGTGATCAAATTCTCAAGTAACTCTCTGAAGAGTAGATATACAATCAATGAAGTTCTAAGTAAATTGAATACAAGTATAGAAGAGTAGTTGAAGAAATTAATGAAGCAGTTTGCTTGATCACTTTTCTACCTCGATCTTCATAAATAAGTTCTTTTATAGTGTCTTCATGCCAAATATCTATTAGACTCATGAAACTATCCATTGTGACTTGCTTCTTGTTAAATTGAATGTTCTACGCTTTATCTAAGGCTTATCTTCACTAATAATGCTAAGTTTCTTAGAAAAAGATGGAGGAAAGAAGTTTTTCCGGCCGGGTAGTGTTTTTTGGGCTTAAAACAACAAAGCATTAAAGGCTTGACTTTATTACCATTGATGCTAAACACTTCGAATATTTAAAAGTTTTTACCAAACATGGATTAAAGAGATAAAATCTCATTTAAGATTTAATCCAATGATTAGAAGATGTTACAAAAAAGATAAATGAGTTTAGAAAAGACTATGAGTAATTTTAAATTAAATTAAAAAGTTAATCATATGTGTAAATGAATATAAAATTTTGTCAAGTGGAGAAACTTCATAGATTTGAGACTTCAGATGAAGGATAATGAAGTTCAAAAATAAATACTTCGAGGATTTGAAATTCATGCCACGAAACTTTGAAGATTTTAGTGAAGAAACTTTGAAGATTTGAGAAATTTGGATTTAACATTTAAGATCAAGAACCAAATTGAGATAGAAAAAACATAGAAGTTTTGGAGAATTTCAAAAGATTTGAAAGAGAGCCTCAAAGATACACTAAGCTAAAAACTTCAACGATACTGTAAACTAGGAACTTTAAAAAAAAAAAAAGCAAAAATCTTCAAAGATTCAAAAAAACTTCAAAAAAAGAGACTCAGCTTGAGGCATCAGGAACCTCAAAGAAAGAACAAACTTAGAAGTTTTTCTCCAGGAAAGACATTGTAGAAACTTCAAAGCTTTTGGAAACATTGAAGATTTGGAAAGTTTTGACAAAAAGCAATAGGAAGTTATAAGAGCCATCAAACTTTCATTCTTATCATATTTATGAGAAAATTAATCTTGTTAAACACAAATCTTCTCTAACTTTGTCATAATCAAAAATAGAAAAATATATTTCTATGATATGCAAAATAGACAAACAAACAAACAATAGTGATACAAGGGGTCAAAGTGAAAAAAAAGGAAAAAACTTATATACTTAAGGTGATTGTTTCTAATTAAACCAAAACATGTGTATTTATTATAGATTATTTATTCTATAATATATTTTTATTATTAATATTATTAACATATTAAAATTCATATATTTTGATTTGATTAGATGAAAGTATATTTAATATATGAGGGTAAGTATATAAGTCTTGCCAAAAAATAAAAAAAAAACGCAGGTAGGAAACAAATCTAGCATAGCAACACAAGAGAAACAATCATCAATAGCCCAAGATAAAAGTCGACCTATGGAACAGATAACGGGATAAGAACACAAATTGAGGAGGCCCAAATAATAAATCTAGCCCAAATTGAAAGTCTAATAGACTGAATTAAAACAAAGTCCACAAACACTAGCCATACAAATCAAAAAGAAGACTGCATTAAAAATTAAATAATTAATGAAATAAATATAGACAAAATTCAGTCATATTTTGTTTTTACATATATTTTCATGTCTTTGATATTCGAAAAATATTCAAAAAATAAATTTTAAAACATGATTAACGTCCAATATTTTTCTTTTGGATCATCCAATGAGTCGAAGATTGATCAATCAATATTCTTTTTTTAAAAAAAAAAAAAATTTGTCATCACCCTTGTTCAACTGGATGGCTTCAACCATTCAAATGAGGTGATATAGTTTGGCCTATGCATATTAAAAAATTAAATATCTGATGCCTTGCTTAAATTATAAGTTCATCGGTAACTTCATTTTTTTTTTGGCCAACACATCCATAACTTATTCAATTTTATGGAACTGTATGATCGTGTAACTGGAAGAAAACCATACATCTGCTATGAATGCATATGATGAATATGAAAGAATTGAGTTTTTTAATAAAAAATAGATTAGAACAAGCTTGTTGCTGTTTATTTTTGATACAACTATCCGGTATTTAGTAATACCAAATCATATTCAAACATTGTCAAATTCAAATAAAAGTAGTTCTTTAAATATGTTTTTTATTAATAAAGTTTGAAATCACAACTTTACTTAAAACACACACACACACACACACACACACACAAGCTCTTTCACTTGACCCAGCTATGTTAGTGTTAACAATATCTTGATACGAATCAGGAACACTACTCGCCCTTCTTCTCCCCGTGACTGATAATAACTGATATCTGATAAGGTAGCATTTTAGCTTAAAAGTGGGCGACATTATATATTACGTTGACTTGGAATAATAATACCATACAACCTTCGACCACTTGTTGATGATGTATGTACCTACAAAAGTACAACCTCGTTAATGTAGTGCTTGTCAAATTGAGGGTCAACTCAGCCATGCAATTCATGTCTTCCCCAAAAAAAAAAAAAAATTGACAGCAATATTATCTGTAAAAGGTCAACTGTGTATGTATACTGCAATAATAACAATAAGTGGGAGAGTCCACTTGCCCACTTAAAAGCGAAAATGGTGCTTAGTACTGTGAAGTGAGTGTGACTCCATCTCTGGTGTCTGAGAATGTGGTTGATGGGCTTGTTTAATCATAATAATTACTAATGCTGAGAATTTATTTTCCAAGCAATTAATTAAGTTTCTTTTTATCCAAAGAAAGATCTATATTGGTATGCTCACTAGCTAGGTTCTGGGCAATGTAATGGCTTGTCATGTCAGAGTGTAATATGGTTCATGATCATACACTCATCACAAAGCTTATCATAATCAGTATTACGATATCTTTCTTCTTCACCTGTCACTTCCAGAATCCCCAGTGCTCCAACTCTCACAAGCAATCCAATTTGCCTCCTTCACCACTACACATTTTATATATTTCTTCTTTTTTTAATCAAGTTATGGCTACCTTTGATTAGTTTTAGATGATTTTCTCTCTCTTTTTTCCTTAATTTTTTTCTTTTTGTAGGCTAAGAATTGTTTAGCGTAGCTTTTGCATTCAGCGTTTCATGTTTGGGTAATTTCAATGCTACTTTTGTGAGGCGCTCAAAATTTTAGAGCTTTTGGAGAGAATACATTCAAAATACAAATCAAACGGATTACATTTGCATTATTGATCTGATGAAAAGGTAAATTGTTTATTTGATCAACTCGTTACACATAAAGCCGTTTTGTTGTTGTTAAAGAAAATAAAAGGTAATGAAATGTGTCGATGGACAGTAAAATGGATGAAAATAATAATGTCATGAATTGATATAAATGTGAAAATGATAGAGACGAGAGTTGTAGAGTGTAGATGTAAGAATGAATATTGATGACCTTATTCATATCAATATCTTTTGTAATCATTCCGTGACTCTTTTCTTCCTATCATTCTTACTTATCTATTAATCTATGACTTTATTTTAGTTTATTTTATTCTCTATTAATCTATTCCATTTCATTTCTTTAATTTTCAACAATCAAACATGCATAATATATAGTTGTGATTAAATCTCTAATCTCTTATCTATCACACATCTAATATTTTCCTTGCTATTTTTTCTATCAATTTTTGAATCCCAAATCAGCCCGACTCTGATATCATATGTCAGAGTTTTACATTAATCACAAATTAAGAATATCCTAAGCTACTTTGGAAAGACTCATCACATACTTATATAGTGATTAAATATCTAATCACATGGTTTCAGATTGTGTGTGTGAAAGAGAGAGAGGCATGGATGATAGAATATTTGATGAAAAATATTCAAACATTTGTTTATAAAAATTAATAGGTGCGCTAATATGTTTGCTCAAGTCAGGTTTCTTAAGACAATTTAGATTTAATTATTTTTAATCATTAGTCTTTAGGATGTAGATTCCTCCTAGAATCTAATGTAATCTAATTTTTGTATCTTTTTATATGTAATTTACATGGCCTTGCATTCTTAAAAAATGAAGAATATTCTAGAAAAGATGGTATACGATGTTTGGTAAATGAACCTGGGAAAATGACAAGTAAGGACCCCATAAGATCATTAACTACAATTAGAGATCCTAAATTATTGAAATCTCAATAACATGGATCATGATCCTTACTTATAATTAAAACTGCTAATTGAATATTAATTAAAAAATTAAGAAAAGACACTATTAAAATTACAATTATGGGTTGGGACAATTATCAATCTTGGTTTGGAAAATTAGGATCCACACTTGAAAATGAGATTAACAATATTTTCAACCTATGATAGTAATTTCAGTAGTATCTTTTCTTTATTTTCCAAGTGGTTTATATAGATATATTGACAAGCATAAAAATTCACAAGTGATTGATTTTATATTTAGATGTGATTTTGGTAAATTTTTAAATGAATTTATCATTTATTCATAAGTGCCTTTCGAAAGTTTCACAAGTAAATTATTTCATGCTGGAAAACAATTCATTCCTGGATGTGGATCTTGATTTTCTCAATTAAAATTAACTATAGTCCCAACTTATAATAATAATTTCAGTAGTATGTTTTCTTGATTAATTTCCAAGTGAGAATCGAGGGCAATTTTGTAAACTGATATATACTTTTAATTATAAGTAAAGACCATGACCTATTATTGATATTTCAATAATTCAAAATCGCTGATTACAACTAATAGTCTCATGGAATTCTTAATTTTCATTTCCCCAATGAGCCTACATAACTCAAGAAAAGTGGGGTTTACCAAATACACGCTACAATATTCGATCTTACTATATCATAAAGCCCAAAATATGTTGATTAGTGTGGCTGATTCCACTTTTGTTAAGGCTAAAGTGAACCAGCTCAACTTCAAAAATTCAACCCAACGAACCCGTTTGTTCTTTGGACTGGCCTAAGTTAGCTCCATTTGGCTGAACATTGCCTGACCAACTAGACTAATGTACATCGCTATAAAAAGTATAAAATATTCCAATTTCAACGCGTAATGATAAAAGATGCATGCATCAACTGTGAATATAATGATGAGTAAATATTTTTTTAAAAAAATAAATTATAAAGACATTTCTACATACTACAGTGAACCTTCTTCACGGAGCTAACAAAATCACGCTACATGCCTCACTGTTCATTTGTCTTCAACCTGAATTGATTATGATAGCGATCTCTTAGTAAGCCTCTCAAAGGATTGTAATTATGGCGACTAATAGTGGACTTTACATGAACTGTGATAATACTTTAGCTACTCAACTTGTGACCCACGCAATTGTTGGCCAATTTACCATAAATTTATTTGATCACCTAGACATCCCTGTCCCGCGCATATTTCACGACTTAAAGAGAGCTTACATGGGTACATATAAATTGCCTACTAACAAAGTATCACATTAATGATAGCAGTTAGGAATCACGTCCCAAAAGGTTAAGGATTGAATAATATTTACCAAGTAAAACATACAGGGTCCTTGCAATTGAAACAACTAATCTTTAGATAAAAGGAAATCTGGAAATCTAAATTTAAGAGGAGATTTATATAAATTTTATAAAATACTCTCTCAATTCAAAAATGTAAAATATTTTTAACCGAATTTCACTTTCAATAAAATAGTTATTTACTTTCAAACTAACATTATCTTTCTATATTTATTTTTATTAAATACTCTACAATAAATATAAAGTCATTATTAATAGGAGCATTTTTGAAAAAAAATAGATAATAATTACACCTCAAAAGACTAAAAATATTTTATATTTTTAAACATTTAACTCATTAAAAAATATCTTATAATTTTGAATAAAGGAAATATACATAAATCCTAAAAATAGTAAAAAAGAGAAAAATAGTACTAGGTTAGCCAACAATTTTTAGGTTCAAAAGGCCCCACCCACAAGAGCTAGCGTTAATCTAGGGGGGCGATGAGTGCTTCAAAGAAACACTCCTACAATATATGAAAGCACTTCTGCGTAGCACTCCCATAACACTAATTATAGGAGAACCTTGAAAGCGTTCTCGTACATACAAGAAATGCTTGCATACAGAGCATTAACAAAGTTCTCATATGGGTAAAAAAATAAATGTTCTTGTAAATCTTTTTTATATAGTGGTGCTAAAAGTTGATTGACAAAGGCAAAATAAATGAAATGACATGAAGTGGAAAGAAATGCATGAGACGATGATGGAGGACACAACATGCACAAATTGGCCACAAATTGCATGAGAAAATATTCATAAGTGCTTCATCATCCTAAAACGTGTATTATATATAAAGTAGTAGTAGACAATTTGATGCAGAGATTCGTATAATATCGTTTTGGATCCAAACAAACATTAAAAAAAAAAATGAGACACATTTCATAGTTTCTGTAAGTTGTGTCGGCAAAACTGTGTGTATTGTCATGATCAGTTCCATGAAACTGTGCCAATTGCGCCACTTGCTCACTCTGCACTGAGCATTCATTCCAAAGTTTTCTCATATTTAGTGCCTTATAACTCGCGTTAAAGTTGTTTCACCAAACCCCAATTGTGATACATTTATTGAATCTTTTTTAGTACAAAATATGTGCTCGAGTTTGAGATTATATTCTCAATGAAATATCAAGTGCGAAATTTGACATAGAACAGAGTTGAGGTCAAAAAATAATATACAAGTGAAATGATATATATATATATATATATTTATTATCTTAATATTTAAAGTTAAGATATGATGTCAATATTGCTTATTTTATGTTTTGTTAATTATTTTGGTGAAAATGCATTTGTTTTGGTGATTTATCTAGAGAAGACAATGCTTCAGTTAGATTGGAACATAAAATTGAATTGGGTCAGAAGGATCGATGCTGAAATGAGAGTTTGATTTGATTTGCCATGATGAGCTGAAGTTCATGAGTTATGTTTCTGTGGTGTAAGGATCAGTGTCTCATAGAATACAGACATATTTAATCGGCAACAGTACATTCATCCATATGAAACTGTACGATAAAATTAAATATGGCGTTTGACGGTGGCGTTGATAAAAACGTCTTCCAAGAACCAAATTATATTTTTTCTTGATTAATTTACTCTAATTTATTTAAAAGTCATATTATATATGTTTCATGCACAAGATCATACACAGTGTTTTAAGATTTGGACAATGCCCTCCAAGTATAAAAATAGCTCGATTTGATTTGTTTACTTGTTTTGGGAATTGATCCGTTTTGAGGTTTGATAAACCGAAAATTGACCTAGAACTTAGAGAGGATTTGCTTGACTTGGGTGGGTCTTTAGTAAGGGTCAATCTTTCATTCTTACATATTGTGGTGGTGTTGTGTTGGCAACTAAGATATGTTATGGATTTGTTATGTTATTGTATTAATAACTTGACATGTTATGGTTTTTTTTGGTCAAATTCATGTTTTATTTATTATATATATACGCATATAAATATTATTTTTTAATTAATTATTATGGTTTTTTTGGGGAAAATTCACGTTTTATTTAAAACATTGATCCAAGAGAAAATTATGGTTTTTTTTTTATTGCCAAAGAGGGTATACATTATTTTAATAAAACAACATAAATCAGTTATTGATAATTGAAACAACTTTTTCTATTATTCACTTTTTTCTGGTCGATATGACCCAATAGAAAAGCTGAAAAGTTGGCCAGCACGTACTGTCGCACCCAACATTGAAAAGAGGATCATATGAAGCACGTTATTGCATTAGTGTCCATTATTCAGCTAATTAATTCAAAAAACCTAGCTAGAATAATATCAAAAGATCCATGGAGATTGTAATTATTTTTAAAGACTAAAGTTATTATTGAATTTTAAAAAAATTCTTAAATTTTCGTTGTAACATTATAATTAATAAGTAATCTAAACAAAGAAACTTTGGGTTTTGTTATAAAAACAGATAATTATAGTTTTTCAAAATATAAATCCCTTAATTAATACGATTTTATCCCATTGAGGATGTGTGTATGTCACTTTTGATTGATTTGCCAACATCCCACAAAATGCATTAAACATGCCAAAATCAAACACAATCAAAGACATTTCATATCAAAATTGTTCAACTCTAACGGATTGGCTGGCTAGATTTTGCTGGGATTGTCTAAGGCATCAGTCAAACAAGATATCAAACCTTTTGGATTTGCAAGTCTTCATTAATTATTAATTACATAAAAATATAATTTCTCGTGTATTATCGCATAACTATCATGTTCTTTAGACTTCTCAAAGTCTTAGAACTCTTTTCTTGACGTGGATGTCAACTTGCTGCTTTAATTCCATTTCTATAATGGCCTGTTTATTTAAATGCATTTCATTTTTCTGCCTCCATGATCATCAATTTTTGACCTCTAATGCTGACTAATACCCCATCTAATTTTTATTATAAGTTTCTTTCAACTGCTTCATTAGAATCAAATAATGATGGTTGACTCATTAAATATGTCTTTAAATAAATTTTTTTTCACCTCTACCCCTATTAAAAATAGGAAGAGAGATATGCACGGCATATGATAAGCTATAAAATTAAATCTACAAGGGTATTAATTTGAAATGGTGATAAATAACCCATGTGCTTTTTATTGAGAATTAAATAATTTTTTTAGAATGTGTCCCATAATAGAAATCGGAAGGTGTATAAATTAGGCCACTAGGCTTTTTTCAACTTTTATTTTACTAAAAATTAATGAAGCAGAAGATTTTATCAGTGGGAAAAGACCTACTTTAAGTTTTGCCACCATTTTCTGTTTATAGATATGACTTATTTTATATTTCACATTATATACTTCTTCCTTTTAAAATTATAAGACACTTTTTTTAAAAAATATCATATTAAAAATATATGGCATTTTGGATTTTTTAAGGTGTAATTAATAATTTTTTTAAAAAATCCTTAATTAAGGATTGTAATGAACAAGATTTCTTAATCATTGACAATTGGATGAGCTAAGGCTAAAGGATAAATATAAAAAGAATGTGTAATTTTAAATGTCATTAATTAACTCATTGGTATAGTTTTGCACGAAGGAAATATATCATATAAATATTGATGGGTAAAATTTATGCATTGATATATTGATTCTATTTATAATATTATATTCATTATATATATATATATATATATATTTATTGATACATATTGGTTCCAACATCATGTTTTATCTTTTGTTAATGGATTGATCAGAATAAATGTTTATAAATCATTACAGTATTTAATTTGATAGAACAATTTATGGAGAATTTGAAAATTACTAATTGGGATTTTCATGACTTATTTTATTCAAGTGTCTTTACAAAAATATACAATTTTTTGCCTGAACACAAAATTCAATTCATTAAACAGAATAAAAAGGCCAACTACCCACATGACTACCACTTACAGAATTACAGCCAAACGAAGATGGAAAGGGAATGCACAAAAAATAAAAAATAAAAAATAAATATAATGTCGAAAGAGAGAAACCAAAGCAAATGATCACATAACAGCATGAAAAGCATCAACTAATACCTTTTTCCTTGTGCATTGGTAAGATTCAGAATTATTAAAATAACAATTCAGAATGAACGGAAGATAAGTTTTTCAACTAAAATAATATTAAATCTTCTCAATAATAAATTGACAATTTAATCAATCATATATATATATATATATATATAATGAAATATAGATAAATATATATAATTTAATCAATTTAATCACACACACACAAGTGGCTCGTACTGTATAATCTCTACAACCGCACTTTATGTTTGATGCACTGTGGTTGGGAGACACTGTACGCCTCATAACTATAAAGCCTAAGGACACATACATAGAGTCAGGAATAAAAATTGATCCTGAAGACTTTATTTAAATAAGAGTTTGAATTTTAAAAATAATTTTTTAAAGTAATCAGGCTTAAGGACTTGGTCCTGATAAGCCTTGTAAAAAAAATTCGGGCTTGGGTAGCCCTTCAAACCCTGTTATATTATTATTATTATTATTATTATTATTATTTTTTTGGTGGAACATGTGTTTGGAGCCAATGACTTGCTCACCTTATCTTACAAGCATTATATTATTATTAATTTTAATTTATTCTAAAATTGATTTAATAAATATCAATTTATAGCATAAAATTCCTAATATTTTTTATTTTTTTAAAATTATTATGTTTGTGTATTTATAAAAAAATAAATTTTTTTGACCAAAATTTAAATTTTATTACTAGACTTCTAAATGTGTGTTGTTTAAATTTTAAAAAATTATGATGATTTTATTTTTTAATTTCAAAATATTTTAATTAATTTATAATGTTTAATTTTATTTTAATTTTTTATTTTTAAAAAAGGGTTTGCAGGCCTTGCCCTAAGCCCTTCACATAAGGCCCTGACTTGAAAGATGGGGTTCAAAATGGAGAATCGGGCTTTAGGGTTCAGGCCCTTAAGGGCCGAGCTCGTCCGTATTCTTAGCTTTGCACATACGATACAGTAACACCTCTGCTTAATCATTATATATGATTTCTCAATTCATGTTCAAGCCCATCAATTGGCTATAATATTGTGTGGATCATAATGAGATCTCTCTCTCCCTCCCCTCTCTCTCTCTCACACACACACAAACAGAGATGACTGAAAATATAAAGGAAGAATTACTTTGAAATCTCTTGTAACAAAATTAAATACCACAAATTAAAGTCGATTAACAACTTTGTTGTGGAAGAATTACTTTTAATAGTTGTCATTTCCTCAACTAAGTTGTTCATGGATTTTATAGTATTTACTTGTATTATGGGATGTTTTATGTAATTCTCTCATATATTAAGGGAGAGTTACTTTGATGTCTCTTGCAACACAATTATATATTAGAAGGTCAATTGATAATTTAATAGAGAAAAATGGCAACTAAATAATTGTCACCTCTACTAAATTGTTAATAGACGAGATATGTAATGGTTCGTGGGTATTTATACGTAATTCTCTCAAATATAAACACAAAGCTAAGGTTTGAGCCTAATTTTAAGAGAGAGATATGATATAATAATCCAATGCGTGACAATGATTAGAATCAAAACCACTCCTATTAAACTCTTTCTATGTAATCAATGCTAATTATTTGTAGCTAGCTAGTTCATATATATCTCCATTTGAGAAAGAAGTCAAAATAGAAGTCAGACAGCACATAGAGATATAAAATATATTATTCGCTGTTTCCATTTCGAAGCTTAAAACAAAAGATAAAACATAATTTAAATGATTCAATAATTGCCCAAAAGAATGTTTAAGGCAGGGACTATGTTGAAAGAGACAAAGTGGTAGCAAAGAGGCATTCATTAAGTAATAATGCCCTTCCACTGAATCACACAAAGCAAGTGTGGATCGTGGGAGGGAAATAGAGGACTAAGGGTTTTGATTTAGAAGATATATAAATAATATATCGGTCTCGTGTATTCCTTTCGAACTGTGAGGCACTTGATCGTCAACACAGTGTTTCATATTATTATTATGTTTTGTAATTTCATGTAGGGTTTTGTGGTAATGAGAGCAGTAGGGAGGAGGTGCTGGAGGGAATGACATGAATATTGGCGGAGCATGATTTGACGTTTCAGGGCAATTTGACCATAAAAAAAATACATTAATTAACCGAATCAATAAATATATGGGAGAATGACTAAAAGGTGTAGGTTCAAAGTTTCAAACTTTAAAAATTTATAATTTTATCTCTTAATTTTATAATTTTAAATTTATAATCTATATTCTAAATTTTAATGGAGAAAATAAATTTATTTATTTATTTTAATTATATTAAAATTTAAAAAAAGTTACAAATTCATTATAATAAAGTTGTAAAATTAAAAAACAAATTTATAAATTTATGAAATTTGGCGCTTGAGATATAATTTAAATTAATTAATTTTCTTGAGACTTATATGTCATTCTCCCTTAAATATATTTATAATTAAGTAGAGGCTTATCATCTTACATCCTCTCCATTATTTAATATGGAGATAGATTAACCTTTGACATTAGACATGTTTGCTTGTGTGTTAGTATTATGTAAGTATAATACATTTTGACACTTCCAAAATGCACTCGAACATTCAATTTTTTTTTTTTTGGCGTTGTATCTCTCTCTCTCTCTCTCTCTCTCTCTCTCTCTCATTTTTTTCTTGATTCTTAAAATTGATAAAATGTGAAGAGATTCCTCTTGTTCTTCAATTTCCTACGACCATAATCCAAATTAGGTTGAGGCATACAATTATTAAGATTTTAAAAAAACTGTTCTAAAGGATATTTTGCTTACAAAAAAACACCAAATATAATAAGATCTTCTATATCTAAGGATAGGGCACAAACCAAAAGAGTAAAATATTATCGTATAACATTAAGTTTTTCTAGTGTTTGTGACGGCTAGCATAAAAAGATGACTGATCAAACAAATTAGAACAAACAAAAATTTTTAAAAGCATAATCAGAAAATAATTAAATTAAATTTTTTCCTAGGTTAGTATTTAAACTAAGTTAATATTAACTACAATAACCTCGGCAAAATTAACATTAAATACATGTTAAATTAACATTATATTCAAATAAAAAAGTAATCGTCCTAAGACTTTTAAAAATATTACTTCATATTATTAAAAATATAGTGTTCATATTTCATAGAGAGCTTTTAATCTTAACCTTTTCGGCCCAAAAAAAAAATCTTAACTTCCTTTAACCATCGTCTTTCACGATTTGTGTAGAATTTTTTTTTGGGAAATATCAAAATATTGATATAAATCTCGAGACAATAAAAAAAAAAATATCAAACACAAACTTTCATTTAGAGTCACTCAAAAGCCATCCGTGGAAGCATAAAGAAAGTGGTAATCATTATAGGATATGCTAATCTCTTAAAAAAAAAAATGCTAATCCGCAAGCCGCCAAATCAACTTTTTTAAAACAGAAAACTGTGAGGTGCTTGGTGATAAACATGGTGGCAATCGCCTACCTCGTAAGATATTTTATTTTTAATCGTGTGATAATCTAACTTTTAGAACTAGTTGTGTCATTTTTATGATGTTCTCCAGTGGTATTTTGAACACTAATATTGTTCTCAATCAAATTCCTCCGTTTACAAAATCTCAAAAATGGGTTCGACTATGTCAATTCCGCACATCTAACTTTTAATCAAATTTATATTATATTGTTTAAAAGATAAATATTGTCTTTGTATTGATTTTAGTCATCAAGTTACTTCAAACTAAAACTAAGTTAATAATGGAACAAATTGTATGTTAGACAAGAGTGAATTAGAGAAAAGACATATAGTTAAGTATAAAAGGCTGGAAATTAACGCAAAGTTTGAGGTTTTAGTAAAAGAAACTCCCTCTATCTCAAATTATAAGATATTTTTAGAAAAAATCTCACATATTAATAAACCTCATTAAATACACTTAATAACTTTATCTTTTCAAAACAAAAATATAAACTTTCAAAATTATTTATAATTTAATATATTGAAAAAAGAAGGGACATAAATTAATCAGAGAGAGAAAAGGTAATACTAGAATTGATATATTTAATGAAACCTTAATCTATCCAAAATGTTTTATATTTTAGGATGAAAAAACTCCTTCAAAAGTGTCCTATTATTTGGGATGAAGGGAGTATTTCTTTTTGAAATTCAATAAAAACAGAAAAAATTGAATAATTTTTTTTTTTATAATTTGAGGCACAAGGCTCTTAGGACCTAACATCCGTTTGATAATAATGCACAAATTAACATTCTTTCAGCAAAAGTAATCATTTAATTGAGTTTTTTAAGACTTTTAGTTGCTCTCTTAGCACTCAGTTTTTACGCAATCATTTTCAAGGTTTTTGCTAACTTATAATAGTCTAGATATTTAGTCCTGTGATCATTATCAATTGCAAACAATAGAGCTAACTTGAGTTAATAAATGTGTAATCAAAGCTAAGTATGCAAACTTGATGCCACAAAATCCACATGTTCACAAAAGTTAATCTTTTAATGAACATGTAGATAGATACATTAATTTCCGCATGCTTTATTACATTATCTTCCACAATTTAGTTGCGTGAGATGTGATGATACACAGTCGAGGAAACATAAAAGCAATGATGGCACTGCCCCAAAAAATATGATAAAAATTTGAGTAGTGGGAGAAGTTGAATCAAGGGAAGACTGGTGGATGAAGATGATAAGATGGCTGGGAAATCACACTTTAATTAAAAGTTCCTAAACGGGAGATATACTGACCCTACCTCAGTTTATCACGCACAAGTTGGCTTGTTTGTCTTCGTGGAAAGTTAAGCACTGATTTCTTTGTCAAATCATCTTAACCCCAGAAAAAATATAAACAAATAAATCAAATCATTATTCTTGTTTGTAGGTGAGCATCAAAGCTAAGGAAAAAACTCTTTTAACTTGATAATAAAGAGGAGAGTGAGAAAGGAACTTAAACATCACTTCTAGCTTCCCTCTATTATGTTTATCTCCATTATGTTTTCATTATATTTTTAATTTGAATCATTCAAATCAAATTTTTATGTTATAGATTAAGTTATACTTTCAAAAGCTATCACTTTTAAGAGAGGAAAAAAAGGAGAAAGTGGCTATTGTCAAAGGGTATGCTAGGGTTTTGAAACCTAGGGAAATTTTTGAAGTTCTAATCACTAAGATAACCATTTTTGACCTCATCCATCTCTCTATAATCCCCATTTTCATGTGGATTTCTAAGTAGGTTGTTATGGTGGATTTCTTGATTGAGGGATATTGCACCATTTGGAATGAGAGTAAGACTTGTTTGACATTGTTTGTGGTTTCTTATGAGTTGGTAGTGAGTTTAGCAAACCTTAGGTTTTGGTGTTATGGTTTGAGTGATTTGAGGAATTGGAGATGAAATCTTAATGTCCAACATCTATAACATCCTAAATTTTAACTTCTTAAGTAGTTAAGTTAATTAAGGGACAATCAAGTTAATTAGTAGATAGTTAGAGAGGGCTAATGGACCATCCAGGCCTGGGTTATAGCCTTATGATTGAGTCCAGATTGGGATTCAGGCCACCTAGGCTTGAAAGAGGGAGAAAAGTCAGAGAAGGGTAGCTCTATGCTATGTGCTGCTACACGTGTATCATCAATCATGGCACAAAGTGTCAAATAGGTGAGGGGGAACTTTTAATGTTATCTGTTGCAACATATGGGTCAAATAGGCATAGGGTATGGCTCTTTGTGCTACGTGCCAAGAGGCAACAAGTTAAGTCATGATTGGTGGTACAAAATTTTGATACATCATTTTGCAAAATTAGTTAGAAAGGAGAGAGAAAACATAAAATTTGAATGGAGGGATGAAGAAGGGAGTAGAGCTCTATTATGGTTTGCTCTTTTAGGGAGTTTAGTGCAATTGGGATCTAGCAAACACCAAGGGTAAATTTTCTAGTCCTTCTCCTTCCTTTCTCTTATATTTTTTAGAAGTTTTGAAGTTAGGTTTGTCATAGAAGTAATTTTAGTCCATAGAGGCTATATGTTCAAGCCTATTGACTTAAAATAGAGTTAATGTGAATTTAATATTTTGGTTATTGGGTTTCCCGAATGTTCTTTTTTGTGGTTGTTGGATTTAGTTGAAAGCCATTAATGGCAAGCAAAGGGTTTAATGAAGCTACTGTAAGCTAAAGGGAGTTAATACACCCCATGGGTAAGCCTAAATGCTAGAGATAAGAGCTTTGAAATATTTTAAGTGTTGAAATAAAGAGTTTAAATTGTGTAAATGGTGATAATGATGAGTTTGAACATGACTAATTATATATTAATCATCAGTGCACCTATTTAGCTTGAGATCAAGCTTTGAAATCATTGATTTGAAGGGTAAAACTTTGACCACTCAAAAGTTTAAAGTTATTAAGAAAAATATTTTCTTTGTAGTTATTTCTTAATTGATTTATACTTTTAGAAAAGAGAAAAAATTGACACGAATGATTGAATTACATTATTGTCAATATTTGCAAAACATGTCAAATTTGATTAACCCATTTGGTTATAAATTTAATATATGAATTTGAAATATTTGAAACAATGCAATTATGCTTTGAAACAAGAAGTTGACAAATTGATGAGATGATTGTGTTGATGTGTTAGCTTTGAATGCAATCTATGAGTAAAGTGGAGAATTTGCAAATGTGATATAAGTATATGAGATTGAGAATAGAAGTATGTGTGATAAGTGAAGATAATTGTGATGCTTACATGTGATAGCTTATTGTGTGAATTTAATAAGATTGTATTTTCATTTGTGAATATGTAAAATGAGTGATCATAATTTATAACACGATTGTTTTTTTGTAGTAGTTCACTTAAGGAGAGAAGTAGATAAAATTCATATGGTAATGGCTGCCAATAATTGGAATCGAGGTGTAGCCATATCCCACTCTTTGTTAAGGGACTGTACCATTACTTATTGAAGAACTCGAACCTAGCTAATTCTACTAATTTGTCAAGGAGATTAACTTAAGGTTTACAGCACCCTAGGAATTCAAGAATAGGAGAAGTTGTGGTCCAAGAGTGAGGGTAGTGATCTTTTGCTAAGTTACACCTCAAGATTGGTGAGCTTAGGTATTCCATTTATATGGATAGAGCCCTAATTGAATTAGAGCCTACAGTTTCAATCGAAAGATATAAGGAGGATATAAGGATGGTTAAATCATGCATCCTTAACCAACGTGTCACATGATTGTTAAGTTTATGAAAATTTGTGATAATTGTTTTAGCTATTGTCACATGATTATTATTATTGTGACTATGTGAATTGTGAGATGATTATGTAAAATGATAATGTGATTACTTGAGTTTTGCATGGTTAAATGTGATTTCCTTGCAAGTTGAGAAATTTGTATATTAATGAGTATTTGCATCTGTTAAGTTATTAATAAGTAAGCAATTGAATAGGATAGATGTACTCTAGTTATTAAGTGGTTGTACCCATATCTCTCTTAACATTTTATAGGCTCTAGCTCATATATGGATAGAAAGCTTCCAAGGCTTAAGGATTGACATTCCTAATGTATAGCCTCATTCTATTTATATTAATGTGTAATTTATGATGATATCTACCAACTAGGACTACATTCTTTTATTATACTTACACTAAGTATTGATAGCAATAAATCATTTTACTTTGCCCTAGGTTTTAGATATGATGATTGAGATGTTTAAATAGGCCAAAATACTAGTACAAGTAGAATATGCTTGATTTGATCAACTATAAAGTATGCTAATGACTTTTGATGTCAAGTATCTTTCCCTAATGTTCTTAAGAATTAAGGAGTTGAGTGATAAAATTAAGAAATATGTGTTATGTGCTTGATGTGGTGTGTTATACAAGTAGTCTTGAGTCTATTGAGCATGATTTATATGTATTTATAGGCTTTTGGCACTCAATTGAGAGTTTGGGAACCCAAGTTGAAATTTTAAACGTGAAATATGTGATTTTGCTAATAGATGTCCATCTTTTGATTAAGTAATAGCTTGAAAATGAAACTAGTGCTATTAACTAGAATTTGAAAAAAGCTTTCTATAAACACATAGATCACCTCAATGAAACGTTGAACAAAGAATTAGGGTACACCAAAAGTTGGCCCCAGCTGCTGTCAAATGACAATAGCTATTCTAAAGAAAATGTATAACATGCTGTAGTGCATGGCACTTACGCCACATGCAAACAAGTTGTGGCATGTTACTCAATTTTTGAGTGTGTTGACTTTTCAACTCTTTTTAGTATTTTTAAACAATAGATGCCACCTCATGCTTTTATGACTCTTTTAATATCGAAATAGATTTGATTAAGATAGCTTCATTTATCTTATTTTTATATTAAAAACTTGAGAACCTAATGGGGAAAATTGTACAATTGAAATTTAGTAAAGGGTTAACCAGGGTTGGATAATCAGTTTGGGTTAGTCCCTTAATTGTCCTTAATGTTGTGATTATGAAGTGGATTAGAAGGGAGACTTTACAATATGCACTACTCTTTTCTATTTGTTCTTTCCCCCTTTTCTCTTCGTTCCTAACAAATGGTATTAGAGCCATGTTTTTCCCAGAAGCTAAAAAAACTTATTTCTACACATGTTTAAAGCCCAAAATGGGACTAGCCTTAGTTGAAATAGGAACTTGTATGCATCATATTGTTTGAAGCCAAACAAATTTTAATGGTCTTGATTATGGGAGCAAGGACATGATGTTTGGGGTGTCTTTGATATAAGAAATTAAATTATGGATTTACACTTAAGGAGACATTGTTAGATTGTCTAAGTATGATAGACTTGAGCAAATATGAGAAGTCCTACATTAGATAAGATGTAATAACTGACATAAAATAAAGAGAAAAGACCTATAAACTTGAGTCTTGAGATTGTTCTTCTACTACTTTTATCTATTTGTTCTCTCCCCTTTTCTAATTGATTGATCCCCCTTCCTAACACACATTATAGAGGAGCATGGGAAGTGTGGAAATGACTTTTAAAATGAGTTTAGGGGGGTTTTAAGCACTTAAGGTATAAGTGAAATTATTTAATTAAGCCTTATATTCTTGAAAGATTCCTGTAATCATGTGTATATTGATATTCAATTGAGGATTTGTCAAGTGGACCTTTAAGGATTAGGTATCATAAGTTAAAGAAGTTCAATCCCTTTGTATGTATTTTCATTTTATGTTTCTGAGACTTCATCTATTGTGAATATGCCCTTTTGATGATGAAAGCTAAATGAATTTGTATTTATGAATTTGTTTAGAGAAGTAGGAAAATTTTAGAGAGAGGTGACTTGATAAACTTGTGTTATTACTATGTAGAAGTATGTTTTGGATTATGATAATGATTATCTTTGCATTATGCATGATTAGACATGTTGAGTTGGGAAAATTATGTGTATTTTGCACAGGAAACCACATGGTATGCTACTAGCCGGTGAAAAGTTAGTGGTTATTGGTACAAGGGTCTCAAGTTTATTCTTCTTCTAATCAGGATTAGGATAGTCTTGGAGGATATATGACACCTCTTAAGGTTTAGTTGTAAAGGAGAAAACCCAGAACCTGGTCTTAAGTTTTATAACCTTTAACTTGACTATATTATATTAATTGTGAGCTTAGTATAGTCTAATTATATGGATGAATCCTATTAAGTGTTTTATGTAAGCTTATGGGTTCAGTAAATGGAAATACGGAGGATATATATATTTATTGTATTTTGATCATGTATGTTCTTCTGTTTGGAAAATCTTAACTCTAATCAATGTTTGTGTTCCTACTTAACTAATTTATAATATTAATGTACTTGTATTATTATGAATTAGTCATTAGATATTAGGACTTTTAATGTCACCCTGTAATTTAATATTGTGTAGGTCAGACCTATATCATATCATATGCCACCTAATGAAAAGTGGGTGGTTATTTGTATAAGGGCCCCAAGTGATCTATTTGGGGGACATATGACACCTATTAAGATTTTATAATGTGATCCTAAATGGAAGCCTAGTTGACATCCAAGATATCCTCCTACATGACATTTAAAATGCATCATACGTGGCAATCAAGTCCTAGATGATAGCATATATGGCAATAAAGTCTAGCATATCATCAAGTTATCCCAAGCCAAGTCATCTAAATAAAATAAAATCTAGGTAAATATATTTATATTTAAGATACTATAATACATGTTGGGAGCCTAAATCAACACATTAACGGCTTAATACATAAGGATACACTTAGAGGAGGAAACTTAGGGCATAAGTATACCAATTTTTCAATTGTCAATCTATTTTGATTGGTGTTATTCTCCTTGAGATAACACACTGTGTGATTTTGAGTTATTGTGAGCTATCGCTCAATTTCTCACATGTCATTTTTATCAAATAAAGAAAGATCTACAAGATTATGCCATAATTTCCTCCTCCAAATGTATACTTATGTTTTAGGCCTTTAATGTGTTGATTTAGGCTCCTATCATGTATTATAGTATCTTGAATATAAATATTTTTTACTTACACTTTCCTTTTATTGGATGACTTGACTTGGGATAACTCAATGACATGGTATGCCATCTAGAACTTTATTGCCACATGTACTATCATCTAAGACTAAATTACCATGTAGGATGCCATTTTGAATGTCACATAGGATGATATCTTAGATGTCAACTGGGTTGCCACTTAAGATCACATCATTTTGTTGTAAGAGAAGCCACTATAAGCAGGTCATGAGCTTTATAACCTTTAGCCAGGCTATATTGCATTGATTGGTGAGCACGATATAGCTTAGTCGTATAGATGAATCTTATTATATGTTATGTGCAAGCCTTGTTAGAAATGACAACATACACAAGAGGAGGTGAAATGAGTGTTTATAAAAAAAAATTTATACTTTAAAATTTTTTTTAAAAAATAGAGTGTAAATTTGTATTTGAACAAATTCAAGTTCTAAACTTTGCTAATAAGAATGCTTAAATAATTTTCAAAACCACAAAGATTAATGTAGCATTGAAATTGTTTTTCTAAAGAGAATTTTAGATATAACAGAATAAGATTTTGAATATAGTTTTAGAACACAAAATAAAGTATAAACTAAATGTACTGGGGTTATAAAGAGTTAAAGGAAAGAGAGAATGCAAACTACTTATCATGGATCAACTCTATCTATTTGAGCTTATATTTAATTAGTTTCCAAGCAAACATTTTATATTTTTCCACTACAATCAACACATTTGAATCAGGAATTTGTGATCCACTACGATCTTCCTCTTTATAGTAAAGTCTTCCCCAAGAGATACCCCACTCATAAATTTCTATCTAAGGGATATAACACCCATGATTCCTAAGGAACACCTCATTGTTATTGTTATAAGGAGTATTGAAGGAAAAGTTCATTCAACATAACTTTCTCTTAGATAAGTATGAGTATCATGAAGCAATAAGACTCAAATGAAAAATATAAAGATAGATTTTGTCTTCTAATATACTCCCTCCGTCTTAAGTTATAAGATACTTTTAAACAAAATCTCACATACTAATAAACCTCATTAAATACCGTCAACAACCTTATCTCTCCAAAACAAAAATATGTACTTTCAAAATACGCATCATTTGATATATTGAAAAGAGAAGGAATGAAAATTAACTATATAGAGAGAAAGGATAATATTGGAATAAGCCTATTTAATGAAACTTTAATCTTCTCAAAGTGTCTTATATTTTAAAATATTGAGTCTCTCACGAAACTTTCTTATAATTTAGGGTAGAGGGAGTATCATTTTAGGATAAATGAAGTATGGAAAGGTTAAAGAACTCACTTCATCAGTTTTAGATCATTTAGACTTGTTAAGATACATTTGGAGTATTATGTTTATTGTTTATTATGTAAATAGCTATTAGAGACAAAAAAACTATTTATGATTGATAAAGAACTTTTTCTAACCTATTAACATGTTAAGGGTTATATTGTTGTGTTAATCTATCTAAAAGTCACAATTGAAATATTAATCTCATGTTAATAATAAAAATTAGCATGTTAAAAATGATGGCTACAAAAAGAGGCTGAGAGGAATGAAGGTTCAAATTGATATTTTAACATGTTGAAGGAAATTGTTGATATGTTAAATAGTCAAATAGATAAAAATAAGATTTTCATATTCCATCATTGATGCATCAACAAAAAGTATAAACATGTTACATTGCTAAGCTTAGAGGAATTCAAGTTCTTTGCGAGACACATTGACATGTTAAATTGGAAGGTTTTGACATTAAATAGATGGTGGAGACAACTCAAGAAACATAACACATTGTTGATGTGCTAATGATCAAGGTTAACATGTTAAAATTGAGGTTTGAAAACATTCTTTCTCCAAGATTCATCCTTTTTTTAAGAATTCACATAAAGATTGATATGCTAACATAATGATAGAGAACCCGAACTTCCAATAGTCATATCTTTCTTTATTTAACTATAAATTTAGCAGATTATGTATCATTGAAAAAATCTTGAAGTCTAATTTTTAATGCAATAGATTTTTACATTCAAATTCAACATCCTTTATGATATATGATAAAAAATGTGACAAGGTTAAAACTAAAATTTATGTAGAGTTTACATCTCATTATTAAACGTCAAATAATTATAACTTTCCATTAAGACTCCATTTCAAATAAAAAAATCATTAAAAATACGTTGGATTCAAATTTCAAATAAGATAAGTTACATATTAAAATGATTTGTAGTTTATGAGATACTATCAAAACAATTATTAAAGGTCAAGATCATATCTCACTTACTTTTAAAGCTCATCGGTAAATGTGAGCTTTAATTACCAAAACTATTTAGAAAATAAATGCATGTCTAAATCATTGAGTTTCATATAAAGATTCCTAGCCAATAATAAATATACCTATTTGAATCTAAAGGCTATCTTGATGCATCCAAGCTTCCAAGTCTGTATCCTCTTTAAGCTCTTGGATGTCATTGTCTTTTCATCTTTGTATTCTTCAACTTTAAGTGAAGCATGCTAATAATAACTTCATTTTCTTCCTCTTGATTCTCATTCTTTAATTTCTTTAGATAACCTTCAATAATATGTCACACATGAAAACCATATGGTCAGTCCAATCCTTAACAATACGCATGTTAAATTAATATATAGTTGTAAGTAAGATCATATATCATGCATATGAAAAATACTATGTACATATCTAAGTTATATGAAAAAGAAACTTTGAATAGTACAATTAGAAATATAAGAAATTTAAGATTAAGACTTTAAGGAGAAATATGATTTAATGAAATGTAAAAAAAGTTTTAGTATAAATAAACAATTTCTCTTATATATATAAGAGGTGTTTTAATCATGCATATTCTTGTGTTTAGAAATCTTAATTATTGTTTTGTCTCCTATTCGTACTTAACTAGCTCATATATCTTAATATGCATGCATTATTGAATTGGTCATTAGTTACTCGGACATTTAGGCTCACCTTATAGTTTACTTGATGATTTCTTTAAAATCCAAATCTTTGAAAGCATTTATTCAAAGAAAGGCTTTGGAAAATTTATCATATGAATGAAAGATAAGCTAGTCACTTAAAAGAAGAGTGAATTGGATCTTGTATAAATTTTAAAAACTTTTTCTCCACTAAAAGATCAAGAGTGAATTAAAACAAAGTTTAAACCAAAGAACTTTTTTGAATTAGATGAAGGGAAAAAGAAGTTCGACACAGAATTTATACGAGTTCATCCCAACCATTTGGCCTATATCCAATTCTCAAAATTACACTTGAAGTTTTTACCAAATTACAAGTTTAAATGAGTGCTTACTACCTCAGTGCAACTACAAGATTGCACCATTTTTTAATTTTACTTTACAGATACTTACAAACCTTGTAAGCAATTATGTCACTTAAAAAAAAATCTCTTTTTAAGATTTTAGTAAAGTATAAAAGCTTTCCAAATTAATAATTCTCAAAAGAATATATGAGAATACAATGCAAGTTTATAAACTAGTGAAAAAGAGAGCTTTTTGAAAATATTCAATGCAATAGGTAAAATAATAAATGCAATCAATTAATCTATTACCCACACTCACTTGAATATTTATATAGTATTTGGATTATTTTAGTTATTAGAAACCTCAACTAGCCATTTGTGAACGTTGCATTACATGTATGAGAGCATAAATTAAGCAAAAGCACTTTATTTGTGAAATGCGTTAAATATTGCATCAGAACCTTGAACTACATGAAGAAATCTTGCCAACACAAGGATGAGTAGCTAATTGACATGGGTATAAAGGTTAAGACTGGAACATAAGGGAACATGATAGGCTAATATGAAAAGTGAGGTAGAAGCTGAAGCTTTTCTAGAACTTTAAAACTCATATAGGAATCCACTTACCAATGTGAGGATGAAATAAGAAAAAAGCAAAAGGCTTCTCAAGGACAATAGAACTCATATAAGGACCTTTATGCCAACATGAGGAATTATTTCAAGACATGAATGATCTTCTTCAACACATTGAAAAACATGTGGGCACAATCCAAAGAATGAGTGAGACTCACAGAGACTTCAATGTTTAAGGCCTAATCAAAGGCAAACTTGAGTAAAGGCTAGAACATGAGTTAGGTAACCTTACTGACTCAAGGAATAGAAGGAATATGAACTCAAGTTGTAAACAATACTCAAAACTCATGAGGGTACAAACTTACCCTTCGAGAGGATAAGAGACTGAGAACCTTAGTTTTTTACCGCATACTAGAACATGCATAGGTCATAATTGAACCATGTTAGGATTAGGTGAATAGAACCACACTCACTTCTAGAACTCTAGAACTCATATTGGAACAAACTATGCTAATACAAGTTTGAGTATCATAAAAGCTCCTTCTGGGGCTCTAGAACTCATGCTCACCATATTGGTGCCTATGTATTTAAGCACCATAAAACTAAAGAATGTTTTCAACCTTTAAAATTTGTAAGAGAACATTCAATCACGAGATCGAGAGGATGAGTCACACAACTCAAAGACTAGTCTAAGGTGTTAAGTTGAAACACGCATGGGCATATATGTCTAACACGAGAGATAGATGAAGGTTTTTAGTTTAAAGTCATGAGTATGTGCACATAAGCTTAAAACTTATCTCTTAAAATATTTTACCATGCAAAAGCAGATTATAAGCTCTCATAATTTGAGGGTTTTTAACAAAAGATCTAAGAGAAAATAAAAACGAATTTTATTAACTACACTTTTCTTGATCTTTTTCCTTTTTCTCTCTTGATTGGTTTTGTCATAAATGATTTTATAATCTACACAAAAAACTTTACTTCAGTTTTGTTATCATCATAATAAAGCATCCAACATTGTCCCTTTTTTTATAATGACAAAACCTAAAATCTTCACTAGTATTATTAAAAGCATAAATTACTGCCCCTTAATCTACTCCCCGTTAACATGGGAGTAACTTTAATAAGTAACAGCGTAAATAGATTTAAGGCATACATACTAACAAAAATATAAATCAAAGAGCTAATTGAACAACATCATTTCATTTATACTTAAAAGATTACAATATATTTAGTACAAATATCAATGAGAGCAGAAAAACTATATAGTAGAAGCATAAAATAGAGAAACAAGAGACAAAAATGTAAAAAAAAATAAAGACACAATCTCTTTGCTCTAATTGATATATCCCTTTTTTCCCTTATAAGTTCTTTCTTCCTATTTGGCATTATCAAAAGGGTGGGTCAAACCAAGGTTTCTAAAGAGAACTCTAACATGGATTCTAAGGACCTCATAATCAAAAAATAGAGGAAGATTAGACTGAGGAATGTGAAGAAGAATATGAGGCAAAGGAAGAAAGATAGGATTATAGATAACCATGGTTTAGGTGTTGGAATCTAAAGGGTTCATCCTAGGAATTTGATCCTCTTAGGCTCTCTTAGCATCCAAATTGACAATCTTTGATACTTTTACTTTGTCAAACCCAATCGTCTTAGTAGAATCCATGGGAATTTTGATGTAGGGAACCTTAAATAATGAATCTTTAACATTTGTAGATTCTACTTCTAGCCCAAAAATGCTTGAAGTCCCTTCCTTTTTAGCAGGTGCCTCAATAATAACATCCCTTTATGCTATAACCTTAACCTTAGTGCCATCAAAGATTTTATGTTCCTCCTCAAGAACAAGTTTTATTCTTTACTTTTTGAGATTTAGACCTTTTGATAAAGGTGTTGGTCACAGATTGTTGAGTAGTAAGGTTAGGATTTAGGAGGTGGAATTTTATAGTCTTTAGTGGGAGATGAAGGAAGATCTTTAGTAAGTTTAGTTACCAGGTTAGACAATGTTTTCTCATAATCATCATCTCTATAGGATTGAGATGATTTTGGCAGTGATAGCAAATTTAGTCAAGGCAAGTCAGACATTGTCGGCTCAAGTCTGAGTTTTCCTTTTCTAATTATGCTTGATTGGCTCAATTTACTTTCTAGCCCAATCCTAAGTTTGCCCAATCTAAAAACATTATCAGTTTAATTAATGCTCTAAATTACTAATTTATACTCATTCAACTCACTAATTCTTGATTAAAAATTTAGAATGCTACAATCTTGATGCATTATGTAGATTCAAGGTATTTGTTTAGGCCTATATAATGGAAAAGGGATTTCATTATGTAATCATGATCCCTTTAAATGGTTGTATCCAAATTACACAAGACCCCATAAAAGGGGATGTAGACCTCTGTTAATTCATAAGTAAAAACAATATTAATTATTAAAAAATCAACCCAATATTTCAACCCCTCTCTACTGATATGAAAAAGACTTAGTCTAAGATTAATCAGTCTAGGCCCACTCTCTGAATCCAATGCGCCCAAATGTCTTTAGATAGATGGTTTTATATGTTTTATTATTCTTTTACTCTTTGTTTATTTCTTAGCATTCACAATGCTTCATTATGATGTGTCCTTTTCTATTGTAACAAGCATATTCTATAAATGATTACAATATCCTCAACTCACAAATTGTGAGAGTGCATGCATATTCTGAATCTGTCTTAGTATCAAAGCTAATGACTTTATAGCCTCTCTCTTGATTCTCACTACCTCTAGCTCTCCTCTATCCATTGTTTCCTTTACTCTATTTCTTCTTTGTTTTCTTCATCTACCAATGCATCTTACTCTCTATCTTCCTCAAACATTATCTACTCCTAGAGGCACTACCATTGTTTAGACCAACACTGGTCCATTTTGTTTATGAATGAAACCTTTGAGTGTCTCTTAGGCTCTAAAATTAGATGACTAAAGAATAGCCATGGTATTTGAATATAATGCTTTGCTTCACAATCATACTTGGGATCTATTCCGTACTCATACATCTTATAACACAATTAGATATTGTTGGGTGTTTAAAACAAAACTTGAGCTTGATAACATAGTCGATGATCACAATTGCCAAAGGGTATCATCAAATGCTAGACATCAATTATGGAGAAACCTTTAGTCCTATCATTAAATCTTCAACAGTTCATGTTATCTTAGCTTTGGAAACATCCTTGAATTGGGAAGTCAAGCAAAATGGATATTAAAAATGCTTTTTTGAATGTGTATCTTGCTTAACAAAAGTGTATATAACTCCACTAGGAGGTTTTGTTGATTTTTCCAAACCCTTTCATGTTTGTAAGCTACAAAAAGCATCTTTATGGATTAAAAAAAGCACCTTGCTCATGGTTCAATAGAGTAAGGCCAATCCTAGTCTCTTGAAGATTTCAAACATTAAGACTAATACTTTTTTATTTTACTTTTAGAATGATGATCAACTCCTGGTCATTCTTTCAAAGATTATGAATCAATTTATTCTTAAGTTGAATGAAGTGTTTTCTTTGAAAGATTTTGGCCTAGTTTATTATTTTCTTGGAGTAGAAATCTCACAAGATTTATAGGTTTCTATATGAATTAAGGCAAATATATAACAAATCTATGCAGAGATGGGATATGAGTACTTCTTTTTCTTGCAAAAAATTTCAATGTCATCTAGTTACACTTTGTCTCGTTTTGATAGTAATTCTCTCATAGAGGCCAATAATATCACTTGTTGAAAAGTTGTTGGCTCTCTTCAATATCTTGCTATTACAAAGACTTAACATAGCTTTAGTTGTTAGCAAGCTAAGTCAATTTTTATCTAGTCCAACAACCTTACAGTGGCAAGCAAATTAGTGGTGGCTATTAGAATATTTACAAGGCACCATTGATCTCTATTTACAAATCAAAAGGTCTAATTTTTTTGAATGCTCCTCGAAAAAATAATTCGAGGATAAAAATATATTTTTACCCTAATTATGATATTCATGTTTTTTACTAAATCACAATGAATCAAGGAAAAATGACAATTAAGGACCCTTTACAAATATTAATACCAATTAAAGACTATAACATTTTGAAATTCCATTTAAAAAACCATAGTCCTTAATTGAGATAAAAAAGCATATATTTTGTGAGATGGGATTCACTAACGCCACTTGAAATTCACTAACACAACTTGAAAATATTGCTAACGTATATTATGAAAATATGAACTCCGCTCGAAAATTGATTGTTTAACAAAAAGTGTTACTTGAGAATTTACTAATCAGACTTGAAAAAATTGCTAATATATATTGTGAAAATATGAAACCCCACTTGAGAATTGATTTTTAACAAAAAATTCTAATTTGGACAAGTCATTTTTTATTAAACAATTGATTCTCAAGTAAGGTTTCATTTTTTCACAATATACGTTAAAATTTTTTCAATTTTGGTTAGTGAATTCTTAAGTGGCACTTTTTGTTAAACAATCGATTCCAAGTAAAATTTTATATTTTCATAATATACGTTAGACATTTTTTTAAGTCAGATTAGTGAATTTTCAAGTAGCTTTTTTTGTTAAACAACCTATTCCTAAGTGGAGTTTTATGTTTTTATAATATACATTAGTAATTTTCTTAAGTTGGATTAGTGAATCTCCAAGTAGCATTAGTGAATTCCACCTCACAAACTATTTTTTTTATCCCAATTAAGGATCATGGTCCTTAATTGAGATTTCAAAATATTATGGTCCTTAATTGAAATTAATATTCTTAAAGGGTCTTTAATTGTATTTTTCCATGAATCAATCACGTGAGAGTCATTTGTAGGGATTTCCTTGGCCTTTTTGAGTATCATCATATCAATCTGGTGGATGTTAAATCAAACTTATCTAAACAATGTGCCATAAACTTTATCTTTATATTCAATTGGCATTCAATTTTACCTAATTGCCACACACACCATATTTATTATGCATCTCTCATTTAGATGTATCCAGGTGTGTTGGCAAAAAAAGTATCCGGGCTTGATTTTCTTCATTTTTTTCATTCTAATCCCTTTTACAATAATTATTTCATCTCTCTATTCTTTCGTGAAGAAAAATTTAGATGAATTGGATCTAAAGCTCACCAAAGCCTTGTCATACCTTTAAATTTAAATAACACTAACATATTTATTTATAGATCGTCCACTGAAAAATTGAAATTTGATCTTGCAATCTTGTAGATTTTCATCTCTCTTTTCATTGCATTAGTTCTACCCCAACCCAGTCATCATTTTTAATAGAGCATGCGCAAAACATGGCCTCGCATCTAATTTCAAAAAAGTAAGAAATACTGGTCAAGATACGAAACAAATCCGCTCTCTTCCATGTATACAATAAGAAAAAGGTGAAACTTGATTGGATCCGAATTAACTTATTCATTTTTCCTAATAAAACCAGATATAATATATAATCCCTTTGCGTTATAAAAAAGTAGAACTCTCAATTTCTGATGAGTCCTCCACTACTCCGGTTTGGATCAAGCATGTGTCCTCATGCCAGATTACTTATCCAAGGCCTCCAAACAAACTTGAACGCCATATCTGGGCTTGATGGTGAGAACAATCTCAGGAGCATGACGATAATTAGCAGAAATAGTGAATCTGAATTTAGAGATGAACATAGCCAATATGATCTTAGCTTCCATGAGAGCAAAAGCTTGCCCAATACAGTTCCTGGGTCCGACCGCGAATGGGATGAACCGGCCGGACGAGAATGACTTGGAAGCAAACCGGTTCGGGTTGAACTCATCCGCATCCTCACCCCAGAGCTTTTTACTGTGATGGATAGCTAAAACGGGAACCCAAACAGATACTCCTTTTGGAATGAGAAGGTCTCCAAGCGTTATATCTTCAAAGGCCATTCTTGGAAGCACCATTGCCGGAGGATAAAGCCTTATTGTCTCATTTATGACCATATGCAACTGCAAAAATTGCAAAATAAATAAGTGCCTAAATAATATATTTTAAATAATATCTCAAAAAAAATTCAAGTTTTGTAAAATTATTGTATCAATTATCACCATATCCAATTCGTGCTTATCGCAGTACTAATACAGTAAAATTTATACTGTTCAAATCCAATTTAAATTTAAAAATTTTAACTTATAATAATTTATAAATAATAAAAAAATTTAAGAAAATATTTATTTTAATTTTGCATCTATTAAAATAAAAATTTATTATAAATAATATATTAAATATTAAATTTAAACATTCCTTATTTAATGTAAAAGGGAAAACATAATCTTTGATCCCATAGTTCATCAAATTTTGCTTTTAGTCCCTATAATTTTTTTCAGTGTTTTTAGTTCTTATAGGGACTAAAACTATTAAAAAATAAAAATTATAAGAATTAAAAAAATAAAAGTCACCCAATCTTTTTAAAATTATATGGGCTGAAAAAACTAGAAAAAACTTACAGAAATTAAAAATAAAATTTGATAAAACTATAAAAACTAAATATTATATTTTTGCAATTTAAAATGTCCAACTTGGTGCTCATCAGTCATCCCTAGTCACAAAAGTGATGAGCATAGAAGCATACTGATGTGAGGGCAACTAGCCCAAAAAAAAATATAAAAATAACTTTTTTTAAAGCAACAAATCCAATTAAAGAATAAGTAAAAAAATAGATTTTGGAAGGTGGGTAGCCATAAACTTTAGTGATGGAGAAGAAACGGCCCACTTAGGGTCTCTTTGGTTTCTGTTTTTATTTTTTTATCTTTAAAAGTTATTTTGTAATAAATTTTTAAAATTATTTTTAAATAAAAATAAAAAAATTATTTGATTATGTCAATTAAAATATTTTAAAATTAAAAAATGAACTTATAGTTATAATTATAGACAATTAATTATGGTAATTAATAATAAAAATTGGTCAAGCTAACTATAATTTTCAATAATCAAATATAATATATTTTAAAAATAAAAAATTAAACAGTTTTAAAAATAATTAAATAAAAACATTTATTTAAAAAATGTTTTAAACTTTTATGGTTTTAAAAACAAAAAATAATTTTTCAAAACAAAAAACAAACAAGTCCTGAAACTTTTCCTTTTTAGATCGTGTTTTTTTTTTTTTTTTGCTGACTTTATCTTTTTGGAAAAAAAATAAAATTAAAGACAAGGCCTCGCGAGCAGAACAAACATTAATGTGGACCAAACCACCGGCGCACGGGTGCTTGTATACATTTTTTAAGGGAAAGTGCTCTACGCTTATATATTTATAAATAATAAATCATTTCATCCTTTTTCTTTCTTTCTTTCTTTCTTTTTGTTTTTTGGTCTTTTCCAATAGCTACATTTTATGATTTGAAATTAAAATTTTTCACTAGAAATCTAGCATATTCATTATGCTTTGCCTACGAAACCATAAGATACAATTTATTCCATCCTATAATACCTTGCACATTTTATAATTTGTTTTTTTTCATAGTATTATGTGAATTTGAAATGACCAAAAAATGTGACTTCTATAGAATTTCACAGAACGACTTGTATTTTTAAAATTGACAATTATTTTTAGCTACCTTAATTATTATTAAGATATAAAAAATTTACTTTCATATATTAATAAAATTATATTTTTATAATACTTTTGACTTTATTTTTTTACATCGCTAATAATAGTTTTTTAAAGAAATTTTAATCTAAAATTGACTAGATCTAAATCCTTAACGATACAACTTTTCCATTTATGTAATTTCATGTACCTCCTCAATCATTTATTAATGGAAGGATTAGGAAAAATATAGAGACAAAGAAGCATGGCTCTATGTAATTAAACTCTTATCATTTGTTCTCACTTCTTTTTTTTGGTTTTTTTTTTTTTTTTTTTTGCGCAGGTGATTCAAATCTCAAACTTCTATTAAAAAAGGTTTGAGCCGCGAAAATACACCAAAATAAGCTGTAATTTTTGAAAATTACAACTTTCAGTAAATTTATATTTGATATTAATAATATTAATATCAAAATCAGGTTGGTGTGTCCGTCCCCAAATGAAATAAAAATTAAAAAACAAAGTGACATGGGCCCGCCTCCTACGTAAACTCATTTCTCTAATTTTTTTTCCCTTTTATTTGCAAGACTGGCAAAAATATTATTTTAAAAGTAATAAGCCTTCAATATTTCATCTATTCTTATTTATTTTTAAGTTTCTCTGGAAAGAATCTGTGTCCTCAAAGCATGTTCAACACTTAGAGGTTGTTATTTATCCAACGTATTGTAAGATATAATCCACGTGAATAAATAATGGAGAATAAGTTTTAGCTTTTAAACTCAGTGAAAGTTCACAGCAAAATACTAATATTTTATTTTTATTTATATAAATGATACTTTCTCCGTCTTAAATTATTAAACATTTTTAAACAAAATCTCACGTATCAATCTCATTAAATACACTTTAAAATCTTATCTTTTTAAGATAAAAATATAAACTTTTAAAAATATCTTTCATTTAATACTCCATTAATGAAAGAATATTAATACTCCATTAATGAAAGAATATTGAAGGGAGAGAATATATGGAAAAGATAATTTTAAAAAAATATTATTAATGAAACCTTATTTTTATCAAAGTATTTTATATTTTAGAATACTAAACATTCTCTAAAAATGTCTTATAATTTAGAATGGAGGAAGTAGTAAATACTAATCTGATCCATTGTTAAAACATTCAAGAAGAAGATTTAGAGGTTGATAATCAAATTTATGCTCCAATCCTTGTTAGACCAATCATAATTAAATCATTTCATTAAATTAGTTAAGAAATCAATTCAATTATTTTTATAACGACACAACGTAGATTTTTTAAAACTTTTACCCCTAACCTTATAATTTCCATGAGAAATGGAGACACATCAATGTACATACACAAATGTTTTAATGCTGGGTTTGAATATGGGATCTCTTTGGAAGTGGCGCTCACAATTGGCAATGGGGTAATGACGTTAAGAGAGGAAAATTTTTATTTGAAAGAATATTATTGAAACATTTCTGAAAGAATTCAATATTTAATAAGGATCCTGAACAAATACAATACCTGTTAAGACGATAATTTCACTTCTTGTTATTGTTGTTAATGGTTAATGTTTATTTGTTAAGTATTATCAAACTCTGTTTTCGTTTATTTTGTGAAACCATGAAAAATGAAAAAGCATGAAGAAATGTGGGTTAGACTTACAAGAGTGAGCTTGGAGAGATGTTCATGAGCCGGAATTCCGCCATTACAGACCTCCTTAAGCTCTGCTCGAACCCTATCCTGCCACTCAGGGTTGCTGGCGAGCAGCATCACCGTCCACGTCAGCAACAACGCCGTCGTCTCATGTCCGGCGAAGAAGAAGGTCTTACATTGATCCTTAATCATCTGCAGATTCAAGCTAAACCCATCATTATTCCCTCTCTTCTTCATCTTCTTCTCCCTGTCCATCATCATCATCTCATCCAACAGTATCCCCAGCAAATCATTCCCATACGAATTCGTCCGTCCAATCTCCACACAATCCTTCCTGCTCTCAATTATATCCATCAACAACCTATCCACCTTTGTCTTCATCGCCTTCGTCTCTCTGTTATACCTGCTCGGAAAATACCTGTACAGAGATCATCTCAATATATATAAACTGGTAATCTTTCAATGGGTTAGCAGAAAACTCTGGAATTTTCGATAACCCATGGCTCACCGGCTTCCAGGAAACCAGAGATGACGACTTGCTTGAGCACAATGGGTCTGGAGATTAGTGAGAAGTTGGAATAATTGCTTTCCCTTCTCGTAGCTTGTACCGAACTCTGTTCTGGAGATTATATCAGCAGCGAGCCGAGTCATGTAATCGCTGATCTCAATCTCTGTGTGGCCTGATTCGAATGCATTTCGCAGTGATTGAAGCATCTCCTTCGTGCATTCCACCATGTGCCCAGAATACTCCTGTGAATGACAGAGAAGCATCGTGGTCGTCATCACACAAATTCCAAAAGAAACAGAACAGGGTGAATCAGTATCGATACCTTAAGCCTGTCTCCTGCGAATGCAGGGGCAACGATGTGACGTTGATGGTACCATTGTTGGCCATTCGCCATTAACAATCCTTCTCCAATGAAATGCTTCGACCCTTGTCGTTGCTGCCATGACCTCCCCGACACAGAGTTGTACTTGGCCAGAAACTCCTTGATCAGCTCCGTCTCCGTCAAACACAACCTAGGCTCTATTCCGTTCCAGTACAGAAACCTCTGTCCTGAAGAATCAAACAGTCAAAAAACGTTAAACATCACAGAGAAGAAGAAGAAGAAGAAGAAGAAGAAGAAGAAGAAGAAGGGGGGTGGTTAAGTTGATACCGTATTGGGGGTACCAGGCGGCGAAATGCGGGAGGAGGCGCGAGACAATGTCGTGGGTGATGGATTTCATGGGTTGGGATATGGCGGAGGAGTGAAGAGAGAGCATGTCGGAGATGTTGCCAGTGAGGAGGCGGCGTTTGGGGCCACGCACGCCTTGCTTCTCCATGATGCGTTGGATACGTCTGGGGGTGACGATGTAGCATAACAGAGTATCATACGCAACTCTGAGTAACAGAGTGACGAGTATAACCAAGAGGGTCACCACGACAACCATAAACATGGGGGAATCTGAATTTAGACTCCAGGAGAATGTAACTGTGAGAGCTAGAGAGAGAAAGAAAGAGAGAGAGTTATGGTTATGGAGAAATTTGATGGCAGAGAGAAGCATGGAGGCATAGCTCTGCCTCATATATATACATATAAACGGAGAGAGGGCAGAGAAGACGGGGAGGATTCAGATTCTTGGTACAGCCATTAAATATACGTAATATTTGAATATTTGAATCGTTGAAATTTTAATCAATTAAATTCACTCATTTATTAATTTTAAATAAAATATAAATTTAAAATTATTAATGTGAATTTCAACGATAGGTATTGAATTCAAAATTATTGATCAACCATGCATGAATGACAGTGTAGGTAAATGCATTGTTTTTATAAGGAAAGGTATTATTTCTTGTTATAATTTCTCTTATTCTCTTTATGAAATAGTGATAGATAAGATTTTTTTATCATATTTATTAGTCATGTCACAAATTTTTATTTAAAATTTTTCCTTTTATCCTTTTGTAAGAGGAAATGTGTTTCTTTTCTATCTCAAATTATAAAATATTTTTGGAGAAGATTTAACGTTCTAAAATATAAAACATTTTATTAAAAATAAAATTTTATTAATGATATTTTTTTAATATAATCCTTTACATATATTATTTTTTTTAATATTCTTTCATGAGTTGAGTGTGAAATGAAGGGTATTTTTAAAAGTTTATATTTTTGTTTTGAAAAAGTAAGATTATAAAGTGTATTTTATAAATATCAGATATTCAGATCCTCAATTAAGTGCATTCATACCAAAGTATTTAAAGAAATTTAAGATTATGAAGTATATTTTTTAAATATTAGATATTCAGATCCTCAATTAAGTGCATTCTTACGAAAGTATTTAAAGAAATTTTTTTCTTTGGGACAGTAACATATGAGGTCTTTTTGTCCTTTTTTTTAAAATAATATTGGTAAATAATTAACTATTACCACTTTAATTTTATTCACTAATAACATTTTTTTTTCAAAATACTTGTACTTTTCTTAATTAGCCTTCATATTCAATAATCAACAATTTAAGTGGGTTAATCTTCTATTTTAATTAATAGGAGATAATAATATCGCCAATTAAAAGGTTGAAATATACTCCATCGTTAAAAAATGTAAAGTATTTTTAATCTTTCAAGATGTAATCATTGCCTTTTTTTTTTAAAAATATTTCTAATGATAATAACTTTATATTTATTGTAGGGTGTTTAATAGAGGTAAATATAAAAAAATAGGGTTAGTTAAAAAGTAGATAACTATTTGATTGGGAGGTGAGATTCAGTTTAAAATATCTTACATTTTTAAATGGAGGAAGTAATTGATAAGGATTGTTCAATTGATAAGGATTTGACTTACATCTTGCAAAAATGTGGATTGGATTTTGTTATACTATTACAAAAATGTAAATATAAGATGCTATAAAAAATAACGGTTAAATAAAAATACGTCATATATGAGAGAGGTGGGTGATGGTTAGAAAATAAATGACAGGTGTTTAAATACCCGTCATTTAACCCATCATTTATTTCAACTTAATGTTTCATTTTTTAAAGGGAAAAAAATTCAAAAAATTAGATTTTAAATGACAGGTATTTTAAATACCCATCATTTAAAGTCTAAATAATATATGACGGGTGTCTTAAACACCCATCATATATTGTTGCCCAACGTTTCAATTTCTTAAAATAAAAAATAAAAAATTTTAAACTTTAAATGACGAGTGACCACCCATCATTTAAAGTGTTCAAAATATATGAGGGGTGTTAATATACATGAATAAATGACAGGTATTAAAATACCCATCATTTATTCCCTTTTTTATTTAGTTTTAGTCTCATTATTCATTCTTGCCCGTTCGTCTTCTCGTATATTCTCTCTTCTCCACCTGCACACAAAATTGGCAGAAATCTCTCAATTTTTCTCCATTGTTACCATCAACCACCTTAGTCCTCTCCGACGTAAAAGTACCACTACCTACGTCGTCCGCTGCCCCTCTCATTTGCTTTTTCTTTGTGTTTCATCCTCTCTTCTTCACGGTACATAGGTGTGTGATTTATATGATTTTTTTTCATTTTATTCCAATATCCTTAGATTTCTAGATTATGACATTGATTTATTTAATGTTATTAATTGTTTTATTGGTTGATTTTTTTTGTTTAAATTTCTCCTCATTTGTTGCCCATTTTGATATTGTGTGGTGTTAAAAATTATTAATGTTTGATTTTTTATTGACTTGATAATGATAGTAGATGATATACTTAACCTTAGGATGATTATTAAGATGAAAATTAGTGATCAAAATAGGATATTTATGATGATTGTATTTTTCTATGAATTTTGACTAGTTTATTTCAACAATTTTTAATTTAAATTTTGATCAGAGTAGTTTTATTATTCAAAACTACATATTGAAATATACTAGTGTACTAATTTTCATTATAATTGGAGTTCATTTTAATGATTAAAACTGATGTGCAGTTTCTCTAAAAATCATTGCTATTTTGTTGATATTTTTACATTTGGTAAAGAATGATTTGTTCTTGGATTGGGATTGCTAATATAAGATATGTGTAACCTTACAATGATCAATGAGACAGAAAACATTGATTAAAAATGATGTTTATATTGTTTTTCTTTTTTCTATGATTTTTGAACGAATTTTAGATATAATTTTATAATAATTAGAGTTAATTTGAAAATGCTATTTTGTGAGAATTCTGTTAGTGTTGTGATTGTATATGGTTGAAATTAGTTTGTTGAGTAAGATGCCAGGACTAAAAAGAAGGTTTTAGCCTGAAAAATACTTTCTTTATGTCGTTATACTGCCAAATTTTTTTCGGCGATCGAAGGAGTATGTGAATGCTCATGCATTGTGACTCATGATTCATTAACTACTCTATATTATATGTAGAGTAGTCAATTTCTTTATTGATAATTTTTCTATCATTCATTTCCTCCCCATATTCATGAGTTATTGATCACATTTTCTTGAATGAATTATCTTTTAGATTAAAAAGTTATGAATAAAGAATGGATGTTTGCCAATCGATTAAGTAAAGAGTATTTGAATGGTGTGAAAGAGTTTATGAGGTTTGCTCTTGAGCATGTAAAAGACCCTAGAAGAATAGTATGCCCTTGTATAAAATGTAGTCTTTTGAAGCAAATTAGTGCATCTGAGTTGGAAGACCATTTAGTGTGATATGGAAATGATGGAAATTACAAATGTTGGCATAAGTATGGAGAAACTAGAGAGGATGAGTGTACTAGTAATTGGGGGTATAAAGGAAGCTTTGAATTAGATGATTATGACACAGATACTTATAAGGGTAATTGTCTTGAAGAGATGGCCAATGCAATTGAAAGGGAACTTAAGGATTGTCCTGAAACGTTAGAGATATTGAAAAGTGATACAAAGAAACCCTTGTATACTGGTTGCACTAAATTCACAAAGTTGTCAGTGGTGTTGAAATTGTACAACTTGAAAGTGAGCAATAGATGGAGTGATAAGAGCTTTACAAAAAATCTTATACTTATAAAACAACTTCTACCTACGAACAACGAGCTTCCAAGGACTACATATGAGGTAAAACAAATGCTATGCTCAATTGGCATGAGTTATGAGAAAATATATGCCAACCCTAATGATTGCATATTATTTAAAAATGAGTATGCATCATTAATAGAGTGTCCAAAATGTAATGCCTTGTGCTACAAAGAGAACGAGAAGAGTCCAGAGACGCTGTTATGGTACTTTCCAATTGTATCTAGATCTAGACGGCTGTACAGTAGTATAGAGGATGCAAAAAATTTGACATGGCATGTGGATGAACAGATCAAAGATAGGAAGATTTGACATCCAGCTAACTTTTCTTAATGGGAAAAAATTGATCTTGATTACCCTGACTTTGGAGCAGAAGATAAAAACCTTCGCCTTGTATTATCGACTGATGGAATGAATCCACACGAGCTTCAAAGTAGTAGTCACAGTACATGATTGGTTATGTTGATAATTTATAACTTACCTCCATAGTTATGTATGAAGCGAACATATATGATGTTATCCATTCTAATTTCGGGGCTAAAACAGTTAGGAAATGACATAGACATATATTTGGCTCTTTAATTAAAAATTTAAAATTGTTATGGGAGTATAATGTTGAGGTATATGATGGATATAGAGAGGAAAGGTTTAATTCAAGAGCATTATTGTTTGGCATAATCAATGATTTTCTAGCACATGGTAATTTGTTAGGGTATAATATAAAGGCAACCTCGAATGTCTTATTTGTAAAGAGGGCACACATTCAGTGAGATTAGAACATGGGACGAAGAATGTCTATCTTGAAAATCATATATGGTTGCATCCTAATCATTATTATTGGTGCCTAAAAAAAGCTTTCAATGGGAACTCAAAAGAAAGTAAGGCACTTTTGCCACTTATATGTGAGCAATATTTGATAAGGTGAAGAATTTGAATCTCGAGTTTGACAAACCTTTTGCAAAGCATCTTGGGACATGTGGGTGGAAGAAAGGTCTATTTTTTTGATCTACCATATTGGCAATCCTTATATGTAAGACATTTTCTTAATATCATGCACATTGAGAAAAATGTGTGCAACAATTTGATTAGTACATTACTTCATATTCCAAGAAAAAACCAAAGATGGCATCAAGGCAAGACTTGATATAATTTATATGGAGATAAGGGAAAAGTTGGCTCCAGAACAGAAGGGAAGTCACATATTTCTTTGTACAATGGCTCATACACCATCTAGAAAAAAAAAAGAAGACTTTTTGTGAGTCGCTTGCTATTGTTAAATTTTCATAGGGGTACTCTTTAAATATTAAGGGCCTTGTGTTATTGAAGGATTTGAAGTTGAAGGGTTTAAAATTGCATGATTGCCATGTGTTGATGGAAAAATTTTATTTCAGTGGCTAAATGTTCTATTTTATCTGACACAATTCAAGCCACAATCACAAAATTGTATTTCTTCTTCAAGTCTATATTTAGTAAAGTGATTGACCCAATAAAATTACTAAGATTGCAAAGCCGAATAGTGTTAATCTTGTGTGAAGTTAAAATATATTTTTCACCTGCATTCTTTGATATAATGGTATACCTCACTATTCATCTAGTTAAAGAGATATAAATGTGTGGCCTACTTTTCTTGAGAGGATATATTCATTTGAGCGTTACATGAAGATACTAAAAGGATATGTGAAAAATTGAAGTCGACCTAAAGGTTGTATAGTTGAACGATACATTTGTGAGGAGGCAGTTGAATTTTGTACTAAGTATTTATCAAATATCAATCATATTGGTCTTCCGACTTCTTAGCATGATGGTAGAACTGATGGAGAAGGAATTATGGGCAATAAAGTAGTTACAATCTCCAACTTATAATGGGAACAAGCACATTTATATGTACTATACAACTCTGTAGACGTTGAGAAGTATGTAAAGATGCATATGGCAAAGCTTAAGCGGGATATCCCTAATAGATCAGAGATTTGGTATGTAAACAAGCATAATAAGAGTTTTACAATTTGGTTAAAACAACACATTCTTGAGAAGTTGATTGTCGATCTTAATTCAGTTTTTGAAAAACTAAAATGGTTGGCAAGAGGTTCAAATAAATAAGTTTTTTTCTTCATTGGCTATCTCATTAATGGTTACACATTTTATACCAAAGAGCAAGATGATCGGAGCACAATGAAAATAGTAGTGTAACTCTTATAGCCCAATCAATGCATATATTTAGTATTAAAGACAAAAATCGCTTGTATGCAAATTTTTGGTTGTAAGTAGGTTGATCGTAAAAATGGTTTTAAAGTTGATGACTTGGGTTTTTTAATTGTGGACCTTAATAGAGAAAGTTATAAATATAAGCCCTTTATTTTGGCTTTAAAAGCTTAACAAGTGTTCTTTATTTCAGATCTGGCTAAAGTAAATTGGTCTATCATTTTATTGAGTAGTAAAATCAATGAAGATATGAATGATTCTATAATCAAATATGATCCATTTATGAGGATATCATTTGAAAGTTACTTCATTGAGGATGAAGCCTTTTATATGAGAAATGATTACAATGAAGGTATTTGGATTTTAAAGAAAAGAGGTAGAAGCATTTGAGCAAAGAAGGAGAGCAAAGATAAGGAACATACAAAAAAAAAAAGAAAAAGAACAATTTAAACCTGTAGGTTACTTGTTTTGTGTGATTTAAAATTTTATTGTTATTTATTATGTACTATATTTGTTTTATAATGTGTGATTTACATTAAACCTATAAATTACTTATTATGTGCTTTATTTTTTATATTGTTATTTTTTTATTTATTTTGTTTTTCTACTTTTGAAGGTAAATGGCTTCTCAAAGGAGTGCTAGTCTCAGTGGACCTAGCAGTATTGATCCTAGCATTGAGATGAATGACCAACAAATTCAGCAAGAAGCAAATCAAATAATAAGAGGATTGACATTGATGACTAAGGTGAATAGAAGAAGAATTGCTGGATAGAAATATAAAGTTGAATGAAATTTCAAAGGTCAACCTATCAAGACCAACAAAAATAAATTTATTAGCTACATAGGGGTTATGGCAAAAATAAATATGCCGATTACAATTAGGCACTGGAATGATGTTATTCTAGCTACAAAAAATTATATTTAAGAGCAAGTAGGGGTAAAATACTTTACTCACATCATTATAGTTAATTGAAATTACTTGACCGAAAATCTAATTAATTGTCTTGGTTTCCAGTCAGCGTTTGCAATTGATGCTAGTCGGATAAAATTTGTCATCCAACAAGTTGAAAAGGCAATGCAGACATTTTAATATTTTGTGGGAGCGAAATACATTAAAAAATCAAGAGGAAACATTAGTATTAAGGTCCCTGACTTGATAAGACCATTAGTTTCACAAGAAGATGAATTAATTTTTTATTATTATCGATATCTTTAATTTATTGATATAATTCTATGTGTTTTGCACAGGAGTTGAGTCACTAAAAGAAAGAGTTATCTAAGAAAGATCCATACTCTTACAAGAAGGGGTGCATAGGATATGCAGGAATTGAGCAACAAATGATAAGTTAATATTTATACTATATAATTTTAACTTATTTCATGAATATATGTACTATACTCACATTCAAATTTACTTAAATTCATAGATCGAGTGAGAGGGTTTAAGGGCAAGCTCAGTTTCATGTCACAAACTCTTCATAGAAGGCCAAACCGATAAAGAAGCAAACATTGTTGATGAATGTGTTCATGAGCTTGCCGATAAGTATGTAAGTACATTAAGTTAACTTAACATTTTTTTTATACTCAATCATTAATTTAACTTTCTTACTATACATTGTATAGGATGAGATCGAGAAAAGTGTCATGCCTAATGATGATGTCTTGGGCAAAGCATTGGGTAATCTCAAATACCTTGATTGAGTTAGGGGATATGGCTTCAGTGTTTTGAAAAAATAAATATTTGGGTCATAAAAGAATGCAAGGTCAATAGAAGATGTGGGTGCAAGGACTGAGATTGCCACCCTAAAAGAGGAGCTATCTAGGCAACGGGATATGATTTAAGCTTTGCTAAATCATAAGGAGAGGCAGGAGGCAGAGTTTCATATTAGTCCTAACGGGAAAGGTAGTTATAAAGTCTCAAGCATAGAGCTTGACTCTGCCATGATAAATTTAGGATAAGGAATGATCCACCAATGTACCCTGGACTAGAGTAAGGGGTCGTAGCCCTACTTTGTGTAAGTTTAAGAAGTCCTAAAGGTCTTGAGTATAGAGTTTGACTCCGCTATGACGGACCTAGGAGACCACCCATATATGAAAAGGATACTTGGTCTGATTAGTGGTATGGTGGGCTTATAACCTACAGGTTTCTAGATTAAAACCAGGCTCTGATATCAAAATGTAAAGTCCCTATTTAATCTAGACTTTACCATTCCAATCACACACATCAAAATACAATCACAATAACATATCAAAGTAATAGCCCTCTTTTTGAACATATATTTTGCAAAGTTAGAATCCTGCATTTTGGAAACAAATTGAGGACTTACTCTGATATGTCATCGTAATTGTATTGTGATGTGTGTGATTGGAATGATAAAGTCTGAATCAAGTAGGGACTTCACATAAGACTTCATTAAGTTTGCATATGAGCATGCCAAAGGTCCATAAAGAATTACTTGTCCTTGTTTAAAGTGTAATTTTATGAGACATGCTACTCCACAAAAAATTAAAGATCACTAAGTGGAATTTAGAATCAATTAGAGTTATAAGTGTTGGACACTATATAGGGAGATACTAAATGAGATTTATTATAGCAAGTGGCATAATGAAAGTTATCATTCCCCTAATTCCAACACAAGTGCATATATGGTCGACTATCTCAAAGAGTTAAAAGATGACATAGAAGAGGTGCTTAAGGATTTTTCAGAAATGTTTGAGACATTGCTATAGAATATAGTATTTATGTCAATTAATTAAAAAAAACAAAGAAAAAAAAGGCAGTGACATTTTTGTAATGATATCTTTTATACAATTTATAGGTTTTAACTTCTAGATGTATAAAAAAAACAAGAATTTTTTTAAAGAAATGAACTTTTAACAATAGTTATTTAGAAAACTGTTGTTAAAAATCTTTTTACAACATTTGCTTGTAAATAACCATTGTAGAAAGTTAATTTTTTTTTCAAAAAATTTCATTTGTTTTTTAGTAACTTTTCACATTGGTTATATAAATAACTAATGTGAAAAGGCAACTTTCTACTCCCTTTTTTTTTTTACTTTCCCTTAATAACCAATGTAAAAAGTTTAAAATAACCATTATCAAAGTCCTTCCTGTAATAGTAAGAGGTTGAAGAGTGATGCAAAGACACATTTATATGAAGATTGTGAATGCACAATATTGTCTACCACATTGAGATTCTATAACTTGAAGGCAAGATATGTGTGGAGTGACTCAAGCTTTATGGAAAATCTCCTTATTATAAAATATAGAAATATACTGAAGAACAATAAGTTTCCCACCCAGGAATATGAGGCAAAACAAGTGTTACACTCTATTAGCCCAAGCATGTAAGTGTAACACTTATTTTGCCTTTACCTGCGTCAACAATTGCATTTTTTTTAGGGAGAATATGAAGTGTTGACGCACTGCCTTAAGTGCATAGCACAATGCTACAAGAAGATCGAGAAGAGTCTGGAAAAAGTAATGTGGTATTTTTCTATCATACCAAAATTCATACACTTATATAGAATGTTGAACGAGATAAAAAATCTAACATGGCATGTGGATGAGTTGATTAAAGACAATTTGTTTTTGCATCTTGTTGATACTCCTGAATGGAACAAGTTTGATAGTAAATACCTTAAATTTGGGCAAGAAGATAAGAACTTGTGCCTTACATTGTCTAATAATGGGATGAACTCACATAGGTTTCAAAATAGCACTCATAATACATAGCTAATGATGTTGATAATCTTCTTCCAAGACTTTATATAAGCACAAGTACATGATGCTAATCTTATTCATATCGAGACTAAAGTAACTTGGGAATGATATAGAAGTGCATTTGGCTTTATTGATTGAAGACTTAAAAGCTACTTTAGGAGATAGGTGTGGAAGTCTATGATGGCTACTAGGAAGAGAAGTTCAATTTGAGAGCTATACTTCATGGCACAATCAATGACTATCTAGCATATAGTATTTTGTTTGGGTACAACATTAAAGGACATCACAGATGTCCTATTTGTGAAGATGATGTGTATTCTATAAAGATATAGTATGGGATGAAGAGTGTCTATTTGAGACATCCCAGATGGTTATGCAAGCAGCATCTACACCATAAATGGGAAAAAACCTTTAATAGGAAATTAAAAGAAGGTAGGCTACCAAAGACATTAACTAGTGAGGACCTTTTTGAAAAAGTCAAGAATTTGGATATTGCATTTGGCAAATCATTTGCAAGGATTTAGGAACAAGTGGGTAGAAAAGGAAACTAATTTTCTTTATGTTGTCACATCAAAAGACATTAGATGTAAGACATTTTCTTAATATGATTCACATTGAGAAAATTATTTATGATAGTATTGTCAGGACTCTACTCCATATTCCAGAAAAGACTAAGGATGGTATGAATGCAAGGTTAAATATGATTAAGATAAGGAAAAGGAAACTTGAATACATCTTCATGCTATGACTTACATACTATCCAAAAGGAAAAAAAGTTTTGTAAGTTCCTTGCTAGAGTCAAAGTTCCAATAGGGTTACTCTTCAAATATAAGGAATCTAGTTTCATTGAGGGATTTGAAACTAAAGGGTTTAAAATCTCATGATTGTTATGTTCTGACTGAAAATTTTTTTTGGCAATTATACGTGGTATTTTACCTGACAATATATGAGTAAGGTTGCAAAAATTTATTTCTTCTTTAAATATCTTTATAGTAAAGTAATTTATCCCATAAAGTTGTTAAGGTTATAAAGACAAGTTTTAAAAACATTGTGTAAGTTGGAGATGTATTTTCTTCCCACAACCTTTAACGCTATGGTCTACCTATACATTCATTTGATTAGAGAGGCACAATTGTGTCACTCCATTTACTTAAGATGGACGTATCTAGATGAGTGTGACATGAAGGTATTAAAAAGATATATGAAAAATCAAAATTGACTAGAGGGTTTTTATAACATCCCAATTTAAATTTTAATAGTTAATTGGGGTTAATAAAAATTTTAAAAAATATTTAGAGGTAAGCAAATTAGTAGAAGATGATCATTAAATCTAACTTAGGATATAATTCTAAATTAAAATTAAAAAAAAGTAAAAAATATTATTAAATTATTATAATTATAATAAAAAAAATAAAAAGTATAAAAAAAAAGAGAGAGAAGAAGAAAAAGAGAATTTGCTTTCGGCGCCGCGCAACAATCATGCATATATAAAATAATAAAAAAAAGAAAGCGTCTGTGAGCCAAGTCGCCGGTGCGGAAGATCTGAATTTTTAAGGTAAGAGTTTTTGATAAGATATTTAGGGTGTGATTTCAAGCTTTTTAAGACTAAATAAGTGATCTAAAATTTGTTCTTAGCCATCCTTCCTCTTTGGTTTCTGAGTTTGTGGTGGTAGAAAATTTAGGATTTAGAAGAGGGATGAATTTATGTTGAATAAATATGGTTTTTGAGGTTGTTAGTAGTATAATAAATATTCTAGAGTATAAATTTATTGATAATCTTTGAATTTGTGGCTTAAAGATCAAATCCTAGACTAGATTTTTATTAAATTTGAAAATATATGTTAATTTATTGAGGTTTAGATGATTATTTGGGATGAGAAATAAATTATTATGGCTATAGGATTATGATTCTAAGCTTGAGACTCAGTTTTTAATTTTTTAATATTTTAGGTGCAAATTTATGAAATAAAAAAAAATTTTGATAATAGAAATTAGTTTAGAAGTTGATTTTTAGATTATTAATGTTTACTGATGAGTAAAAGAGGAGTTAAAAATTTTACTTAATAGTATTAACTCTAGATTTGTATTAAAATTGAGATTAGGAATTATGTTATATTTTTAATTCTATTATTAGAATTATTTTATTAGTTTCAATAATTGAAACTAATATTTATAAATAATATGTTATTGTAGATTGTGTTGTTGGTGAAGATTGTGGTGGGAGAAAAATTGTAAGGAATAATTTATTGAAAAAGCCACGAGGTAACCATGCTTTTAATTTGTGATTAGTGTTATTTTATGTTAATTGGGTGATTATTGAGAAAAATTATGAATTTTGTAATATTATATAATTGTGCAATATTGTTATGAATTTTGTTTGATTATTGTGGGAGGTGTTGGGAGATTTGCTATTGTTGTACTTATGTGGCACGTGGTACGCCCCTATTAGAGCTCAATAGGTGGCTTGTAAGGGCTCGGGCTAATCTACCTTTGGCCAGGTAATTTAGCACCGAGTGAGGGCTACAGCTCGAGATTAATGGAGGAATATAATGATGGTTGTTTGTGTGTATTGTAATATTTCTTATATTTGTTGGAATTATATCATTTTTAATTCTCACTTAATAAGCACACACTTAATTGTTTGTATATACTATCATAAATTGGCTTTGGTTACTGGGACTTTGAGTCTCATTATGTAGTTAACAATTTTCAGGAGAAGAGCCACGAGTGACACATGGAGGAATCCCAAAGGCTTAGTGGCATAGATCCACTGTCTCTTTTGGGTATTTGATTTATGATTTATAATGTTTTATATTGCCAATATTAGGGCTTTTTGTTTATTGACAATTATATGAATATATAAATGTAATCATGCCTTTCAAACTATTTCTATTTTTGGTATACTTTAGATGACTGTAATTTTAATTTTTGGTTTACTTTGGATTGGTTAAAATGGCATGATTATGAGGCCAAATAACTAGCTTGTGTTGAAAATTGACTAAATTGTTTATTTTACTTGTTAGGAGTATAAGGATGGATAAATGTGATTTAATTTACTTGTTGGGAGTATAAAGATGGACAAATGTGATTTTAACCTAATGGCATGTAGGAGGTAAAAAAATTTATCTAAATGTTATATTGTGTGAGTTGAAGCCAATTACAAAATATTTTATATTGAAATTATTGATATAAAAATGTGTTGGGTGGCTGTAACCCAATTGTAATTGAGTTAAATTATTAAAAAAAATTTGGTGTGTTACAGTTTTATTGTCAAATGGTATATCAAAGAAGAAGCTATTGACTTGTTTATCCACTACTTAAAAAATTGTTAGGGATGCTAGGCTTCTAAAGGACTATCATGATGATGAGAAGAAAAGTCATTACTATCTTAATGAATTTGTTATCTTAACCTTAATAGGATTAATTTCTTTTACAGTTGAGATTTGAGCTCGATGAGAATAAGAAGTTTGTTCACCAGAAAGCCAAGAAAACCTATTGTAATTTCAAAGCATGGTCACTAGAAAATTTTTAAAGAACCAAGACATAAAGAGTATTGAAGATGAAGTTTCCTTGCTCTTAAGGTCTATGATTAAGCCAAAACAATGGGCTGACATCCTTCATGAGCTTGTTATTGCAACTGGACACACGTTCAACATTATAAAGAGCAATATAATTTACAATGTGCCCTTCCTTGCTAACCATGTAAAGGTCTAGGTTTTGACTATAGATAAGCCCAATTGTCCCTTACTTGGGCTCACATTAGATGCTAAAACTGTTGAAGAAGCACTGGATAACTTTTTTTCTTGGCTTGATCATCTACTACGGGTTCTATAGCCTAAGCTAAAGCCAAAGGTATATTAATTAAACATTTCTCAACATTATACTTTCTCTAGTATTTATATTGATTACTAACACTATATGATGGAAGCCTGTTGACAAGAAAAAGAATGTAAAGGATAATAAAGGGAAGGGTAAGCAAAGGAAGGATTCTAAGGGGACTAAGAATTTTGTCATGCAACCTAGCCCTGCCTTTCCCCCGAAGGCTACCCCTACACCTCCCTCGAATACTACCCTTACACCTGCTCTGAACCTTAACTTAAAGGTTACCCTAGAGGCTCCCTTTAAATCTCAAGCACGCTCCTTCGACAAGAATTGTAAGATGTTGAGACATTATGTGTCTTGCACTAAGGGCATGACTCTTAGTTTTAAGCTAGAGGTTTATGACATTGTCGATACTTAGGACAACATTGATAAAGAGATTGTGACATTGTTATCACTCATGGGGAGGCAAGCATGAGTCTTTGTAATCACTTTATGAGGTACATTTATTGATCAATTATCTATCTTGAATAATCTACTTATGTTTAGAACATTTGATTGATCATTATACACATCTGTGATAACACCTAAAGGCCTTTTAGATAAGGTGCGTTTAATGAGTCCCTACCTTACCTCCCCTTATGGAAAGGGGTAATGGACAAGGAGCAGCGAGGAATTAAATCATAATACATCATTGATTATTTAAGCCAGTGTATGGTCGAGGAGCATTAAATTTTCTTGGCACCATTTTGTGATGTGTAAATCATTTTTAGTATTCATAGTTGAATTTTTTATTAAGTTGTTTCTATATAACACATGCTAATATTCTCATTGCAATAGGGAGTCATTGAATGCTACTTGTGATCAATCTATATAGAAGTTTGATTTGATACCTTGATCCTCTTAGAAGGAAACTAGGTAACCAAAAACATATTATGATAATGTTTGATAAGTAATTTAATTTTTATTTATGTATGTAAATTATGTTTTCCATGTGGTTTTTGATATAAAGTTTCATATTGTCATGTAGGGGTTGTCCACATGTTTCAAAGCCAATAAACTTTCCCTCCCATCCATAATACTACTCAAAATTATTAGGACGCATTTGAACAGATGATAATTAAGGTATACATTTAGCCTAAATTTATTTCATTAAATTTATTTTATTATATTTTAACTAATTTATTTATTTATTGTTTGATCAAGAGTCCACAACAACGTAACAAAACTACATATTGTCACTACAGAATCATGAGGTATATGAAAGACAAAGTCAATCATGCATCCAATGACAGGATTCTACCTGACCAAGTGTGTCTTCTATCTCTACTATATTAATTTTAATAATTGACATTATATTACATACATCACATACTTAAGCTTGATTTTGGTTGTTATGTTTGGCTTAATAGTACTTCAAGGATGCATTTGAAGAGAAATATACTGCAGCTGACATTGAAGAAGCCTTGAAGAGTTGTCGTATGATTTATTTAAGCAATGGATAATATATTCATCACAAAGAAGATGAATTATCATAGCCATTAGCTTGCTTAATTTTGATTCTTTATATAGGTTCTTCATACATGGGCAAAACAAAGTTACATCGACCAATTTTAATTTTTGGTTAACTTTGGCCAATTTAACTTGCAATAGGTTTTACTTGGCAAATTTATCCTTGCAATTACTTTATTATATAGGCATTTTTTTATGACAATTTTGAAGTACTTTTAGATAGATTTTAGAAATTATTATATATTTGAATAATTTTGATTTCAACTGCATACAAATTTTAGTTGAAATTGAAATTCTATTATCAAATTATATTGTTCGGAATGTCTATATTTTGTTATTGTAGAAGGGCTGTTTGAAATGCAACCCCCTATTTTTATTTAAAAAGAATTAACTATATAGCAATTATTTTAAAATAATCACTATATAGTTCAATATATATATATAGTTATTACAAATAACTACTATATAGACTGAACTAAATAGTTTGCTAAGCAAACCTAAAAAATTAACTAAAGCTAAGTATACCTATATAATGATTCCTTTAAAATAACCATTATATATTTAGCAACTATATAATAGTTATTTTTTTAAAAAAATCATTATATAGTTGACTAAAAAATTCATTGAAACCAAAATTTGAAACATTTATATGGCGGTTATTTTTTTTATATAACCATTTTATAGACCTTAACTATAAAATGGTTAAAAACTGCTGTATAATTCTCTCTAAACTATATAGTATCAAAATATATAGCGGTTAAAAGCAGTTATATATTGAAAAACTAACTGCTAAATATTACATTTTTTTAGTATGATTAGAGCATGCAATAAGGACTAGATTCTCTCAAGGGCCATGCTAAAAAGTCCTTTATATATTAAAAACTAAATGTTCTTATTCTTTTCAACTTTTCAAATAAAAAACATATATTTCATACAATTCGTTATTCAAACTATAAAATAATAATTTAGACAATTTAAATACATTGCTACACTTATGTTTTAAATTATAGTTCATATAATTCATACTCTATAGTCCATCACCTAGATTTTAGAGATTTAATCATTGAGTCATCATCAATGACAATGTTTGATCCTTATCAACATAGTTGGTACTTTTCTTGTTTAAGCACTTGATTCTTAGACTTGGCTCTCTATTTTTCAAGGTTAAACGGCCAGTTCCTAGCCTTTATTATCAATTTTAATTAATAATATATATATATATATATATACTCCTTCTGTTTAAAAATGTAAAGCATTTTTTGATATGTTTGATCTTAAAAATATAAAGCATTTTTATTTTTTTAAAGTATAATCACTACCTTTTTTTTTAAGTGTCATTATTGAATAAATTATTTTATATTTATTTTAGGGTGAAATATTTTATTTTGTAAGGGCAAAATATGAAAATATAAGGTTAATTTGAAGACAAATAACTACTTGATTGAATGTGAGATTTGATTAAAAATTTCTTATAATTTTAAATAGAGGAAGTAATGTAAAACCTATTGCAAAGAACACTGTACTATTCATAAATTATAAACAATACATTTCATCAATTCCTTAAAACTTTATGCAATCAATAGAGCTTATATCTATATATAATATATGTGATTCATACATCGTAAACAATGTGATTAATATTAAATAATTCTTGAAATAAAATATTTTAGTCATATTTTTTTTATTATTTCACATATAGAGTTTTTTACCTAATCAAAGTTAAAATGCCTTGCGTTGGTAAAATTGTTTTTGGCGCGTGCCCGTGCTAGGCATCCCAGAGATCAATGGATTTCGGTGATATGTAACAAGAATCGGACTCCAAACGGTTCTAAGTACCTTGAGTCATTTACCACAATAATTTTCCAAGAAGTGAGCTATAAAATAAAGCAAGGTTTAACATGTTAAATATGAATTAGGGATAATATAATGTTTGTTTCCTAAACTTTCTTTCAATTATTAATGTAGTCCTGAATTTTGATTAAATACAATTTAGTTCTTGTGGTTTATTAAGTTGAGGTATTACATGAATTGTACTGTACCAAGAAGTTAAAAAAATATAACGACTAAGTTCTTCTAAATTAAAAATTTATAAAAATTGAGTCTTTCTAAATCAAAATTCAGGAACTAAATCAATAATTAAAAAAAAAAAGGTTCCACAATCGAAAGTTATATTTTCCTAGTGAAAAATTATAATATTATTTCCCATTCAATAATTACTGTGCATCCTCTCTATTTATGAAAACCGTTGCCTAAAGTGATGTATGAAATTGTAAAAAGTTAATTAATATTTTTTTTGTAAAATTTTAAAATGGAATTTATTTTTTTAAAAAAATAAAATATATATAAAAAATTTATTTTGCAAAAGAATAAATAAATTAATTGTTCTCTTTTCTTATTTATTTTACTAAGAAAATATTTGTACATTTTTCTTGCAATTTTTTCACTTAGCTAATTTATAAGTAAGAAAATAATTCTTCAAATTTTCTTGAAAAAGAGTTTTTAAAATTTCAATAGGAATTGAATACCCAACAAATCTTATGAAAATAATCATTCTAGGAAGGGAAATCAATATTGCGGTTAATGGGATGCAAACTAGAATTGAATTGACTGCATGTAATACTTCTTTTGAACTTATGAATGGAAAAATTATACATGGAGAGCTAGAGTTTCTTCTATTTGAATCGTGATGTGACATTATATAGGTTTGAAAATGTAATTTGGAGGTATTGTAATCAATGTGTTTAAGAATATACCTCGAATGTGCATACTATCAGGAAGTATAGCGGAACCAGTCACTACAAAAAAATTGACCTTTTGCTGCCATTAAAAGCTAAAAAATCACCGTTGAAAGTTTTCAGGGGTGATAAAAAGTCACCATAACGTCACCACGAAAGCTTTTATCGCTGATTTAATCTACGGCAATAATAAAAGTCGCCACTCAAAGTTAAGAATCGACATCGACAAATGTTGCCGCAGAACAGAAAATTTATTGCTGCCAAAAAATAGTCGCTACTGAAAATTAAAAATCAACTGTGACATTTTGTTGCCGCAAAAACCATACATCAGCCACGACAAAATAGTCACCGCTAAATGTTAATTATTGGTGGTAACATTTGTCACTGCAGAAACTACCAATTAGCGACAAATTTTTTGTTGCCACTGAAAGTAATGTTGGTTCTTTTACACACATGGGTGCCACATCACTGTCCACATGGTGCCCTACCTCACACCATGTTACCCTCCATGTGTCGTCATGTCACCAATTTATATTTACATTTTGAAAGTTGTCTACTCCAAGGTTTGAACCCATGACCTCCTTCTTTTGTATCCAACCATTTTGCCACTAAGTTAAAATAAACCTATAGTTTATTATTATATAATTAAATATATATGTATGTGTGCGCGCACGTGCATACATATATAATATATACATATTATTAAACTATACAAATAAACATATATATTAAATATTAAATATTATAAAATATCATTACTATCCTTAAATACTTCAATTTAATTCTTTTAATTTATAAAATTATAAATTATATTATTTATTTTGTTTAAAGTAAACTATAAATATAATTGATACAATATCATTTGTATTATTTATTTTAATTTTTTTTTACTTCTTGAGGTTATTATATTATTTATTTTATTATTCATATTTATTATTATAATATAAAAATATCTAAGAATAAATAGTAAAAATACTGATGATTATACATTAATTTATAATTATTTATGTTTCTAAACTGGCATCAAGCTTTAAAATTACTAGTGTTAAATGTAGAATTTGAATTAAAAAATTAGATTAGATGAAATATCATTTTATGAATGAATAAATTTAAGTATCACATGTTTAATTATTATAAACAAGTAGTATTATTGACTTTAATATTGATCTGATAACTTATGCTTTCTCTCTCTTCTCTTCTATCTTGAATATTTAAAATTTTTTACTTATTAGTTATAATTTTAAATTTAATTTGTTTTAGTTATTAATTTGTCAAAAAATATATATTAAAAATTTTATACTTATTTTGGCCATTAAACATCTCAACTAGCTTTTGAATAAAATTATTCAAATAAATTTCAGTTTATCTAACTGACTTCTAAAAAAAAAACATATCCTAATATAAATCATATTACATTTACTAACTTTTTTTCTAATTTTAATTTGCTAACCTCGATTGAATCTTAACCTCAGTTGTAAATTTTTTAAGACATACACACACGTAAAATAATATGGTTTGACTTAATTCTTTACTTTAGCTCATTAGTATTAAATAATACCTTAACCTTATCTTAAAGTTATAATTTAACTATAAAATATATTAAATGAAAACTCATTATGTTATTTTATATATTCATTATAAAATTACAATAATACAACAAAATTAATGTTTTAAAATGTTAAATATTAGATAAAATAAAAATAAAAAATTACGATAAAATCAAACTTTCAATGACGACATTCAAAGTCGATGCTAAAAGTCTCTTTCAGCGGCAACACTAAAAAGTCACCGCTGATTCTTAACTTTCAACGGTGACTTATATGTCATCGCTAAAACTTATAACATAATTTTTTAAAAAAAAATTATAACATATTTTAAAATATGTTGATCAGCAGTGACATTAAAAAGTCGCTGTTGATTCTCAACTTTCAGCGATAACTTATATATTCCGCTGAAATTTACAACATAAGTTTTTTAAAAAAATTATAACATATTTTAAAATATATTAATAATTAGCGGCGTCATTAAAAAGTAATTCGATGATATCGTGTGAGTGATTCGATAGATTCTACTATGTTCGAATTTGATAAAACTCTAACCTAACTCTATTTTTTGATATATTATTTATTTATAACATTCCTTTAGTATGGCATTGGTCTCATTAATCGCATCCTTCAGTTATAATATTAATCAAACATGCCTCGCAGGTGAAGTTTTTTTTTTTTAAATCATGATTTGCACCATTAAAAATTCTTGGACGAAGTTACGGGCCAAAACTTGCAATTCACATAGAAGAGCGTGCTCTGCCGTCATTGCACCCAATCACATAAACTCGATCGCCACCATAACTTAGCTTGCAGGTTTTGTTGCTAATGAGTCTCCGTGTAGAGAGAAGAGAGGCGTGCACATTCACTACCTGTCTGACTTTCTTTTTTAGCAGGTTTAATTTCTCAATGTCAGAAACTCAGAATCAGATTATTTAAGTTCTTAAATTTCTTGTCATAGATACTTTAAAAAAAAATGATTTAGTATATTTGTCAGTTATCAGTCGTGAGAACAGACTGGAAATTAAGTGCATAACAAAATATCTATTGGGTCTTCCCCAGGCAGCAACCCAGAGTGTGCAAAGCAAGATTGAAGAATAAATCAAACCTTATTAGCAGAATCAAACCTCTCATCCTTTATTAACGTAAGAACATGCAAGGTTTACATTAACACGATAATAACCATTTTCAAGTTACACACACACACATATGTGACGTATTTCTGATCTAAGAAGGGGCATCATAAAAGTCAAAGAAGTGAAAGGGGAAAGAAGGATGACTAAACGGGCAGTAAATTAATAAAGAGCAAAAGTAAGAAGATACGTCACCAATTTCATACATATATTTGAGTTGAGTGAGAAATATAATTCTGATTATGCATGCAATGCTTAGTGCTTCTCAAGTAAAGAATAGCAATTTCTACACTTTTATATTCCTTTCCAACTCATTTACATGTAACCTTTTAATGTCATCATCAATAATATAATTATCACTAGCAATTTCATGTAAAATATTCTTAAAATCCCTATTATAAGGTATCTTTAATCACCTTGCCAAAATTAATGAGATGTTGATGTTGTTAAATTATTAGCTTTATCTAAAATGGAAGACATTTTTAATATAAAATAAAATAAAAATTTAAACTTGCATTACATTCTTTCTTATAATTAATGATTTTAAATAAGATGATGTTGAAAAACTTTATTAATATCTCATCAAATGATTGATAATACGGATTATTCATCTCTTGTAGAAGATGCATTACAATGAGGATATAAGGCAGTACAAAATTTATAAGCTCTACAATAAGTCAAATTATTAACTAATTTTGAATAATATGACTCCTTTATATATTTCATATATTGCATTCAAAGATATGCTTAGCCTTTTCTTTTAGAAGATGATGCATGATATATAAGCCCTAGTTTTAATTCTTGCATAGAGGCATTATTGTCTTTAACATGATTAAAGACATAGAAATTATTACTGATTTACTGTGTATATTAGGTTTATTTGTCTTATTAGAAGAGGATTTTTGTGCCGGCCTACTACTTTTATAGGCAAGAATTCTCCAGAGATATGTTATGTAGCCGTCTAATAACTAGCTATATAGAACTAGCTCAGCACTTCATATGAACTTTGACTCAAACAAGCAGCAAGGGAAATTCAATAATATTTATTTATTTTTTAAGTTTAGATGTTTGTGATGAAGAGAAAGAGATCGAATATTATAAACAGAGTATTTTTGTTTTTGGCCAACAGATTGTATTAAGTTTATTGTTTATTTATTTCTTCTTTTATTTATATGTGTGTATATATAGCCTAGCGATTATGGCAAACGACTACAACGATATTAGAATATTAATGATTAATGGTTACATAGAAGAGTATATTGAAAATCTCCAGCTGTTAACTTCCATCTCAACTTTTCATATTGACTTCATTAGTTGTTGAAAAAAAAAACATATATTAACAATTCATAATAATTATAGTAGATATGATCTCATGCTAGCTTATATGGTACTAGGTTATGAGGAGTGGTCTAGGATTATTTTGATGTAGAATAAAAGAGAAATTGAAAATAAAATGATTTTGAGAAGGACAGAAATATGCCCCTACACCACCAAGTATGAAGAAGCTAATACTAGATAGTAAAATGGAATTTAATTTCTTGTTTTGGCCCAGCAAATGGAATACATAATGTTTGAATTCAATATATTGTTGGGAATTAAAATTTTCTTGATGAATATCAAATTAAAGATAATGCAGCCACGTTTGCGTAATTGTATATATGCAAGTGTGAATTTGAAAATTCTAAAGGAGAAAAGAAAGTAAAGCAGAAAAGGATTTTGATTTTGATTTTTTTGTTTTTGACCAGCGAGAAAAGGATCTTGATTAAAAGCTACATAAAGCTAGCTATTAATTACCAATCAAAGACTCGTCAATAGTATGAACATCTTTGGGCCATATCTTTCCGCCAAAAGACAACATATGTTTAGATAATGGTGAAGTCCCTTTGGACTCTATATGCCAATGAGAGTGTGTGAAATTGACTCATTAATTAATCAAAGTATCAAACAATATGTACAAAAAAAGGGTAGTTATCTAGAAAAAAGAGAGATCTTTTTTCCCCTTTTTCTGGACTATGTATGCTTTGTTTCAGTTTCAAATGTGCATGCATGAGTTAATTATTAATTATTTTTTATTCTTTATTTGTCCTGAGAAATGCCTCAGCAGTAAATTATTATTGTCGATTATATATTCAACACACTAAGTTCTCCTATGGAACAAAAGAATCCTGTAATTAAAAGAACATCAGCTGTTTGGTGTGGCGGAAAGTTAAACTTTGGTAGGGATTGAAGAAATCCAATATCAATTTGATGGAATCATGACTTCACCACAAACCCAATGAAATTTTAATTTATTGAAAAAGTAGAACTCTTAATCCCTAAATTATTACTTAATTATTAATTTAATTATTGAACTTTAAATCAAAACAAATAAGTTTATTTAGTTTTTTTAATCAAAACAATTCAATAATTATAATTTTTTAATGTAATATGACCTAGTCCTTGTAATTCATTTATTCAATAAATTATAAGAATTAAGTTATATTGAGTTAAATCAAGACTAAATGGATAATCAAGAAAAAGTTGGTAAGAATTAAAAGTTACATTAACACTTTTTTATATATAAAAACTAATTATGGGGGATCATTCATGACATGAAATTTCGGAAATAACTCGTAACTTTCTTATCATGACGACTTTTTTCCCCATATAAAAAATTAATTACCATTTGATAGAACTTATGATTCTTCTCCCCACTCTAATGTTTCCCTCTCTTCCCCTCCCCCACTTCCCTCTCCTCTATCTCTTCTTTGCTCTCCCACATTTAAGGTTCAATTTTCAATAGTTTTTATTATCTAAGTGATATTCTTGTCTTTACACTTCTTAATACTCCTTTCCATATTTTATTTTCTTTTCATGTATATATGAACAAGGAATATTGTTCACAATAGTGACCTACCTTAGGATACCTAGTGAAAAAGTAAATTTCTTCTTAATTCATCAAAACCATTTGTTTATGGGACAAAAATACCTACCATTAATTCCAATCTAAATTGCTGTATTTTCTTCCATATATATATATATATATATATTTGATACAATCCTTCCATATTATTGTAATGTGCATGCCAAGCAATTAAAGAATTCTTTTTTCTCTTAATTAGATGTCAAATTTACTTTTGGACACCAAAAATAATTAATGTCATTATTGAGGCCAATTCATTTTCGCTTTGATATATGTTCTAATTCCTTTAAAGATCCTCCGAACAAACCAGATGCACCTAGGAGCACCTCTAGTTCAAAGAATAATTAGTTATTAAATTATTCAATTTAAAAAAAAATAAGAAGAAATCCAAGTATTGATTATTCTAATAAAGACTGAGAATTTTCACTTAGGGTCTATTCAGTTCAAGAGAGGAAAGTATGGAGAGGGGACGGGAAGAGGGAGGGATTTTAATGAACATTTGTTTGGTTTAGAAAGGAAGGGGAGATGAACTAAAAATAAATTGATAATTTTATTCTTATCAATTTTATGTTGATTTTTATTTTTTGCTTTGATTTATTATTAAAAATAGTTACATTATATGATTATATTTTTGTAACTTTATTATTTTAAAGATATGAACTTATATTAATAACATTGTTTTAAGAATAAATGCACTAATATTATATTTTATAGGTATATCTAATGAAAAAAATATTAAAATTTTAGACAATAAAAATTATATATTAATTTTTGTAAAGTGATAAAATTTATTTAATTATAAGAGAGAGGGGGAAAGATAGGACACAATTTTTTTAATACCAAACATAGTTTAGAAATTTTTTAAATAATACAAAGGATTTATTTATAATTTTCTCTCTCCTCTCCTCTCCAAAAAATCCTAAATTAGAGGGGAGGTCTAGGAGTGGAGGGAAGCAACTGTCCTTCATTCTCCTTTAATTTTTTAATCAAATAAGGGGCTCCACATCCCTCCTTTTATAACATACCGACTAAACAAGGGAAGGGGAGAAACTTTCCTTACCCTCCATCTTATCTTCTCTAAAAACATAACCAAACATACACTTAATAAACATTACAATAAATCTTGTTTCTCTTTTTTCTTGCTCAAAAGGAGACTTTTATGTATATATTTTAGGGAAAATTTCAGTTAAGGACCATTGTAGAAACTTAATTTTAAGTGAGTCCACAAAATTTTCAAATTTCAGTTCATTCTAGTAAAGAAAAGTCAAAAGAATTTCAACAATAAAAAGACTAAAATATCCTTAATTTATTATGCAAAATTATTAGTTATTAATTTTCTTACTCCACTTGTTAATTTATGAATATGAGTTGCAAATTACTCCATCCATTCAAAAAAATAACTCATTTTTAACTGAATCTCACCTCTCCGATAAAGTAGTTACTTACTTCAAACTAACCCTATCTTTTCATATTTACTCCTATTAAACACCCGACAATAAATATAAATTCATTATCAATAGGGGCACTTTAAAAAAAATAAGAAAATAATTACATCTTAAAAGACTAAAAATGCCTTACATTTTTTAACATCCAACTTTTCAAAAAATACCTTACGTTTTTTAATATAGGGAGTACATGAGTTGACATATTAATAATTAAGATTTAAATTTGATGACTGTACTTAGTATAGACATTGAGTATTTGTATCATTTAACTGTTAAAATCTAAATCAATGGTTATGAATCCATACTCTACTTGAAATTAATTAATGAGTGAGTTTATATGAATTGTTGATTTAAATTTTAATAGCTCAGATGGCACAAGCACTTAATGCTTGTATTAAATAAAGTTATTGAATCAAATCCCAATAATTATATAAGACTTGACATCAATTTTTCAATCATAAGCAGCAACATCAATTGTTAAATTGCTTAATTTGTTAATTTATTAACATTAGTTGTAAATTACTGACAGGTCTCATAATTTACACATGATGTAAATAAATTAACAAATTAACAACTAATATTACTGATTGTTATCTAACAAATGGATATAATTTACAAGTGATATTGGTAAAATAACAAGTAGAGTAAGAAAAATTAACAAGAAGTTTTTCTTCATAACAAGTAAAGGATATTTTGGTCTTTTTACTATTAAAATTTTTGACTTTTATCCATTAGATTGAACTAGAATTTTAAAAAAATTTAAACTCACTTAAAATTAAGTCTCTACAGTAGTATTTAACTGAAATTCTCTCTATATATTACGATGATTAATTCTTCATACAGCAGAATATAAGACACAGTACAAACTCCGAACTTTGAAGAGAGAATGCTGACTCCTAATTAAAAAATTAATATATAGTGGAAATAACTTTAAACTTTTGAACGGCATAATTTCATTTGAATTAGAGCAGAGAGCATGGAGAAGAGTCAACCATTTAGAATAATTCTATCATAAAAAGCATCCCAACCATCACATGCACACCAAACGGCCTTAGAGATTCTTTCTTTGTGTGCGTTTTCCAAGTAACTAATGCCAATCAATTTTCAAAAGCTATATTTATTCTTTGAATCGAGTCAGGTTGAATCGTATGACTGTAAAAATTTTCATAGCAATGAGTTTTTTTCATGCATATATAAAATTCAAAACTAGAGCTGGAAAATTGTCAGCCCCTAACCCATCTAGATGCTCTAGTTCATAAGTTTTTTTAACCTAAAATTGATCTTTTTTTTTTAATCCGATTCTTATTGATTGAGCTTTCTAAAATGCATATTAAAATGTTAAAAGTCCAAAACAAGTAATACAAATCCTAAATTTAAAGTACAAGTTTAAACAGGTAGTTTAATAATCTTGAACCCATTTTCGAACTTAAAAGAGTTGGGTTCAAAAGCTTTAATTTTTATACTAAAGTATTCTAATTTTCAAGGATATATCCTGCAAAAAACGGGTTTAAACATATAGGCCAATAAGTCTGCTCATGGACATTCCCAACTCTACTCAAGAACTTATTGAAGGAAAAAAAGCACCGAAATAACTGAACAAACCACGGTCAGTTGCGCGCGCGCGCGCACACACATTCTTACAGGCTCAAATTCCAAAGTGGATTAAAAATAGGAACTTTAATTTACTGCATGGAATCCAACCGAAAGCATAACCAAGACAATCCTTTGTCTTAAGAACTAATCATGCTTTGATCGTTATGTTATAGTAAAAAAAGTTAAAGTTAATTTAGAATCCAATCCTAGAATTAATCCAAAACCACTTTAACCTTTTTGTCTTCGAATAAATGTATGTATGCATGTCATATTCTGGTTTAATTCTATTCTCTATGGATCGAAACGCTTGCCCTAAATTCACTGCGATAATTTGGCATGTCGGTGATCCAAAATAGTCATCCGTGATTACTGTGAATTTGTTCTGTTTGAATATGAACTTAAGTAGAAGGTTAATTTTTTCTTTAAAACAATAGTAGTAGGAAATTAATAGGCAAGATCATTGCGTTGTGTATTCATAGTCTGAGTTGAAAGTCAAGCTTTATAAAATGTCATCATTGGCGGAAAGGGCCTTAAGAATAGAAAAATAATTTGATTAAAATGCACAGTATTATTGGCATAAAGTGAACTTTTTGTGTTAAAAATAAATAATGCACTTGTCTCAACTTGATTATATGAGTGGAAGAGACTATTGTTGCTTATAATTAAATAAGTGTTAGATATTCAAATCTCAGCTCTTGTTCATATATCAAAAGAGTTTACTTTTTATTTTTAGTGTCTTGAAAGAAAATCTTTCCTATTGTCGGAATTTATTCCTCATACTCACAGAAAAATAAAGCACTTGTTGCGGTGGCAAAAACAAAAAAGAAAAAAGAAAAAAAATATTGTATTTAGTGTAGTATTAATAGTTAAGTTATTGTTGGGGTGAAAAAAAAAAAATTGTATACTCCCTCTGTTTTTTCCCCGTTATAAGAGAAAATTTGTATGATATTTTTCACAGCCTTGAAAAGGAAAATCTCAACATAAACATGAGTTAAAAAAATGATATTTTCCTGCATGAAAAAGTTAAGCGAACATATTCCTATATATTTTTCTTCGCATGATATTTTTTCACCGCTTTATTTCTATAGTCTTTTCAAAAGGTCAAAAATATAATAATTCCTTGGCTACTCTTTACACTTTTTACAATAACATCTAATGTGGATTGGTGTATGATAAAAAAATTTCTTAAAAAACAAGTGAATAATATTCATAGCTGTTTGTTTCGCGACTTGTTCAATTTTCAACATTTTATTTAAATATATATATTAGATTATATAGTTTATAAAAAGTTTTAATGATGTGTGGGAGAGATGATGATTTTTAATTTGTTTCAAAAATTATACTCATCTTCAAAATATTTAAAACTCTTTAAATACGAAGAATTATTAATACATGAAAATGAATTTGCACTGAGCTTAATAAAATGCACAGCAAATGATTGAAATAATGGGGGAAAAAAAGGTTATACATAGCTTAAAAAAAACACTCATACTATTTATAAATCATAAATGATACAGTTTTTAGGATACTGAACGATCAAATAAAAACATATAATTAAAAATATATATATAAATATATATATATATATATATATAATGAAGTAAGACAAATATTAATAAAAAAATTATGATACCAAAATATAACTGAGGAGCTGAAAAGAACAAACTAGACAGGATAGATCCTGGCCGTACATCACGTTCAGGGTACATATGCTTGTACGGACAGGATGGGAAATAATGGACATATAATAATGCAAACTGGACCTACTTGAGGGCTTTCCAGGTTTTCGAATATTTTATTTCACATGATTCTCGGCGAAAGCTTTCAATTGCCCCCAATATTTTTGAAAAATAAAAAATAAAAACAAAACACTTTTATTTTTTATTTTTATAAGGTTTTTGCAGGTATAATCCATATTATAGAAACAAACTAAACAAATAACTTAATATTTATTATATTTTGTATTATAGTTGAATTATTATATTTGTTAAAGATATATAGTTCTATATCAATAATAAATTCTTTATAAATTTTTAAATTTTTAATACTAAATTACTTGTATGTCAATAATAACTCTTTATATATCAAGATGAATTGGCCAAACTTTCAAATTTTTAAAAATTTAATCTATATTTTTTGGGCACAAAATGTTTTCTACTAATGAACCAATTTGTCCTTTTTTATGTTATTTAATTTTTTTAATTTTTGTATTCTATCACTCAATATCTTAGAAAATATAGGGTATAATTACTACATCTTGCTCAAACTAATTCCAACCCCCACTATGTAGGACTGTTATCACTAACGGTGGCCTCAAGAGTACTTCAAGAATGTTTTTGACATATTTATTTAATATGATTATATAATCCAAGACTCGAACTTAAAACATAAGAATAAGGTGATTCAATTCACTCAATCAATTGAACCAAGAACTGGAATTTAATTTTTTAATTCTGTATTGCTTTATGATCTTTTAAAACCCTTTATACTTAAAAGCTTTCACATTACTTGCAACAGCCGAGCACTAAATGTCAACCTTATTCTCAGCGATGATTGAATCTTAGTTTCGAATATGTATTTATAACTGCATAGAATATGATTATGTATAAAAAGAAAAATAGCTTTTCACTACAATATTTTAGTCTTGTTTAAGAATATTAATAAACTACGTCAAAAATAACAGCTATTGGCTGAAATTTAAACTTGTAGCTGATCGAACTGAATAATTGCTCTGTTTTCAGTTATCACTCCATCTAAACATTATTACATGAACGTATTACAATTTTATATGCACCTCAAGAGACAAAGAGGAGAAGAGCGAATATGAGAAGAGATATTCTACTTTGGGATGAGTTTGTCATTAAGCTAATCAGCTCTATTTATAGCATAGGAGGTCATCTCAAAATAGAAAATTATATTGTGATAGATCAACCTCATTATGAGAAAATGATTGTGATACATTATTCTTCATTTATACAATTTTTTTAATATAATAAAATGATCTTGGTTTTTTTGGGAAAAAAATATTCTTCATTACTTTGGAGAAAAACTTCTCGATTTAAATTCAATCAAAAATTAATTCACAATTAATTATAAAATTCTAGCCAAAACCAAAACTCTTCTCTATAGAATCAAGAATTAAGAATCAATTCTTGCTTGATCAAATCTCATTAAACCAGAATTTATCAAATTAATGCTCATTAATTCGAAATAATATTCAATTCTCAATATATGATAATCCAACTTTGTATAAATACATAAGACCAATCTAAGTTTTTGATTAAAGATTTGGTGACAATTTAGCCCTAGAGATACAATGTATACCTTTGTAAGCTATGAATTATGTGCATGGCACATTTTTCAAACTCTATTTAATGAATGAAAAACTTTGATTTCTCCCTGTTTTGTTTCTCTTCACTACACCTCCACTACAAACCTAAACCATTCAGATCAAATTTTAGCAATATAGATTAATTTATATTTCCAAAAACTATCAAATTTAAATCCTCAATTTTATAGTGTTTTTAGTGTTTTCTCTGCTCAAATGATGAGAGCCAGCTCTAAAAAACTTGCATAATTTTATGTAAAAAAAATCATTTAAATCACTACACAAATTTGTTAGCTTAATTTCAGTCAAATTGTTGAGGATTTTCTCCTCTTTCCTTTCCCTCCTCTTCCTAATTTTTAATCATTAGATAATATATGAATGATTCAAATTTTATCTTTTTACTGTATTTTTTAATTGTTCACATTAAATTTTAGCAGTTTGAATTTGAATTTTATATTATTTATATTTTCATAATTTAATGTTTTAATAATAATTTTATAGGGGATCAAATCTAAACCATCCAAATTTTGATATAATGGTTAGAAAGGAAAAATAAGAGAGGTAGAGGAAGGCCTAAGAGAACACTCTTGGAAGTTGTTGAACGTGATCTCTTAATTAATAATATTTCTAAAAGCTTAATAAATGATAGAGCACAATGGCGTCTTGCAATCCATGTAGCCGACCCCACCTAGTGGGATAAAGGCTTGTTGTTGTTGTTGTTGTTGGTTAGAAAGGAAAAAGAAGGCAAGATGATGGGAATGGAAGAGGTGAGAATCCCTGTACTATAGAACTTGCCTACAAAATTTCCTATCTTAAATCCAACCATCATTAGCATATAAAGATGTACATTCCTTACAAAAATAAATCATAATAAGACCTTAACTGCAATTTACATAATCGCAAATCATGATTAAATTATTAAGTTACATTTTAGATCCGGATTAGAATGTGTTTGGTTTCATGTTGAAAACTATCAAAAACGTGGTTACCACCAAAACCGTATGGTTTCGATGGAAACAGATATGCTTTCCACCGAAAATCATGATTTTTGTGGTTTGCTATTTGAAACCAAATTCACACTAAGTGGTTAAACGAATCATGTGGAATAAGACTTTTTCTTTACGGTGAATCTGATTCGATACTGTTTCCTTATAATGCAGTACTGTTTCTTTCTGGTTTAGCTGAATCTGGGGCAGACCAGATATAAAGACGAAAGGACCATTGTTGGTTAATGAAGAACCAGTTAGTCAAAAAAGGAACCAAGTTTGAAACTTGAGGAAAGATTTTTTGATGTCATAATGGCAACAAGCTCAGTTTGTCAGTCACATGCTGTTGAATTTGAATAATCTGAGAGCCACCAACGTTTTGTCTCCATAAACCATTTAGCAAAGAAAGAGATCATGTTGGGTCGCACAGTGGCTCACACTCCGAGTTAGGTCTAAAGTTTCATTATAAACATTATCATGATACATCTAGATCACACAATGTGTGATTCCAGTAGTACTGACTTGTTAGAAATGTTAGGATAAAAATTCCGTAAAATTCACTCTATAAAGTTCCTGAGTTTGAGAACATTTAAGTCGTCGAATAAATCAACTGACAATAGATGTGTTTGATTTTGATTCATAGGCAGCAACAATAACAAATCTAGGAGATAATATTTAGAGGGCTCAAGTGAAAATAAAACATGAAGTGAGGGGTCAAAATCAAGTTCATTGTTTTCCACAAGTAAAAATTTTAAAATTTTAGAAAGGAGTATTGAAGTGTAGGCTTGCCCGCTCTAGATTCGTCCCTCGGGGCAATATGAATGTAGAGAAATGTAAATGTATAATCTGTGCGAAAAATGTAACCAAAATTTGGAATCATTTGCCACCAAATATTACAATATTGAGACTACTCAACCAAGAAACGTGATTTTATTTATTATGTGGTAAAATGGTGAAGATTCATATACTCCAATGCTCTCAAATTTTTGTAAAAAGAAAAATAGAGGATGAACTTTAGTAGATTTTGATCCAAAATTTTATAATGATGGTTGGAATGAGTGTTTTTCTTATAACTTTTGAGGAATTGAAGAATGGGATTACCTACCGACACAAGGTTTGGCATCCAATTCACAGAAAGCTATGAGGGAAAGCGAAGTAGGTATCTCTCTTGAGGATGAGGATTTTAATTTTTCACAAAGTCTCCAACTTTGAATCATACTAATGATAATTTATGCTTTCTTTAATTCCTCGTCTTAATTTAAGGAGAAAGTAGGTGTACCACTTCGACCTGAATTTCCCATTTTTTTATAACTTCACTTTTAGTCTTATTAATTGATAATGCTGCGCTAGAAAGGACTAAGCAGACGTTAATTTTTTACTAGAGCTATGGTGTTTGTGTTTACTTTTCTTATAATAAAACATTTGTATACATTAAGTTTGTATATTCCAATAATATTTTAAACATTAGCCCATAAATCAGCATTAACAATGAAATCTATAAATAGGTGAGATTTAAAATTTTCCAATTTCATAATTATTCAAGTTAGGGGAGAAACAGAGACAAATAAACTTGTACTAAATATGTAGTTGAAAAAATTAAATTTGAATCATGTTGTGCAGGAAGTTCAAGAAAAGCTACACCAGATTGAAGAAATATTGACCATGTTCAATCACCAAAACAAAAGACCCTGTTAATGGTTGCTTTGAGCAGGTGATACAATTACAGAGCCAATTGCAAGAAGTTCAAGAAAAGCTAAATCAATTGAAGAAATGTTGAATGTAATATCGTCTTCCATTCTAGAACCCTATTTCCCTCCTACTGTTCTTGAGAATTTCAGAACATTTAATCCAACTACGACAAATACACTATCACCAAATTGTTGTAGGTACCTTATCTCTCTTTCCCTATTATTAACTTCACTAGCTGAGTTTTATGTTTGAACTACTCTTTTTCTACTTTAAGGCATTCAAGTCTAGAGTATTTTTTAACCTTTGTTAGGACATTCCTAAAGCCTAAATGGACTTAGGAATAACTAACCTAATTAAGAGTAAATTAGTAATTTGGAGAGTTAATTAAAGGATTAAGGATGACTAATAGGCTTATCAGATATGTTGGCAATCTTGAAATTAGGCTTAGAAGAGAATTGGGCCAACTAGGTGCAATTGGAGGAAACAAAATTTGAATTTAGTCCATCGTGTTGTGAACTTGTGGTTGCGAGATGAAAAATGAGAAAAGAAGAAAACAGGGAGAACGAAGGAGAGAAAGGTTTCCTCTGCTTAGGCAAAACTCATTTGATCTTAGGAGGCTAATTGGAATCCAAAATCACTGAGTAAGCCTCTCAAATCTTCCCTCCCTCCTTCTCTCTCTCTCTATGTGAATTTTTCCAGTGGGGTTTGATATTTGAAGATGATTTTCTAAAATGGAAGTTGCATGACCAAAGAAAATGAGTTTAATAGGATGCTTAGGAGATTATTTTGGTTTCTAAACCATTAGTTAGGGTTTATATATATGAGAATATGATTGGGTTATGTTGTTTAGAAAACCCTAGAAGAGAAAAATTGTGATTTGAAGTAAATGAAGCTATAAATTGGTGTTGGTTAACATAATAGAGGTTTACTAAAGTTAAGGGTTAATAGAGAATGTTGGATTATGGAGAAGAATGAGTTTTTTGTGAATTTAGGCTAGTTGAAGTAGCTAGTAAATGAAGGGATAAAAGAGAAAATTGGCCCTTAAACTCATTTTTGGTACAACATTCCCTTTCAACTATTAAAAACGATACAATTTGGCTCCTAGCATTAACAAAAATTAATTTTAATCGTTAGTTGATTAGAAAATGATAGAAAAAGATCTAAAAAATTACACAAAAGGACTAATAAAATTTTCTTGGTCTTTTTCTGTGATCTTTTTAGTCATTGTAATTTGTGGGTCCTTTACTTTATTTTTTTTTATCATTTTCTATATTTTTTGATGTCTTTTTTCTAGTCAACCAAAGATCAAAGTGAACTTTTGATAATGATATGGATCAAATTGCACTATTTTTTAAAAATTGAAGGAGAATATTGCATCAAAAATAAATTTAGGGTTCCAAATGTTCCTAGACCTATAGTTTAGGGCCCATATTTCTCTTTTACTAATTAAGTAATTGAGTTTATTATTGATGTAATTAGTGATTTGGATTGTAGGGTTAACCATCTAGATCATTTGACCATAAAGAGAAAGATTGAGGAGTTGTTTTTCCACTAGTATTCCTTGGTAAACAAAGGATAAAGGTAACTAAGACCCTAAATTTCCTCTTATGATTGTTTATATTGTTTGTGAGTTTTGTGAAATACAAATATAATGCTTTATCTATGAAAATGATGTTTTATGTTTTAGAAATTAAGTGAAGTAGGCGTAAGATTTGTTTTAATGATGAGAAATTGATTTATTGAGTTCAATGATAATTTTGATATTGATATAAGTGTGAAATGAGTAAGCATGCATTATCTAAGTATGCAAAATGTTTGTGGCATGATCATAATTAAATTTGGGTGGGAGTTCACCTTAAGGGGAGAATATAGAGAGAGAAAAAAAGACAACACAGCATTATCAACACTTGAGTGGCTTTAATGTTACTTTGTTGCTGTGTTTGCCATCTTTAACAGGAGAATGGTGTTGTTATAGAATAGCCGTATTTACCTTCTTTATGCTAGGGGTTGGTATGGTTCTAACAATTATGACACCCTAAGGGATTTAAGAATGGGAGAGTTTATGGTTTATAAGGTATTAAAAATTGGATCGGTCATTGAACTAGTCAAGCTATTAGGTCAAGGGTTAGTGGTTCAATCGAAGTTAAACTAAGGGTCAAACCAAAGTCAATTTGGCCATAATTAAAATGATACAATTTTAAATGACATTTAAATAAAAGGAGTTTGCAATTTATTTAATATCCAACTTATTTCATAAATTTGTGATAATACATATAATATAAAAAATATATATTTAAAAGACCATGATATATAATAAATAATACAATAGAATATTTTCCTAATCTAATATATGCCTTCAATACCTAAAAATTGGCTTTCATATAGCAATCTTGAGAAATAGAAAAAGCTAATGTGTCAGAAACTAGGAAAGTAAAACTCATTCAATTTATTTTTCAAAAAAAAATCAAATGGTACAAAGCCCCATCTTGTCATTCTAGAAAATATATCTGGTATCCTTTCTTTTTTCACTCTTCTTGCCTAAAGGCTCAAAAGGTCTCCTTCCATCATTTTGGATTCAAGGTGATGACGGCAGCAAACTTGCAAGACAAAGTGCAAAAAAAAGAAGCAAAACGATGACAAAAACACAACCTTGCAGACTTAATAGCAAGGTAGAGTTTAACTTCAAATAAAATGATAGTGCTGATTGAGGTTTTTCCACATCAGAGCTAGAGAGAATAGCATTATGAGGAAAGACTAAATTTTTGGATTTATGGGTAGGGATATATTAATTTTAGACATTTTTATTTTATTTTTTAAATCAACCAACTTGACTAACCTAACAGATTACTTAGGTTATCTTAGGTTATTTTGATTCATGACCAAAATGATTTATCTAATAAACTAGACCGGCCAAATGACTAGTTCACTTAGTTATTGGTTGAATTGACTAGTTCAATTTGATTTTTCATTCAATGATGGTTTAAGACTAAGAGTAGTGGCTTTTGGCTAGTTTACCCTAAGAAATTAGAGAGTTTAGACTAGTTTGGTAACATAGACTGTTCTTGTTATGATTTATAGCCCATAAACTCAGTCAAAAGGAATAAGAAGGATATAAAGTAGGGATTGACATTGATCATGCATGTAAATATGTTATTATATGATTTAAGATCATGATTGCCTATTTGAAATATAATTGCCCATTTTGCATGCTCTTGAATACTCTCACTTATATATATATATATATATATTTTGAATTTAGTATTTCTAGGTTATTGAGATATTGTTTCACTCTCATGGTTTAACATTTTACAAGTGATTCTTCGAATATAAGCAATGGAAAGATTTAGAGGATAAGGATAAATTTGATCGTAATGCCTCTTGATATTTAAGTTATGTAGTAGATATTTATATATTGCTAACTATGACCAATTGTGCTTTACAATTCCACTAAAGACTTGAAAATGATATTTTGTTGTATTTCTATCTATGCTAAAGAAAAGCCCTATGTAGACTTTTGAATAGGCTATAGATACTTGTGCAAGTGTGAATGTATGTTAATTGATGATTTTTATGGATGTTTTGGCATATAGCCAAAAATATTATGTAGCATCTTGAATTTTAATTATTGAATTATGTGAGTTAATCATTGATAACTATGTAAATTGTTTGATAATTAATTTAAGGATGGTTAATGATAGCTAAGGACTTATTAGGTTTGTTTATAGCCTCTAAGTCGGGCTTGGAAGGGAGTTAGGCCACCAGAGTGTAATTAAGGCCATTTTGTACCATGCGCCACGACTAATGTCTCAAAAATCTGATAAATGCCAAGGTTCATATGCTCAAAGTAAAAAGAAGAATATTAGAAAAATGAGGAGAGTAATAGCTAGGTTTGCTAAGGCATAGTTGGCTAGAATTTTGGAGGGATTAAAAGCTTTTGATAACTAAGGCAAGCCTCTCCTATCATTCACCTTCCTCTTTACTTCATTTTAAGCTAGGATTTGTACAAGAGATGGTGATTTTCAAACCTAATGGTTATGGGTCCAAACCTGTTAGTCTAGATGGGACTAATGAGAGTTAATTAAGCTTTCTATCTTTAATTATGAAGTTTTTATAAGGTTGAGAGTTTGAGACTTGGGTTTTTGACAAACCCTAGATACTCTAATGATAATTTTGGATTGTTGGATGTTGTAATTGATATTATTTAAGCTAATAGGGGCTAAATGGAGTTAATAGGAGATAATGTACCTATTGGTTGTGAGAAAATCCAAGAGGTTATTTTGGAAAATTAAAGTATGCAATTATAAAGTTGGAAGTGTGTTAATGGTGGTTAATATTGTTGACTATAGATTAACTATATTGTGTACCTTTTAAGCTTGGATTATAGCTTGAGAAGCAAGTTTAGTTGATAGATAACCTTTGATCTCTCAAAGGTTTGAGGAAATCAAGAGTTATATTTTATGTTATTGTTTGCTAGATTAATTATGGATATTGTGAACTTGCTGAATGTGTTTTGTAATTCAATAAACTTGATTTATCACTTGATAAAATCAAATGCAAGTGTGGTCTTTTTCATATAAATAATAAAGGTTTTGTGAAAATGATTAATTTATTGTTGAAAATGATGATTTCAAATATGTTGAGATGTTTATGTTAGTAAATGAGAGAGTTTAAATGTTAAGCATATGAATATGATTATAAATTCATGATGATGTTATATCATGTTTTGTTTGAGCATAAGATTATATAGGCATGATCTTATGATGGCAGGAATTTGTCTTAGAAGGAGTTAGTGTTAATCATGTCCATATGGATGTTACCAACACTATAGGTAGCCCAATGTTTGGTTGAAGGTTAAGTCTTCCTGAGTCTCACCCAAAAATGAGTGTAAGCATAGGTTACTCGAACCCGGTCAAGTCTTCCTAAATCTTACCCCATAGTGGGTGTAAGTGTAGGTTACTCATACAATGTGCCCTTAACATTACCATGAATTAAACATTGAATAGGGATTGTAACACCTTAGGGATTCAAGAATGGGGGAATATGTGGTTCGAGAGTGAGTATAGTACCTTGGCCAGGTGGCTCCTGATAATTAGGGAGCTTGAGCTTGTCTATTTATACAAACACAACTCTATTTTATTTATCAACCTACAGACTCAATCGATAGTACCAGGAGGAAATAAGGTTAATTCTTGATTTTGCATTTCATATATCATGAGATATGATATTGTATTATGAATGTGATTGATTTAAACTACCCATTTTGCATGCCTTAATTAGTTTGACTTGCATATACATGATTTAGAGTTTCTTAGGTTAATGAATGATTGTACTCACCTTTCATTTAATATTTTACAAGCACTAGCTTCAGATAGGGCAAAGAGGAAGGATTAGAGGCTTAGGATACAAATCCTACTATAATGCCTCTTAGTATTTTGAATTTATAATATGATATTGTCAACTAGGTTGATTTTTTAGTATACTTGCATCATATGCATATTCCTTATGATGGTTGCTTTTTGGCTCCTATGATTATATGTATAAAGGATTTGTATATCTAGGCTAAGCCAAAATTCTGGTACAAGTATGAATATAATTGTTTTAATGTTTGTAAATACTTATGTTAGAAAGTAGTCTTTAAAAGCCCCCCATGACTTTGATAAAATTGGGGTTGAAAGGTAAAAATGAGATTTATGTTGTATTTGCTTAGTATGGTGCATTGTACAAATTGCCTTAAGCCTTTTGAGAGTGGTCTCAATGTTGGTTTAGGCTTTTGGCACTTGGTGTAGAGTAAGGATGGATCTATGTTAAGCATGACAGGGGCAACTACCCCCACTAAAACCATGAATTTTTCTTAACTATGATAAAGGAAAATTTTGTCTTGCCCTATCTAAAAATTGTCATTTGCCTCCCTTAAAAAATTGCTCTTGCTTTACTTAAGTTCTTTAAAATTTCAATCTTCATTGCTTCATTATTTTCTCAATCATTCAACTAAGAAAGTTATTACTATTTAGGTTGTTAATTTTGTAAGAGGTAGAAATATTAATATTTGAGTAATTAGTAAAAATATTTGTTTGTAATATAAAATAAAGTATAAGAATACTATAAATATTATAAAATATTTTTTTTAACTTCGCAAATAAAATATTAAGTAATACTTAATATCTAAAAGATTATATATTAGGTCTTTTATTTTTTTGAATTTCTTCTCTTTCATATATAAACGTAAATCTTTCTAATAAAATAAAAATAATTTTCTAAAATTATTTATATTGAAAATATTTATCCTAAAAATGAATGACACTTTTCCTCTCAATAAAAATTGTATAATATTAATAGCTAACATTTACATTATAATTTTCAATATAAATTTTTCTTGTATCAAAATAATTTTATATTTTAAGTTTGTATTATTTCATAGTTGTTTTATTTTTTCTTATGCAGATAATTTTAATTATTTTACTTTTATATTAATTTATTATATATTTTGAATTATATTTTTAAAATATTAATTTTTATTGGGCATAAAATTTTGCCCCCATTAATAAACTTTTCTAGGTCCATCATTGGTGTAGAGTTTGGACACCTTGGAAGTAATAAAATATGAAATTGTTGTTGTTTTAGTTTTAGGTGTCCAACTTCATGATGTAATATAACTACTTGATTGTCTAAGCTTTTTATAAATACCTAAATCATTAGGACGCATTGGAATTTCAACCTTTGGATCTAGTTCATGACATCATAATGCTATATGAAACTGTGTAGTGTGTTGTGGCAAACGATGTTGACGTTATGGCGGATGACTTGTTTCTTGGGAAAATAATATTTTTAAACCCTATTTGAAAAAGTTTCCAATATTAATTGGTATCCCATGGTTTTATATATTGTTTAACTATGATTTACATGTGTTTCTTTGTTAAAAAATTTTATGTTTTTTCATTTCATAAAATTAGGATCCCATTGATTTAAAGGTTTTCCAATTTCATTATATGTTTTAAACCTTTCTAGCATACTAGAGTCCAACTACTCAGATTCAAACTATTTTATGATGGTAGAGTTTGTTTTACCATGGTAGGGGCTTTTGGTTTGTATATATTTATACACGATGTAAGTTAGTAAGTTTCATTTTTAATAACAATAGTAGATATTTGATTTACATTTTTTTTCCTACCATGGTTAACTCTTTATAACTATAGTTATTCCCTTTCTATTATGGTAAGGTTGATAGTGATATTAAAAATTGCATTTCATATATGTTGATGTTGAAAAATGAAGTTGAGTGGTCTTTTTGATGATATTTGATCGTTTAAATGAATATAATGTTTTGAATAGGTACTATGTCGCATGTTGAGTGTGGTTTGAGGCTCATAGACAGCTAATGGCTTATGGTAATGGATTTGGACACTAGAGTTGTTTGAAATTGTGAAAATAGTCCTAAATGTCCAATTTCCACATATAGTATTGTTTTGAAATGAAACCAAAGTCATTAGTTAGAATACATGTAATGTCCTATAATATTAATCAAGATTAATTAACCAAATTAAGGATAAAGTGGTAAAACTAAGAGTTAATTAAGTTAATTGTAATTAAGAATTAGTAATGAGCATTGAAACCTTGGATAGGGTTTGAATTGGGCCTAGGTGAAGGTAAAAGTATATTAGGCTTAGTAAAGTAGACTAACTTCAAGTTTGGCCTACTAGACCATCTGTCACAACGGATTGTGTGCTTTAGAAAATAAGTTTATCGTAAGATAGATGATATAATGAAAGGAAAATTGGAGAGAACAAAGGAAAGGCTTTAAGGGTCTATTAGGACTTCATCATTCTACCATTTTGGAGCATTTTGGAGTTTGAGATTGCTTGGTTTCCTATTCCTAACCTCCCTCTTTTCATGTCTGATTTTCAGTGTAGATTTTAGGTTTGGAAAATGATTTTGAAATAAGGAGGCTTAGGTCCAAACCTAATGGGTCTAATTGGACTACAGAGATGTTATTTGAGTTTCTAAACCATTAGTTAGGGTTTTAATGGGGTTATATGTTTGGGTTTAGGATTTTAAGCAAACCCTGAGCTTAAAACCCATAATATGAGGATTAGATTATTAGAAATAGTACTTGGTTAGGCTTATTAGATTCCAATGGGATTAATGGAGCTAATGAATGTCTAACTAATAAAAATGAGTTTGGGAATAATAAGAGTTAATGGTAGCTATTGAATTATATATATGGTTATAGAATTGACAAAGTTTAGAATGTTAATTGTAGATTAATAATTTGGATTACTTAAGCACATTTAAAGCTGAAGCTGAGGAATATTCACAGTACTCTTTAAATTGACTTAAGGGGTAGATGTAACTGAAAACCTTACTTCTCTCATATCATTATTTAAGTGTTTTCAATTTGTGAATATTATGAAATGTATATTCATATATATATGAAAAAACTTTCCTTACTTTTGAAAATGTTGTGAATTGGGTATGTGACTAAGTTGTGAAATATGTAACATAAATTGAGTAAATTATGTTATGATACTAAGTTGTGAGACATGAATGTTTGAAAAGCATGATATGCATTATGTATTGATATGAATCAATGAGTTTAGCATGAATTGAGTATGATCATAATTGTGGAATGAATATATAAATGAAATGGATAGGAGTTCACCTTAGGGGGAGAAGATATATAAAAGACCACATGGCATGGTCAATACCTGAGTAGCTCCTAATGTTGCATTAGCTATGGCACCTACTTTGATGGGAGTTAGGTGTCATTCTGACTAAATTGAGGATACTCTCTCTAAGAGTAAGTATGCATTAAAAGCAATAAATGACACTCTACAAGAATTGATTGTAAGGGAGTCATGATCTAAATTTGGGAAGCAGTGCCCTTAGCCAAGTTATCCCTCAAACTTTAAAGAGCTTGGATTAATTCGATCACACAAAGTGGTCCTATTGTGATTAGTATCTCATAGACTCTGTCAGAAGGAACAAGGAAGAGATAAGGGGATAATAATGTTCATGCATGTATGATATTATGATAATGTGATTTATAATTATGTTTACCTACTTTATACATCCTTAAATATGTATTCTAGTATATGTTAGAAGTTAGGATTCTTTAGTTACTGTTATATTTATCTCACCTCGTGATTAATATTTTACAAGTAACACCTCAGTTAGGGTTAAGGTAAAGGATCTAGAGGCTAATCATTAGTATTTATATTTGTAACACCTCTTGGATATTTATGTAGAGAATTTATGTTTATATGTGTACTCACACACACACATATTAATAACTAAGGATAACAATGCATTGAGTTTAATTAGGACATGATAATTGATAAGCATGTATAGCCAGCCACTTTTATAAACCAAGCTCTTGAGGGCTATAGTTGGCCAATGGATTTGAATATGGATTTATGGTTACATTGAAGGAATGAGAAGTATGATAGGATCATACTGTTATGTGGAATTGACTCCCATGACTATGTATGGTTGAATTATGGACTTGGGAGGTCAAATTGAGTTTTATGTGTATTACTATATGTAATTATTTGTATTGGTTTGTTTAAGACCCTTGAATATGGGTTGGTGCCCATAGCAGGCCATTGGATTATGGGAAGAGGGTTGGATACTTGAGTTAACTTGAAAAGTGTTAAAATGTAGAAAATGGTATTAGGTGTCCAACTTTCTCATATGTTATTTTTGGTTTGGAACTAAGGCCATTAGCTAGAGCTTGAAATAAGTATCGTGTGGGCATTTCAACTACTTCAATTAGATTTCAGATAGAAAAGTTATGCATATTAGAAGTTGGGCTAGGCTTGTTGTCATAATAGCATGTTTTTGTCACACAACATGGCCATGGTGGACATGCATCAAGTTGTAACGCGTGATACATTCAAGGTGCGCCACAACAGATTGTGTTTAGCCATGGTGGATCACCACTGTACCACAAGCCATAATGGATGGTGCCAAGATAGGGAATTTGATGATTTTTTTCTGTTTAGATGCATGATGTTATTGGATGATTTTTGTATTCTTCTATTCGTTAGATTACTCTAATTTTAAAAGATTTAAGCTTAAATTATCTTCAAAAATATTATTTAAAAATTGGAATAAATCTCATTTTTAAAAAGTATTTCTTATTAAATTTGTGTTAGACTTTCTTGGCCATGGTTAATTTTATCCACGATGGTAATAGCTAATATGAGATTCAATACTTTATTACTATGATAGTGAAATTAATTAGTAAGTTAATTATAGTGAATTTTACATCATAGAATAAGCCTTCCCTATGGTTCTTAAACAACTTCAATTGCCTCCCTTGGTTCTTAAACATCAATTGGGGGAAGTTGTGCATTTTGAAAGTTTCCTCCTTAGTGCTGTTGTAAAAATAAAGCGCTATCATGAAATTTTTGCACGGCGCCTTTGGTTGCAACACTATAGTACAGAGATGTCTAGTGTAGTGTACTTGATGTTTCACTATAGTGTCTCTTCGATATGTTATCCATCATGGAGAATGTACGGTTAGTATGTTTTTAGTCTGCTTTGAATTTTTAATTTAAAACATATTTTCATAAGCTAAATGATTCTCTCATGCTTTCAAACACATTTTTTTAACAATAAACAAATTTTGACACTAATTTTTTCATGTTGTTTAAAGTAAAGAGTTTTTGTTTTGATTTATGTTTTGGGGATCTCATTTTATGACACATTTTACGTTTATAAGTGTACTTTGAAACTTTTCTATCATAATAGTGATTTAAAATAGTGGCTCATTCTTTTCTATTATGGTAGATCTTTATTGGTTTGTTTATCTACTTTATTATCATGGTATTATATTCTATTGAGTTTCTAATTATATAAACCTACTTTTAAGCCTTTTGATTATAGTAGATTATCATTACTATAAGGGCAAAGTGGGAAAAAAATATTAAAAATGTCATCTGCCAAAAGCGTCTAATGACCTAAAAGTGAGGAAAGTTCATAAGTGCTCATGAAATTATTTTTTCCATGCATTTGTAACCAAATCGTTTAATTTCATATCCACAGAATAACAGTCAATATCGTTGGATTTTAATGATTTGGCCACAGATGCACTGGCTATATTAACTTTACAGGCACTCGTGTATTTTTCCTCACTTTATGTTACTGGATGTTTTGATTGACGACTTCTTAAGTATTTTTATTCTTTTGCCCTTACTATAAGTTTTTTTCCCTACTATGGTAGAGGTATCTTTTGGTTTTCAATATTATAAGTTAAATTCTTTTAACCATGGTAGGCTTTCCCTTTTAGTTCTTTTCTTTTCTACTATAATTAACTATGATCAAGCCTTTCTACCATGGTAGAGTGGGTTAATTTGTGGTTACATTTGGAGATATTACATTGACTCTCTTCAATAACAAATCTCTCTAGGAAAACCTCTATATGGTATCCATACTTTCCACAATTGAAACACACAAGATGCAAGCCTTCGTATTCAATCTTAATATCCTCACCAAAATTTATAAATGATGGCAAGAGAGGAAAACCTATACCTAATTCAACCCAAATGTTAGCAAACCTGTCCTTGTCAGAAATGGAATCTGAGAGATCAATCTTTAGAGTTCATCCAACCATATTGCCTATGCACTATACAAACTCCACTTTTCCAATGATAAATCAGGTGTCCTTATCCATGCAACAATTCTTCGTTGAGTCTCCACCTTTTAAGGATTACAATTCAGCTATCATCTTTGAACTAAAGGTAATGATCATCAATCATCCACGGTACCTCCTGGTATGCATAATCCAAATCCTCCTACCAGGCAAAGGAGACGATAAATTATCCATTGCTCAAAGGGCATGATCCACAGTAAGTCTTGTATTTTCCAAATTCAGACTAGTCAAGGTCTGAGAAATCTTATAGGGATATTCCTACCCATCAATTTGACAATCAGTGCATTCATCCATGATTAGCACCTTTGCTCATATTCTTCCTTCATAAACTTTAACTTCGGCCACCTCACTCCACTCGTCTCATGTCCTTGAGCTTCCTCATTTGTCATCTCATCATCGTCCCCTTCTTTTTGGGCATTATGTTTAGGAAAGTAACCTCCCATATCCTTTCATGATGTTGTCACTACATCATTGTATGAAAGAAATCCAAAGTAGTTTAAACTCAACAGAATTCACGATAGGACTTGGGAGCCTCTGTCAGTTCAACCTCCTCACAATAAAGGTAAACTTCTGACCCACCAGCCTATTGCCTCGTTTTGCACTATTGTTAAAATATATTCTGAGGCTAAAGGTATATTACACACACACATGTATGCATGTATATATGTATATATATGAACTAGGGGAAGACATGAAGTCATATTGTTTACAAGACTGAATATTGTGACTTCTATTTCGATCTCTGTGTAACATAGGAGCCCTGATTTTTGTTACATGGTAGTTATCTAATATAATGTGGCTTTCAAGCTAAGGATTCCAAGTCCTTTTTTTTGGATGAATGAGGGATGTATTTGAGTAGCATTGTAAGCTTAGCCCAGCAATGCAAAAGTCTGGATCGGACCTATAAGATTAAACTGAAGCCCAAAAGATATGCCTTAAAAAGCCCGATAAATCATTCACTAAGGCTTTTTCTACTAACCATTTTTAATAATTGTTTATTAAAATAACCTTAATATTTTAGAATCTGGTAATAAATAAATCTCATAAAATCTTGAGGAAACTTTAATCTATTTTATAAAACAGGAAACTTTAATTATTTTCTAAAACATGATTTTAATTTCCATAAACAGAAAATTGTTGTCATCTAGTACTTACTCCGTAGCTCCAGACTATTGTTCATTTCAGTTTTCTTAAAGAAATTTATATTATCATAAAATTGATATAAGGAAAGTAAAATTAAATTATATTTGTATTCCCTTTTTATTTAATTTAAATTAAATATTGTGAAATATTTTTTTAAAATATTATCAAAATCCTGTTTTATCGTAGCAGAAGATTTTTAGTAAAATTAAATTATATTTGTATTTCCCTTTTTATTTAATTCAATTAAATATTGTGAAATATTTTTTAAATATTATCAAAATCCTGTTTTATCGTAGCAGAAGATTTTATGTACCAAAAAAAGAGTAAACGCACTTTGGATGCAATTAATACACTCCTCATATTATGGAATTTGAGGCAAATCACACGGTTTATAGGTTATAAATGGATGGATGGATGGACGGACGGACTCCTATAAATGATACATACAAACATATATATATATATATATATATATTATTGATAATAATGACATGCCATATTTTATAGAAAAAGGGGGATTTTTACTAACATAGTCATAATATTAAATACTGACGTCAATAAATAAGGGGTATTTTCATTATTTTTCCATTTTAATTCAATTGAATAACTTTTATTTCTCTAAAAATTAATGTAACATATGTTTTGATAATTTTATTTAGAGCAAATTTTTCACCAATTACCGAACCTCATATAATGTAAACTTACACAATGCATTATTTTATCGAATATCACGTCAAAACTAGAAAATACCGTTAATTTTTCAAAGCATACACTATCATGCATTTATGCGATATCTAATAGTATATTACCAAGAGATTTAATTTATATGTAATGTTAATATATATATATATATATATCTTATATCACATTATATGGTACCTAAATATCATGATGAATACATGTGTATTTTTTAAGAGGTTAGATGATAAAGAATGTAAGATATTTCTTTTTATAAATAAGGTATTTTTAGTGTTTCAAGGTATAATTATTGCACCTTTTTCAAAAGTGCCCCTGATAAAAAAAATCACTTTATATTTATTTAAAATCAAACACTCTACTAAATATAAATAAATATATAAAGATAGTGTTAGTTTACAGACAAACAACTACTTTATTGAAAGATAAGATTCAATTAAAATAACTTATATTTTTTAATAGAGAGAGTATGTTTTTTGAGATCTTAGTATCTGGTAGATAAAGAATAAACATTTGAAAATTAAAAAAATAATATAAAAGTAATGTATATATATATTTATAAAAAGTAAAATTCCGATAGTTTGAAGAAATATGTTCTAAATATTCCAAAACATTGTTTCAATAGCTAATTATTTTTTCTGAAGCCAAAATCATGATAATATTCAGTATAGCTTTCCCATCTCTCATATGTTGTTCTTCCTTCAAGGAATCTCTGAACAATCCCTTTACTTGGATTAAAAACAATATCTTCCCACAGAACTTGATACGCACTGCCACTTAAAACAGCCTCAAATACCTTAGTAGCGTCAATTCGATTCAATCCCCAAGCAAGCTCATTATTGAGGCGATGTATCTTTGAAAGTTGCCCTCGAGCTAGCGTACGAGTGTTCTCTTTCATTCTCTGAAGTGCGTCATTGAGCAACTCTTTCTTATAAGCATCATCAACATTAGCATCTTTCTCAACTTTAAAATACTTGTCCAGTTCAGGAGCACCAATGACTCTTCTGATTCCAATAGCATAGTCAGCCCCAGGTACGAAGTACTCTCTAGTCTCATCCACTAATCCTGCTTCCACCATTTCATCAACTCTTTTGTCTAGATAGGGAAAGAGGACATCAAGACATACATCGAGCCAGAGGAAGCAACAATCATATTTGGAACGAAAGTCCAAAGTGTGATCTTCCACGAGGACTTCAAGATAATTGTTGGACCCCCCAACGATAATGGGGATGTGTCCTTGTTTGGTTATATGTTCGATTGCAGAGATGACTTGGTCACAGAAATGGGTGGGAGTAAAGTCAAAGTCAGGATCTTCGATGATTCCAAGGAGGTGGTGGGGGATTCCTCGTTGCTGAGATTCTGGGATCTTGTTGGTGATAATGTCCAAACCCCTGTAAACTTGGATCTTGTCAGCGTTAATGATTTCAGAAGGAAAATGTGACCCTAGGTCAATTGAAAGCTTGGTTTTTCCTGTTCCTGTTGATCCCATTATGAACACAACCGTATTCTTGCAAGTAGCCATTTTATTATTCTTGACGTTTGATAAAAACCTTGAAAGACAAATGAACAACATAATAAAACTTGATTTAATAATGTATATAGTATGTACCACACTACATATAAAGAATATGTTATTAGTTAAAACTACATTTCAATCCCCATATGATTGTGTGTGTGTGGGAGTTGGATGTTTGAAATTGTTTTATTCAATTTTAGGCATTCCATGTGAAGAATTAGAATTGTAGTTAGGAGTAAAGAAAAGCAATTGGCAAGGACCAATAATGAAAAAATCAAAAATCAAAAATAAAAACAATTATTCTTCTTCTCGATATTTTACCCAAAAGAAAATGATCTGAAAGAATATTACCTCGATGTAGAGAGAAAAATTCTATTTAACCAAAACTGATATATAAAATTTCAAGTGCAAATTCCCTTAAATATATAAATAAAATGCATGAAAGAAGCAACTAGAAGAGGAGGAGGAGCTGTCACGTACAAGATAAACCTGGAATTTAGACGAAATTCTGATGTATGTGGAGAGATCAAAGAGCTAATTGTGTGTTTAATTTTTTAATAGGCCTATATTTATACATGTTTCGCCCTATCTCCATATTAATTACTTGAGAATATGCATTGAACTTAAAAGATAGTATCGGATACTCCATTAGTTACCACTCAAGGTTCCAATTCAACTTTCAATAAGTAAAAGGAAAAATACAGCATACTCACTTTTTTTCCTTTTCGAATGAAAGTGGATTAAAAAAACTAGGTCCACATTAACACCGAATGCTCATCAAGGCCAAGAGCAATTTAGCCCTCCATTTCAACCCAAATTGATCCTTGCCATTCATTTAAATTAATTTAAAATATTTTTAATAATATAGTTATTAAAATAAAAATATAAGAAACTTATCTGATTTTCTAATCATTATTGATTTGTTTTATTTGATTTTACAACTTAGTTTCACATAGTTTATATGTTTAAATACATATCATCATCATCATCCTACTCTTTTAGGCCCAGCTCTTAATCATGTCCTTTATTTTAATGTGTCCATTGACATTCAAAGATCCAATAAAATTTAGGATATTACACGTATCATCATCAATGCAGATCAATCTATTAATTTAATAGAAAAAATGAAAGCAATGGAATAAAAAAATGTAACATAAAATTAAACGTCTTTTGTCTTGTGCATTGTTCAAAGTCTCTGCTAAAAAATTAAACATGTTGGGTGAGACACGCTCAATACCACCAATTCCCTATAAGGGAAAGTGCGGGTTGGATGTAATGTCCCAACATTAATTTCACCATTAACCATAGTGAAAAGTAATTGCAATAATAAAGCCAATTAATTAAGTGTGAAAGATACAAAATGATGATAAAATCAATCTTGGCCATTTAGAGTTCCAAAGGACAATTAAAATTATTTCCAAGAAAACGGGTCCCAAAGTAACATTAATTTCAGTAAAATAAGGCTATTGAAAATATTTAAAATTAGAGTATACAAGGTTACAGAAGCTTGGAAAAGTAATTGAGTATTAAAATAGATTAAATAGGTGTAAAAGGATCATTTCTTCAAAACTAGACCAATCTGTTGCAACCAAAATGAGTGTGTCCACTGCAGCTTGTGGCATAAATGTTGCTTGCCATAGCTAACACAATAAATTACATTTGTCATGGCTAACTAGGCATTCAATCGTAATGCACCCACCATAATAGCAACAAAATAACAAGTACAAAATCCAACTTTCAAGTTACCTAATTTTCAACTTAGATTTCCTATTAAGGTGATCCAAGCATGTACATGTGAATAATTAAATATTCTAACTAGTAGCTCTTGTTTCACCTCAATCCGGTATCAAACAAGGATCCTAGAACACTTAGGACTAACACATACTTGTCAAACTTACAATTGATCAACCAAGTATCTCTCCTCCATAATTAACCACTAACCATCACAACCACATGCATACTTCATAATCATGCTACACAATACAAGTCATCCATTACAATTAATTGTCATTCCCAAGATCACACATTTGAATGCTAGGTCCCATTTACAAAAATATGTGAAATTAATTTCTTAGCAGAGACTTTGAACAATGCACAAGACAAAAGACATGTTTAATTTTATTGAGCGTGACTTTAATTTTCTAGTTACACTCAAAAGCCCTTAATTTTGGCAACATTAAGTATTCAAATACACAAATTAAATAAATAGAAACTTTACTTATGAAGCTATATGCTAGTCTCCAATGCTCCTTATTAGCCTCACTTTGATCGTCACCTAGAAAAATATTAACAAATGGAAGTGAGATTATACAATCTCGGTAACCAAGGCACATAAATTCAAGTACATACAAGTGTGGCAAAAACAAACACATAAGGCAAAGATTCACATCTGACATCCTATTAACTCTCAATTATCACAACACAATTAATCATTAATCACATAGCATATAATTAAATAATGATAGTTATGCACAATTATATGCAATCCATCTTTATTCTTCTCTTTATATCTTTTGGCTGAATTAATAGACTATCAAATTATATATGACTAACCTGTGTGACCGCATTAAGCCTACTCTCCGATTATGAGGGGTTACTCAACCAAGGTACTCACTCCCCACTTTCAAACCATGGATTATCCCTTCTCAAAGTTTTGAGGTGTCATAGTTGCTCCACCCCTGTCGTCCCTTATAGGAACTAATGATCCCAAGTAGTGTGCTCACATATGCCATTTCCAAAGAACAAGAAACATAAATGCACTTTAATCAAATATGCCAACAACCATGCACACATATTGATGGATGCTACACCACATGGAATTTCCATGTTACCCTCATTCACTATAATAAACTCTCACCTATTCATGATCATGCAACATACTCATGTTATTCAATGACATGTCATAAATGCAAACTTGATTAACTTATTTCAAAATCAAGCACATGCTCTCAAGTCAAGAATATATACCAATACTTGATCTTATGCCATAATCATATGCTTGTGTTTATCACAATACCAAACATTCACTTAAGCACATATTACAACTCTATCATGAACTCAACTAATTATAACCACATGATTTTCAATCATTAAAACCATCACTAGTACAAAAAAATGTATTTGAAATGGTTATTTTTACTTATATGTAATAGTTATTTAAAAACAATCGCTTTATATTATGAGTATATAAAACATTTATTTGGAAATAACGACTTATATATTAGGGTATATAAAGTAATTTTTTCTAGATAATCATTTTATATGAGCTTTTTTAAAAAAAAAAGTAAGGGCTAGCATGGTTTAAAATAGGGTTAAGGTGCAATTTTGCCCTTAAACTATTCTTGATGGAGCAATGTTGTCCTTAAATTATTCATCATAGTAATGTTATTCCTAAACTAATCAAATTAGAGCAATGTTGCCCCCACTGTTTAAATGTCCATTATTATAGCTAGCGGGACCCACTTGTCATGAGTTAAGATACAATTTTGCTTGTAAACTATTACTAGAAGAGCAATTTTACCCTCATCATTTAAAAACATAAAATTAAATAAAAATAAACTTATAAAAATATTAAATAAAATGATATTAAATGTATATATAAATATAAAATTATAATATTAAATAAAAATAATATTATGTATATATGAAAATAAATATAAGAAAAATATAAATTATAATTTTATAACTTTTCAAATATAAGTGAATCTTGATTAAATTAGATATGAGTAGGCTCAAGAGTTTTTGCATTTGCACCTATAACTATTGACCAAAGCTATCATTAATGACTCAATTTGGATCCAAAAACTATTTTCAAGATTAAGCTAGATTGACAAGAGTTTATCCACTATTAAGCTAGAAACCAAAGTTGAATTGGGAACCAGAGTAGTTTTCAAAAATCAAACGGCTTTAAATATAATATTAAAAAGTTTAAATTTTTAAAAAAAATAGAAAAATTCAAAAATTAGATCCTACTAAAAGCTAACTTTATTTTTAAACAATTCACATGTATAAAATATTATTTAAGATCATTTTTATAAAGATGTTGATGGTTGTAGGTACAAATATAAATGCTTTTGAGTCTACTCATATTTAATTTAACCAAGATTCACTTATGTAATGACCCTAAATTTTAAATTGAACAAAAAAATTTCCTAATGAATATTTTATTTAAATAAGTTTTATAGCAATTAGAAAGGGGTAGTTTATAGGAAATTATGCTAGAAATTTTTAACAAGAACCCAAAGTCTAAATTTTCTAAGAAGTTTGGTTTTAAAATATAAAAATTGTGTCCTTTCTTGTAATTCTCTTGTGTCTTTTTTTGTGATTTCCTTGTGCTCTTTTTTATAATTCTTCCCATTGCTTCTATTGTTCCAATTCAGTTTGCCCACATGGAAAAAAAAACAGAGCATCATGATTTTTTTTTCCCACCCCATTATATACTTCTCTGGATCCTCATATAGTCAGTTTATTTTCCTAATCCTTACCAACATAATTTGCTCACTGTCGCTGTGCATTTGCGTGCTACTGCTGCTCCATATACTCGCCCTCATCACTCTCGTTTGTCAGCCACAGTGAAGCAAAGTTGTTGATTAACTTTCCCTATCATTGTCTATTCTTTGTCTTGTGCTTTCAGCCGTTTATTCATCTTTGTCATGTAGAGTCTCTGACAACTTCTTCCCTATTTCTGCTCTATTTTTGTGGCAAATGAAGGTGTGTGCATGCTTGCTCATTTTTTCTCTCTTTTTCTTCTTCATCAGCTGTTGAAAAGTTTTTGTGTGTGTAGGGTGGTAGATCAACTATGTGTGTTGTTGGCTGGATTTTGGTCTCTTTCCTTCTTGGCTATGTGAAAGCTTGAAGTTCTTCTTTGTTTCTTCTTTATTGTCACTCTTGTTTTCTGTTCAAGTTTGCCTTCCGTGTGCATGTATACCTGTATATTTAGTTTCACTTATTTTTGTTTCTCAAGAGCTAAGTGTCTTGCATATGTGTATGTAAACTTAAATCTTTTCCTTTCTTGACCACGATAGCTGGTCTTCTTCCTTGTCATCCGAGCTACAGAACAAAGTATTTTTTTCTCTTTCTTTCTTTCTTCTTTAGCGTCAACTACATAATGGTTTTAAGCTGTCACCACTGCACTTTGGGTTGAAGTAGATCATTAATCCTCTCTTCTTCAAGTGCAACATTAGCAAAAAAAAATCTCTTCCTTCTCCAGACAGTGGATGGAGTCCTGTTCTATATTCTTGGTGTGCTACTTTTAGTTAGGATTAAAGTGTTGCGTTTGGATGGGGCTGGAAATTTTTTGATTATGTTGAGTTGAGATAAAATTAAAATACATAAATACATAAATAAAAATAAATAGAAGTTTGAATATTGTTGAAATTTCTTGATTATTCATTTCATAATTTTTTTCAATAATAAATGTATGACCTCAAGGTAATTGTAAAAATGCATGAGAAAAGAATTTGGTGAATTATGGTTTGTTAAGCTTCCATATTATAGTTTAAAGGAGTAAATGTAAGCTTTGGTTCAAGTTATTAATTGAAAATTTTAAAAATTACCAAAGTGAGAAAAAAGGATCACATAGGATGCTTGTTTTATTTTTAGTCTAGAGGAACTTTAAGAACGATTGATATGATTTATATTGATTTATAAATGAGTATAGGTCATGAGGAAGTACAAGAATAAACTGAGAGCTGCCAAATGATTTGATTAACTCAAGTGTAGTTAGAATGTAATTAGTCATAGTGATGTTAGTAGTAATTAGAAATATATATTAAGCTTTGAAGATGTTTTTAGATAAACAATTTTAAAATTTTGACTTACTTGTCAGAATATTGAGGGCATCATTAGAATAGAGGTCAAAAGTTAAGAGCAATAAGTTTTAAAATCCTTAGGAAATACTTAGACGAGTGGGTAACATTCTAAATGAATTTCAAGCAATTGTTTATAAAAATTTCTTTACATAAATTTTAATACTATTTCTTTATTATTTATATAAACATTCTTGTTAATTCTATTTTTTAATAATTATTTTATTAATGATGATATCTTGATTTTACTAATGATTTATGCTATTGATAAGTAATAACTAAAGTTGATGTACGACAAATGGTGTTACTTTTCAAAAACAACTCAATTGTTTAACTTTATGTTTGAAATGCAAAATTTTAGTACAGCAGCTCATGCATGGAGGAAATGACAATAAATATGGGAATGGAAGATGACAACCGAACCATATATTTTGAAATTGTTTTTCAACCCTATGCATGTTTGATTTTAATTAGGGGGACTAAGTTCAGAATGTTGGATGCTAACGGTAGTTCAGTTAGCTCTTGGCATGCCATGAAACACCTAGCTAGCAGGATGCTTATAAGAGGTGATAGCCCCATGCGAAGGCCAATACACATGGATTGGAGGGATAGTATTCATGAGCATTGTATTCATACTTGTTTTTGTGGGTTTCATGCCTGCACTTGATTTATGGCTCTTGCCGTGCTTTTTTCATAGCTTCTAGCGGAACTTGACTTATTACTTACTCTTGTAGATTGTATGTCTATGTTTGATTGGTTATTTACTCTCGTGGACTATGTGTCCACACTTATTATTCATTCAAATAAAACCCTCCCAAAGTCAAACTCAAATCTATCATTTCTTTAATAATTCTCTAAAAGTACTTTATCGAACTACATTATTATTGGAAATTTTTATATTTATGAGCAATAAAAATTTTAATACGTATATGTGATTCTACCAACATTGTTTAATTTCATAATTATATTATTATTGAAAATCATTATTTATTTTTAATTTATGGATAAGTCATTATTTTACTAAGTCATTTGAAGTAAATTTATTAATTATTATCTTCATATTTTTTTTATTAAATTTTTGTTTGGAACATTACTCACTGGTAATTTATTTATTTCAAATATTATAACTGACCCTGTGCCTCCAACTGATCATTGAAAATCCTTCTTGTATTTTAGAAAGAGGAAGAACATGGTGATTACTCTTTTGTGAAATCTTGTGACAGTATTTGGTAAATTATAAGTTATTGCTCCACAAACATCACGGTTAGTTCCTATTCTCATTTTGTTATTATGTAAATTATTGAAAAAGAGCTAGTCTCCATGCTAGTTGGGTTGATAGGTTTGTTGATGTGAAAATTTTGAGAGGTATAAATTGTAGAGGAGACTCTATTAAAACTTTTGAAAAATATTTAAACCTTTATGAACTTTATTACTAATGTATATAACTTACATCTATTAATATTTTAGTTAAATTTTAGTTAATCAAGGCTTATAGGATATGAGTTCACTTTATATTCCATGCTGATCATACTCTTAGTGTTGAGGTGTGACAACTTATATTTGACAAGGTATAAAATTATAATTTATACTTTTATATTTATTTTATATATAAATTTAATATTATATTTATTTAATATTATTATAATTTTATTTTTATATATACATTTAAGATTATTTTATTTCATATGATTATAATTTTATTTTTTTTAATTTTATAATTTTAAAATATGAGGGCAATATTACTTCTCTGAGAATAGTTTAGGAAAAAAAATTGCACCTTAACTCATGAAAAGTAGGTTCCACTAGCTACAATAACAAATGTTTTAATGGCAAGGGCAACATTGCTTCGATTTGATGAGTTTAGGGGCAACATTGCTCCTCCGAGAATAATTTAAAGGTAAAATTATACCTTAACCCTTTAATATAAGTCAAACTTGAGCATAATTGTATTATAATTCTTGTTAAGTAACTTGATTAAAATATTAATGCTATATTCTTTTCACCCTTAATCATGTAGCAATAGCATTCCAACAAAATGTGGCATTGTAGCATGTGTAACCAAATATATATTATGTATTAAAAATAGTAATTAAGTTGCAGGGCATGGAATGCTGTCTTTGTTGAAACTCATACAATTATAGTTACAAGCTTTACTCATACAATAGAATCTTCAATGGAGGAGGAGGAGGAGGATCATGTAGACACTCTTATAGTTACAAGATTTGTCTATAATCCACCCTTTACAAACTTAGTTCCATTATTAGAATTGACATACCAACTCCAACAATCTGTTGCTCAAGTTACAACAGAAACAATTCAAACAACAATTGTAAATGATAACATCCCACAATGCACAATGCACACACTACATGTTTTCTAACCAAAGAAACAATTTCTCAAGTTACCCTAAGCAGAGTTTCAAGTTTAGATTTAATAAGGCAGTATTCTTGCTTTACTTGTTGCAGACATCCCAAGCACCTAAAAGTAGTTTTCCATTATCATAACATAAATTCTTGTAAAAAGCATGAAGTCAAAACTTAGTAGCTATAAGTCATTGGTTCAATATGAAAGCTTTTGTTAGCATCTTATGTAATATTAAAACAAGTATGGTTAATAATACCTCCATAATAGGTCACAGTATTGAAACTTTGCCTTAAATGAATATATATTTTTTATAACTCTACTGTTAAAGGGGCTTAAATCCATTTACTATTACTTCAAAACTTTCTAGTTTCAGCTTTTCAATACCTCAGCTTTTCTACCAATATTCAAATGGTCTCACGTGTAGGCAAGTCAAGATAATATACATGAAATAGAAACCCTAATAATATAAAAGGAGAAACTTCATTAGTATGGTGTGCATATAAAAGCAATTTTGTTATTGCATCTGTACAATTTTACATCTTTCATTGTCATAACATAAATTCTAGTGCTCAATATATGTGAAGAAAGGGTCAATTCCAAGGTAACATAAGCAACTCATCAAATCAATCCAAGACAAATGACATCCACTAATCAACATCCCAAAACAAAATAACAAATCGGTTAAGAATTACCTCACCAATCTACAACCAGGAATTTTTTTTGACAATCATAAATTACACCACCAGGTTATCCAAAATGATGATAAACAAATTCCACAAAATTTAGGAACCCAAAAAAAAAATACTCCTCTCTCAAATTTCATGGAAACCAAACACTAAAAGAAAAAAATTTTAAAAAAAAATCATAGAATGGAACAAGATACCTTAACACTAAGGGTGGGAAATTAGCTTTCTATACACCTAGGAAATTAAAGTGTCCATCTACCAAATGCCCTTTTAAGTTTCAAACTTCAATACTAAAGATAACTTCACTTACAGAAAGACGTCCTTAATAACCTAGGAAAAGTAAACATGTAGAAAGATCTATATAAAGCTCTCATAAGCTATAGTTAATCTATTTAACTTGATCTTAGTTTATGATATTTTATATAAATTTTCTAAATTAAAAATAGCCATTATGATAATTAGAGTATAAATAGGAAAAACTTACCAACATGAGAAAGATGCCTTGCTTCTAAATATGCCCATTTTGTGAACTCATCTACCTGACCATCAAAAAATGATATAATTTAAATAATAAAAAAATGAAAAATTCAAACAAGTGAAGAGTTTACCATCAACAAATGAACTCGTAAAAATGGTAAACCAAATTGATAGGGAAGGAAACCATGTTTGGAATAAACTATTAAACTCATAGTCAGGGATGAGTATCAGATCCATGATAAAGGTGAATCACCATACTAGATCTCTCATAAATCCAAAACTAGATTCAATAAAAAAGAAAAAGATCCATGGGCAAAAGATGAAGTAGAGACATGGAAGCACCTCTAAAGCACAAAATGAAGAGACACACTCTCAAGTAGTTGCCGAGGATAGGAGGAGAAAGGGAAGTCAAGAGAAGGTAGCAAGGAGAGCATGACAACAATAAGGAGAAGGAAAGGAGAGGAAGATGGCAAAGAGCGAAAGGGGAGCTATCATCGCAGAGAATAAAGAGGTGGGGATTGAGAGCAATGTGTGATAAAGAGAGAACTGAAAATTAAAATTAGATACAATACTAAATGGTTACTTTAATATAACTGTTTAGTATTACATATAAGCCAAGAGAAGGGAGGCTCCTGCCGTGCCATCTTGATGCTATAAACCATACTCTTGTAAGAGGACAAAACTTGAATTATTATAAAAACTTACAACTTCAGCTATGGAAAGATTTTATTTAAGAGGTCATTATACAATACTCTCTCTTATAGGCTTAAAAAGCAAGTTTGAAATGGCAATTTTTAGGAGATAAAAAAATGAGCTTCTTTTATTATTATGCTAATAATCAATAGAAAGTTAATAAAATCGAAGCTCTATGAGGTGATGATGGGGAATGGTGTTATGACCTTGATTCTATTAAGCGTATGGCTATAAATTATTTTGCCACCTTATTTATAGAAGATAATGTTGTATGTGAAGCCACTAATTGCAAGGTGCAATTTCCTTCAATTGATGGATTCACTTACAATTGTGTGCAAATAGGGTGACAAAAGTAGAGATTAAAGAGGCTCTTTTTGACATGGTACCTCCTAAGTCTTCAGGATCAGATGGTTTTGATGTACTCTTTTATCAAAATCAATAGCATAGAGTTAGGGATTTTGTTGTGAAGTTTGTTCAGCATATTTTTCTTAATCCTTAAACTGTTAGGGAAATTAACAATACTTTCATTGTTCTTATTTTGAAAAAGAATCCCTCAAAATCTTTACAGGATTTAAGGCTCTATGTAATATGATTTACAAAATTACACGAAGGTAATCTCAAAAAGGATAAAGTGCTTTCTTCCTCATTATTTCACCCACTAATGTAGCATGGTCCCTAGGAGACATAGCACTAATAATATTATTTTTTCTCAGGAGGTTGTTCATTCCATGTAAAATATGAAGGGTAAAAATGATTTTATGGCTATTAAAATTTATCTTGAAAAAGCCTATGATTGGGTTAGTTGGAAATTTCCTTTCAATTTCCTTTCTCCCTATTTGTTTGTTATTTGTATGGAAAAGCTTGCACACCTCATACAAGAGCAGATGAATCTTAACATCTGGAGGCCTATTTGCCTTACTAAATTAGGGCTATGTATCTCTCATTTATTCTTTACAAATGATATTATCTTATTTACTGAGGCTTCTCTTTAATAAGCTAAATCATTAAATTAATCTTGGATAGCTTTTGTTCAACCTTAGGTATGAAGGTGAATGCTTTAAAGACTCATATGGTTTTTCTCCCAAAATATTACTCACACCAAGACAGAAGAAATAAGCTAGTTTTTGGGATATATACAAAACAACAAACTTAGGTAAATATTTAAGAGTTCCTCTTATTCATCAAAGGGTGAAAAGACACATTTAAGGAGATAGTAGATAAAGTTAAGGATAGGTTGACTAAGTAGAACCCATCTTTACTTTTTCTTGCTAGGCACACAGTTCTAGTTTTGACAATCATGTCATCTATCCCTTGTCATGTTATGCAAACTTCACCTCTTCCAAATATATGTGAGACTCTTGACAAATGCAATTGAAGCTTTATATGGGGGAGTTCCCCTAAAAAACATAAAATACATGTGATCATATGGGATAAGGTGTGTTCTTAAAAGAAGAAAGGAGGTTGGGGTTTAGACATGCGAAGGATCAAAATTTATCTCTCCTTATGAAACTTAAGGAGGCCTCTTTCGAAGAAGAGATTACCAATAGGTTAAGGTGATTAGAAATAAGTATAAGTATTGGGATGATGTAATCCTATGAATCGATGCTAAAAGTTTAGGTTTTAATGTATGGGCAAGAATAAAAGCCTCCTAGAATTTAATACGATCAGAACTAGAATGTAACAGTAGAGGTAATGATGTAAAGTGGAAATGGGAGAAGAGTCGTGCATTTTCAATTAAGTCTGCTTATGATTTGATTATAACAATTGAGTCTCCCATGAATCATTTTGGGAAACTATTTAGAATATTAAAGTCCTTGAGAGATGTAAATTATTGTTGTGGCTAGTTGCTTAATATAGCCTCCTTACAAATGCTCCATATTCTTCAAGATTGTCAAGATACTAAAAGAATATGGCATAAGATCTCAAACCCTTATGCTTGGTGTAAGTTTATTCATCTACCCTTAAATGAGTGGCTTCTGTGAAACATTTACTGAAGTGCTAATAATGTAAATATAGATTGGGCAGGAGTGTTTAGTATCACCTGTTGGTGGCTTTGGAAGTGTAGGAACAAGATAGTTTTTGAAGACAAATGAAATCAACTAGACATAAAACTTATATGTGCTATAGTGCTTTTTAAGAGAATAAGGGTGGCTCAAGCAAAGTTAGGTTAAGGAAAGAGTTCTTTAACTTACAATGTCGATACGTGTATAGGTTAGAGCCCCTATTAAACTACAAGTTTAAGGTGAATGTTGTTAATGGTGTATATGCATTTATGTCCAGGGTAATGGCTTGTGGCGGCCTCATACATAATTCTCAAGAATCTTTTGCAATTACCTTCATGTGTCATATAAGAGATAGTGCTCATCTCTCTACTGAATTGTAGCTGTGTGTTTATGGTCTAAGAATGGCATGAGATATGGGTTGTCGAAAGATTATTCTAGAGTCAGATTCAAGTAAAGCTCTAGAGTTGATTGTTGCTAGTGAGAATCATGAACACCAGGACTTAGGGGTTATTATAGAAGTCAAGCATCTTATGGGCAAAGATTGGAGGGTAGAAACTAAACATATCATTTATGACCATAATAAAGCTACAAATTTCTTGTTTAAGTATGGATTATCTGTCGTTCCTGGGTTTCATGCTGTCTTACGAGCTCCTTAAGAACTTCATATGATTGTTAAGGATGACTCTCCCAAGAGTAATGCCTTAATTAGGATCTAAGGTTGCATTTTGGTTGTCATCTTAATACTATTAAAAAAAAGAATACTAAACAACCCCCTTATAGAACCGTTTAGTAATATGCTAATGTCAAAGGTCTTGAAAATACAACAAATACTAAATAGTTATTGTAAATAACCATTTAGTATTTATTTAAATATAAAAATATTTTTCTAAAACTGTTTAATAGTTGTTTTTTAAAAATCCTATCTTTGTTTATAAAACAATTTTACATATAATTATTTAATAAATGGCTATATATAAACCATTTTCTGTAGTAGTGTATCATGCTTGCATATTCATATCATCAAATTCATCATAAACAATACTATACAACTCATAATTGCAAACAATAATTATTTATAAGAATTTAATTACCTCCACTCTTGGGTTACCACATTAAGAGTTTGATTTGGATTCCAAGGGCTAACAAGCACAAAAAGTTCCAAGTAATCAATCTACAATTAATTATTAACAAATTGTAGGACTAATCTTTATTAATCAACCTTAATCGCAATTAAGGCTTAAAACCTCATTTAGTGTGATTAAGTAAAATCAATCCCATTACTCACTTCCATTAGTTTATATAATCCTTAATAAGCTTAATAAGCAATGCCAACTATCTTCATTTGCTTAAGTTTAATTAATTAATGTTAGGGTTAATTCTAAACCCATCATTAAAAACTCTAAAAACTACCATTAACAAAAGCTAATGATTAGAAGCATAAAACAACACCGTTAGACTACATTGAAATTAATAGAATAGGCAGAGCTCTAGCCTTCTCTTTACCACTCTCATATTTTCCTCTCTTTTGTTGTGTCTGAGTTCATGTTTGTAGATTTTAAAATTTAACTCGTCTACTATGGTGCATGGCACTGTCTGTTGTGGCAAATAAGGCAATTCAGGAATTCTATCTTAAGCCCATTAAATTGGGCCCAAAGTGGCCTAATAACACTTAGGGTTCAAAATTAACTCCTATATAAGGTCCAATGAAGCCAAAGGTTATCCAATTACTTTAGTTAATCCAATTAGTGCTTAGATTAATTAATTTAATTATCCCTATTTTAAATTTTGGGGTGTTACATTGGGCATTACTTGACACACCTAAAGTTTAGAGAAGGAAGAATTCATGAATTAGGAATAAGGGAGAGTATCTTAGCTAGATGATCTCTCACAATTGGAGAATGGGGCAAACTCAATCACACTAGTTAGTCCTATATTTTTTACCTTATATAGATCGGGTCAGAAGATATAAGGAAAGTAATAATGTTAGATGCATGATCATACATGTTACAAAGTTCTCACATTCATGTCCAAGCAATTAATGTTGTTTAATTTTGGAATCTCATTATTACTTGATATTTACGTTAATATTTATTTTACTTGAATTTATATGTTTAGGTTATTGAGATTGTTGTATCTCAGTCCCCATTGTTTTATATTTTAAAGGGGCATGCTAGCAAATAGCAAGGGAAAAATTAGTTATTTTAGATGAGCTTGGTAAATCCTTAGGTCTCTAGATAACTCCATGTGTAACTTGAATATTATCATTGCTAATATTATGGGCTTTGTATTTATTTAACTATTTATCATTTGCATATAGCCCAATTTGCAAACTTAGGCATAACTTTTTTAGTTGTTGTTAGCCTTCTTTTATTTTTGCTTTAGGGGCCAAAAATGCAAGTGTGTATTTAATTGGGTTGTTGGGTGTATAGTGATGCATTAAAGGTTTAATCATCCTTAATTATGTATGTGAGTATTACAGGTATTGGTTGTTAGGACTAATGCCTTAGTTATTAAGGGTATTGAATACTTTGTTGAGTTCAAATTACGCACTTTTAGCCCTGAGAATCCAAAATCCCCATATGTTATCAAATAGTGGTAAGGTCAAAGCCATTAGCTAGTTTTTTTAATTATCTTCGTATAGGCACTTGGATTACCTCAATTGGAGGTCCGAGCTGAAAGTTAGGTGCACTGAAAGTTACAATCTACAAGTTATCTTCTATGTTTGCTAATACGACATGTTGGCCATAGTGGATGACTCTATTGGCTATGGCACATGACACAGTGAGTGTCAAGCACAGTGGATGGTATGTTTGGCCATGGCAAGTGGCCTTAATCACTCCTGCAAGCATATAAGATTGATGTAGTTATAAAATCTCTAAGTATTCCAAGAGGCAAACCTAAAGGAAAGCAATTTAACTTTGTTATTTATAAAAACAATTAATAATTTGAAAGGTATTTAATATTTAATCAAATAAGGAAAAATAAAAGCAACGATAAAAACAATAAACCAACCAATCAAACAAGTACTAGGAATTAGAATTCACCTACTAGGATGGCCTAATTTACTCTAATTTGGTTTATTATCTTCCCTTATTTATGGTGATAATTGTTACTATGGTATCATAATTATCCTTTAATATATTAAGGTTATTTATTTAAGGTTGAATTAGCTCTAACTAATCCTATTGAAACCTTAAACAACACATGAAGATACTATCTAAGCCACGACAATCCTAAGTTATCTCTAATTTAATTATCTATGTCTATCTTCTAGGTCTAGATAAACTCTTCACCTCTCAATTCTTCAACTAGCCTACAAACAAATATACAGCAATCATTCTACATTAAAAGGTAATTAAAGTAAAAGAAATAAATATAAATATAAATGAATATTCTCATTGACAAGAAAATAAGTTCAACAGGAAAAATAAATAAAAATAAATAAAAGAGCAAAAATCCATCCCAATTAGGTTACTTTCTACCCTAACTGGGAGTTTAGAAACACCTCATAAAATTCAAACTAAAATCTCAAATAGAAAACATAAAGATAATCTAAAGAAGAAGAATAACTAAAAGAAGAAAGAAAATTTTTCAACTCAAAAGAACTCTTCTTCGAACTCTGTAGTATACCTTCTAACCTTCAAATATGAAATTGGATGGTTTTGAGATTTTTTAGGAGGTTTATTTATAATCAATTTGTCCTTTTTGGGCTTAAATCTGGATAGATCATGCCTAATATTATCTAAATTTGTTGATATATGATTCCAAAATATCTAATTTAAATTAAATTTATATAGATGTTAAACCAAAGCCAACTTTCTTTCTTTTCTTCAACTGATTTATTCTTTTTTCCTATATGATATAAAAACAAGAAGATATAAGTAGATTTTATAATAAAAATTCTTATTTATCTCATAATTAAGTGATAAGAGGAAAATATGTAAAAAGTAGTTAAATAAGTATAAAATAATAAATATAATCAAATATAATCCAAAATCTATACCTATTTATTTGTAAAAATGCCCTTATCATATTCTCTATTTGTTGATATAGCATGTTGGTTGCAGCAGATGGCTCTTTTTGTCATGACACACAATATAGTAAGTGTCAACCACAGCGGATAGCATGATTGGTTGTAGTGAGTAGCCTCTACAACACAAGTTACAGCAAATGCAGCCTTGGCCATGGCAAATATGGTGCAATTTTTGTAAAATGTCTCTTTTAACCCATTTTAAATTATTTTAATGCTCAAATCATTTCAACTCTTCCTAAATTATTTATACTCTGATTTTAAGTGATTGAATGGCCTTCGTAAATTGATTTCAAATTTATCATATTTTTAGGATCCCACTTATACAATAATCTTTTTAATTCATCTTTGGAATCTTAAACAGTCAAGGTTGATCTTATTATCTTTTGCACCTTCTTCAATTTAATTAATGAGCTTTAGCATTGCAGTTGCTTTTATATGTGTTAAAGTATGGTTTTTACTATGGGTAATGTGGAGGGAAATTACAAAAAGGCTCCAAATCCAAAATGTAAGTCAAGCAAGACGTCCATATACATTCCAAATTGCCTTGATTTGATAACAATAACAACCATTAGGCTTTATCCAACAACATGCAACTTGTTTTAAATTTCCAGTTAAAACTTGTGAGGAATTGTATAGTTTAATTGGTAAATTCAGGTGGAGTGATGATGGTGAAAAGAGAAAGGATTACTGGAGATCCTAAAAGTATATATTTAAGCCTAAAAATGAGGGTGGCATAGGTTTTAAGGATTTTGAGGCTTTAGATGACGTAATGTTAGCTAAGATTGCATAGAGAATCATAAATGGCATTGATGAATTATGGATTAGAGTGCTAAAGGGGATTTATTTTCCTAAAAAAATTCTTAGAAGTTGAGAAGCGTGATAAGGTATATTGGATATGGCCTCGCTAGTATTTTAGAAAGAAGAAAGTTGATTGAATCTGATTTGAAATGAAAGATTGGTGATGGTTGCGAGGTAAACTTAAGGAATGATAAATGGATTCCAATGATAGCAGGTGTCTTGCGATAATATGTAAATGTTCCAATTCATATGAAGGTTCGAAAGGTGTATGATTTAATTTGTGAAGGTCAATTGTAGCTTGCTGTAATTGAAGGTTTGCTATCTGATCATACCAGAAAGGACATACTAAAAATTCCTCTACCTTACAGGTCTAGAGCTAATGTGTTGATATGGAATAAGGCAAAGGATGGGAATTATATTGTTAAAAAAGGCTAACATGGTGCAAGATGTGATGCTTATATGAGGCCAAACTGTTCATTTACTGTTTCTAATATGGTCTAGAAAAACTATGGAAAGAGTTCTTTCTAAAATTAAACATTTCATTTGACTAAGTATGAATAAGTTGTACCTATGAAATATGCTTTATGCAATAGGAAATGTCTCATTGATATGTCTGATTTATGGTAATAGGAAAGAAACAATTGAGCATGCATTTTTTATGTGTCCCCTGGACAATGTGTGTTTGGTTTAGAAGTGATTTGTGTTTGAGATTTACTAATGAGTATGTAGTTGATTTTCAAAAATGGTGGTATCTTTCTTTAATGATGATAAGAAGCTTGCTTATTTTCAAATAGCATCTGTTGCTTGGTTAGCTCGACTTATATAAAAGGTTAGGAATGCTTTTGTGTTTAAAGGAAGGGAACTGAATCCAAGGAGCATTTTTAGTGTCGCTAAAGTGGCTACGTGTGAGTATTGGGAGCTATGAAGTGGGATTTAGAAAATATTAGATTTGTTAGTAGTGGAAAGGAATCAAAGAAGTAGAAAAACCTAGTAGGAATATGTTAAAGGTAAATTGTGATGACAAGATGGAGTTATACAATGGGGTTTTGGAGATGCATAGGTTGGTTCAAATTTTATAGCAGAAGTGATGGTTGATGAAGGCTATTAATCTACTGACTAAGTTAAGGGTCCATAATGCAGTAATTGAGACTAATTATGCTAGATTTTATCATTATTAAAGGAGAGGATCTATTGATGGATGATATTGGATTGGAAAGGGGTTGGTTCAGGATTTTTTGGAGGCTTTAGCTTCTCATAAGACTTGTGTTGTTTCTCTTTCATCAAGAGAAGGTAACTTTGCATGCAGCAAATTGGATCACTGTGGCATGCAAAAAAGGGGTATGTCTAATAAGGTGGGTTGATAAACCAACACCTCCTCTTGCTAGGATCTTGGCTAGAGATGCTTAAGGGAATAATGTAGATGTTCAGTACCATGTTATGGTTGGCAGTATTGGCCAAATGTTTTGATGACTTGGTTTTTTGTTTGTGTTTTGTTTTTTTTCCTTGTGTGTTGTTTTTCATTTGTAAGATGTATTTAATGTTTTCCTATTTTGTGCATTAGCTTGTACTTGTTATGTTTTTTTGAGTGCTTTTATTTGGATTTGACTATTGGTATGTGTACTTCTGTTTGTGATATTAATAAAATTGACTCTATTTTTTGCTAAAAAAAATCCAACAACATACAACCTACTAAGTTTGCATAACAAGGCTAATTTGGTCTTCATTATAAGCTCCAGTAGGTTCAAAATACACAAAACATATCCAATAAAAGGAAGAGGCAAAACCAATTACACTTCTCAAATCTTAAAAATGTTCAAACATAATGAATTTACAATTGATCTAAAAGAGTTAATTACCAATTTCACCAATTTAATTAGACTAAAAGTCTTGAATGAGTAAGAATTTCAAGTGCATTTGAGGCTGTACTTAAAATTAAATTCAATTGCTACAAATGCATATATCATCCAGAGAAGCAAATGATATAAAACTCCTCAATACAATCAAACAAAATCTATAATTCCAAATCCAAAAATTTTCTATAAATATGGAATAAATTCATTAAAAACTAACCAATCAACATTTCAATCAAACCAAACTCAGGTTATTATCCCAACAGCTAACCAATTACACAAAACCTATAAAACCAAAACCACTAAAAGAAATCAACTATTCAACCCCAATTTCAACTCTTTATACTTAGGGGTTTATATAAAACTCACGATTTTCACTTGCAATCAACATATTTTGATAATGCGTAGGCACTCATAACATTTAAACACTCCTAAAAGAAAGATTAAGACACTTGAAACCCAAAAGTTTTGATCTCAAATAGAAGATTTTAGAGTTCAGGTTTATTTTTTTCCCTCAACTTTATCTGAAAGGTCACTAAGGACCTTAAACTTAATTATAGATCAATTTTATCTCCCAGCTTTAATGATTTTCTTTCCTTATCATCTTGTTATTTTTTTACCATTAGTTGACCATTAGTGGCCCTATATTACTTTTTTAATATTTTTATTATAAAATATTTGAGTAGAAGGTGCCATTGACCCTTCGAATAAAAGTTGGAGGGAAAAAATAACCTTAAGTCACTAAAAAATATTAAAAAAATAGTGAGACCCACTAATGACTAACGGACAATGAGTGTTTTTTAAGGTTAAGGTAATGAAAGAATGAATCTTTAATATTGAGAGACATAATTGACCCATAATTGAGGGGCCAAAATGACTTATAACCTAAGATTTTGAAATCCAACATAAATCTCAAAAGCCAACCTTTAAAAAACATGAGAAAATAGATGAAGAAATTAGAGTAGATCACTACCTCAAAGTTTAGAATATCCAAAAACATGATTTAATCTCGAATATTACATACTAATGTCAATGAAAAGTAAAATAATAAGAGAAAATTTTGTATGATCATTTTTCATTCTTTTTAAGAAAGTTTTGTATGATCATTTTTTATGCTTTTTTTCCATTTTAGTTCAAATGAATAACTTTTATTTCTCTAAAATTAACTTTTATTTCATCTTTTTACATAGTGTTGAATATTACATGCTAGTGACTGATTTTTTTTTTGTGGAGAGCATATTTTTTCACCAATTACCGAACCTCTTATAATGTAATCTCACACAATACATTATTCTATGGAATATCACATAAAACACTACAAAATACCATTAATTCTTCTAAGCATATACACTATCATACATTTATAGTATATCTAATAGTATATTATCAAGAGGTTTATTTGTAATGTGTTAAATCGGCCCTTAATATATATCATATCTTATATCACATTGTATGGTATCTTAAGTATCATGAGGAATAAATGTATGTGTAAAATGTATATGTTATTTGAGATCTCAAGATCTGGTAAATGAAGAATAAAAATTTGAAAATAAAAAAATATAAAAGTAATGTAATTATTATTTTATAAAAATTAAACTCGGATATTACATCCTTCTCATGTTTGATGAAAGATGCTGTAAATATTCCAAAACCTTGTTTCAATACCCTATTTTATTATTATTATTATTATTATTATTATTATTATTATTATTATATATGAAGCCAAAAGCATAATTATTCGGTATAGCTTTCCCCTCTCATGTGTTGCTCTTGCCTTCAAGGAAGCTCTGAACAATCTCCTTACTTGGATTAAAAAACAATAGTCGTCCCACAAAACTTGATACGCACTGCCGTTTAGAACAGCCACAAATACCTCAGTAGCATCAATACGATTCAATCCCCAAGCAAGCTCATTATTGAGACGATGTATCTTTGAAAGTTGCCCTTGAGCCAGTGTGCGAGTGTTCTCTTTCATTCTCTGAAGAGCGTCTTTGAGCAAGTCTTGCTTGTAACACTGTCAACATTAACATCGTTCTCAAACTTAAAATACTCATCTAGTTCAGAAGCACCAATAGCCTTCTGATTCCAGCAGTATAGTCAGCCCCATGTACGAAATACTCTCTAGTCTCATCCACAAACCCTGCGTTCACCATTTCATCAACCCTTTTGTCCAGATAGGGAAAGAGGACATCAAGAGACACGTCGAGCCAGAGGAAGCAACAATCATATTTGGAACGAAAGTCCAATGTGGGATCTTCCACGAGGCATTCAAGGTAAGTATTGGAGCCTCCAACGATGATGGGGACATTTCCTTGTTTGGTAATATGTTCAATCGCAGAGATGACATGGTCGCAAAAATGGGTGGGAGTGAAGTCAAAGTCAGGATCTTCGATAATTCCAAGGAGATGGTGGGGGATTCCTCGTTGCTGAGATTCTGGTATCTTGTTGGTGATGATGTCCAAACCCTTGTAAACTTGGATCTTGTCAGCATTAATGATTTCAGAAGGGAAATGTGAGCCTAGGTCAATTGAAAGCTTGGTTTTTCCTGTGCCTGTTGATCCCATTATGAACACAACCTTGTTCTTGCAAGAAGCCATTTTGTTCTTCTTGTCCTTCGATAATAACCTTGAAAAACAAATCAACAAATTAACAAAATGAAAGGTGATTTAATATAATGTACATAGTATGTACCATACTACATGCATATAATGAAAATGTTATTAGTTAAAACTATATATATATATATCAATATTTCAATTTGATTGTATATATGTAAGTTGGAGGTTTGAAATTGTTTCGTTCAACTTTAAGCATTCCATGCAACACAAGAACTAGGATTATTGTTTGGAGTTTAAAGAAAAGCAATCGGCAAGGACAAAGATGTTTATATCATCAATAATAAAAAAACTCAAAAAAATCATTTTACTGTGTCACAGTATTGTATCAAAATAAATTGATCTAAAAAGAGTATCCCCTTGATGTAGAGAGGAAATTTTATTTAAGTAAAATAAAACTGATGTATAAAATTTTATGCATAAATTTCATTAGAAGTAATCAAGTATAACGCATGAAAAAAGAAGAATTAGGGATAGGGGAAGAGAGACAAGCCACCTGGAACTTTAGATGAAATGCTGATGAGGAAGAGAGATCAACGAGCTAATTGTGTGTTTAATTTTTCAATAGGCCTGTATTTATACATGTATCGCCATACCTCCATATTAATTACTTAAGAAATGCATTGAACTTGAAATATAGTACTAGGTATTCTTTTAATTAGGTATTCTTTTAATTACCATACAATGTTCCTACTCAACTTTTAATAGTAAAAAAAAATTATAACATTTTTATTTATTTTTTTTTCCTTTTCCCAAAAAAATGGCTAGCAAAAACCATTGCAAGCAAAAGGAAATAAAAATGAAGTGTCGAAAAGACTAAGTATTTCAATTATTTAATTTAATAAGTTCTTTTTTTTTTTTGGCGATTCCCTAAAAGCCGTGAAATGAACATCGATTGTCATGCACAAAATCGTTATGAATGTCTTAATTCGTGGGATTATTTTTTTATTATTGTAGAAAAAGAAAGAATATCATGAATGGAGCAAGGAAAAGCATGATAGGAAAAGGGATTATGCTGATTAATTGACAAGACCGCAGATGAGCGTCAGCATCTCAATAGAACTATTTTGGAGAATTTAAATAGCAAATAACGAAGATCCAGAGAACGTGATGAATAAAAAAGAAGAGATTGTCTTATGAGTTTTGTTGTAAAACTATATTTCCTTATTTAATTGGATAAAACTTCTTGTTATTGTCCTCATCTTATTATAACACTAATTCGTTGTTAAGTTAAAGTTGTGGTTGCGAGCGCATAGAAAAGACGTGTGTTTTTTGTCTTGAGCAAATTAATTTGTTCGCTTGAGTTGAGACCCTCTAGGCTTTGTCTGCCTAATTCTGTGCTAGCTAGCTTGTGAATTATGGATTAGTTGTTGAAGAATTTGATATTAAATAAAATCTTATATTGTTGGTTACATGAAAATTTATTTAAGTATTCTTTGATCACCGGACATAGGTATTATGTTGAACTACGATAAATCTATAATGTCTCAAATCTCTTATGTATCGGTGTTAATGTTCTTATTGTATATATAATGTTATTACTATTTAAAAATGATTTTCAAGTTCTACAATTTATATATTTGAATTGAGAATAATTACCTTGTAGTATTTTTGTTATAGGTGTCCATATACTTCATTCAAAATATTAAAAAAATAGAAAGTTGTTTTAATGATGATCATGTACATGTGCTTTAAGTTAAACCAACATTCTTTTTCTTTAATTCTTAGATATGTTAAAATTAATTAGCACAATCTGTGTGATATTAAGTCTTTTAAATAATGAATATAGATATATTCAAATTCATTACATATTACACTTCTGATACATTTCTTATTTACGATTGTAATGAAGAGTATAAAAATCATCAATAAATACTCAAATATAAATCATTAGTTTATAATTACGATGTTTAATATTGGACTACAAGAAGTTTCGTCCAATTACATTGCATATTGAAGAAACTTACCATAATCACCATATTGTCTAGCCGTCGGACGCCCTTACGTATCATCATCCACTATATCTATTTAATATACATAATGAAAGTAATAGAATAAAAATAAATAAACATGTCATTTGTGTACAATACAAAGTATGAGAAATAAAATTCACGATCAATAGTTGGATTCTTCCTAATTTTGTGCATTGATTCTTCAATAATTGATTATTACGTATATATGAGACGTATGTAACATATTAAGGAATAAATTTCATCCAAAAATGTACCTATCCTAATAAATACTCTTTACGTTTAAAAATATAAGACATTTTTAACCAATCTCACATATCAATAAAGTAGTTACTTACTTTTTAACTAATCATATTTTTTATATTTATCCCTACACCTTACAATAAATATAAAGTCATTATCAATAGGGTACTTTTGAAAAAAAAAATAATGATTACACCTCAAAAGACTAAAAACGCCCTATATTTTTGAACATTTACTTTTTAAAAAATATCTTATATTTTAAAATGGAGGGAGCAAGTTATAGAAATTAATAACATAGATTGCCAAATGCAAATGGGATACCATCTTCAGACATTGCACCAATTAAGCACGTGAGTCTTGACAGAATCTTACGATGCATATACACAATTTACAAACCAATGCATGCACACCGTTATTGATTATATATATATATATATATATATATTAAAGTAAAACAAGTAAAAGTGTCCCCGAGAAAAGGAGTCACGCCTTTGGTGCATTTTGAAAAGTTAAACTAGAACATGCACCTCACAATTAATGTTTTGAATGAAAATCATGTGAGATCCATCACTATTTAAAAAAAAAGTTTCTATATAATGATTATTTTTGTCAATATATAGTTATTTTTAACCGCTATATATTCTGACACTATATAATTTAAAAGCAAAAAACTGTTATATAGTTAAAGTCTATATAACAATTATTTATAAATAACTATTATATAGTAGCGTTAAAAATAAAACTGGATGAGAAATTAAAAGTTTAAATATTTATGATTTTCATAATTTAACTAGTTAGATAGGTAGTTGAACAAGTAATATAATAATTAAATAAAAATAATAATGATATGTATATATATTATTAAAAATATCAAAAAATTCATTCCCAATTCAAAGTTGTTAAGACACCATAACATATTAAGTTTTAATTTTTTTTCATTTTTTATAGATATTTTTTTATTTATCTTATTTGTCCTCTTAAAGCAAATGATTTTTTGTCCATATAATGTTAATAAAAAAAATATGCACTCAAATTTTTACCATAACAACTCACTAAAAATTTTACCATAACAACTAAAAAGGAAGTTGACATAAATCTTTTAAAACTGAATAAAAATTATTATTGCTAAAGCAAGAGGAAAAAGAAAAAGGGGTCCTATCCAACCGTTATGGGTTCCAAGTTAATTATGGAATGTTAAACCTACCCAGTTTAAAATGGTGCAAAAGAGGCCAATCCCTAAAACAAGTTAAGGAGACAGATTGAGTCTTTTTTTTATCTAGATGATGGTCCAGCCGGTTAGACTCGGGTTAATCTAGGTCCTAAAGCACTAATATAATATATAATTTAGGGGTGTTTAGTTTATATCATCTCGATTAGTCCGATATCGTCCCAATTATATTGGGACGAGTCTTATCCCAATCCAAAAACAATTGAAGATGAGACTTTCCGGGACAGGATGGGACACGAGATTATTATCAGGATGTTTCATCTCATCCCGAGTATTATATATATTATTTTTATTTTAAAAATGTATATTAAATATATTAATTATGCTAATATAATTTATACTTATATTAATTATATTAATTATAATTTTAATAGTTGCAATTCTTATATAAAACTAAAATTTTTTATATTGATAATTTTAATAATATAGAGTAAACAAAGTGTATCTTTCTTTATAATATATTGATTATATTAATACAACTTATTCTTATATCTATTTATTTAATAATTTTATTTATATCATATTTTTTTTTTATTTTTAGAAGAGTAATTAGCTTAACACATCTCAACTGAAGTAGAAGAACAATAATTTGATGTCATACTTGGCTTGCCTATTATTGTAATTGCTATCATAATGTGTAGTTGTAATTAATGTAATTCAACAATTGGCTTTAAATTGTTGTAATTTATATACTTGTGTCATTTTAATTTTAAACTTAATAAATTATATAATTTAAAATTTTAATGAATGTTATTATTAGATTTTTCTCTGACATTATCCAATTTATCAAAATGGCGAGACATCCCGATCTCATCCAAGTCCCGTATCGATTCTTAACAAAACGGGATGACTTTTGAGATAAGATGGAACATGAAATAAAAATTCAATTCCGATCTTTTTTGCTGGACGAGACACGAGACAGGGGTATCCGATCCCGTCCTATCTCGTGAACACCCCTAATATAATTACATAAGCTCTTATACATAATCAAATGCTATTAAGATTTTTTTTCTACCTTTGTTTATCCTCTTATTGGAAGCAATTTTATTCGAAATAACAATAGAATACTAAATGTGGGCACCTATTCTAATAAGGATTTAATATTTGTTCATTATATTGCAAGAAATTAACACTTTCTACTAAATCTAACCCTTTCTCATTTAACTGGTGAAGGTTTTACCTAGAATGATACTAAGATTGATCATCACCCTACTATTATAGACCAAACCATAATATAAAACTTATACCCCAAAAAAACATATTATAGACGCTATAACATTTTAAAGCTACGACAACAGCTATCTTTGAAATTGAAGAAAAAGTGTTGTCTGATATAAGAATAGACAATAGTTTTTTAAGTGTAATTTTTAACTCCCACTTCAGGCAACAAATATTGAGCAACATTAAAAACCCATTGCTTATTGTAAAATAGGCAACGGTTTTTCACCTGTTGCATAATTCATTTTAATTAGACAACAGTTGTTGACTGTTGGCATTCTATTTATTAAATAAGCAATAGTTTTATGAATGTTGCATTTATTTTCCAAATTGGTAACACAAAATAATTGTTGCCTATAGAAATTATATCTTATTCCAAACTGGCATTTGGAATTAATATGAAGGTAAAAAGAAAAGTTTTCTAAAAAGATTATGCCACTCCCTTTAATTTTTCTTTTCGTAAATTTAAAAATAGAAAATAGAAAAAATTATAATACGTTTGGGTAAGAAAATTCATTATCTGCTGCCTATTATATTTTTATCTTTCAATAACATATTAAAAAAAACACACATTTATTGGTTTTTGTCTTTTAAAAAGATAGCTTTACATTTTTTATTTTCTTTTAAATTAAAAAAATTAAAAAGTGAGAAAATAAAAAATATATTTGGATAAGAAAATTTAATTTCTTGATTATCTCCTAGCTTTATTCATCAAATTATCTGTATAACTATCTTTTATTTTTAAAGTAAGAAAATTTTATTTAAAATTTAAAAAAATTAAATTCAAATGTTCTTATTTTTTAAAAGAAACAAAATAATTAATATAGAAATCAAAACGCTGGAGACCTAGCGTTTCAATCTCAGACTGTCCTATTGCCCAATTCTTTCACTCATTCTTTATTTGCCCAATAGCACAGCTCTTCCCCTCTTCTGGCAAAAGTGATGAAGTGGTGAAATCGATAGTGGAGGAGATCAGGAGACGATTCACTTGTTTGACAGAAGAATCATTTATTGAGAGGATCTGTAATTGATGAGGTAGAACGCTCACTTTGATCGAGAGGTCAAACTCTTGCACCTTTCATCTCCGACTAGGAAATTTTCAGAGGCGAATGTTCTGTCAGCTAATCCTCGTGGAAATTTGATCAGATGCGAAGCTTTTGATGAAGACTGATCGAACAATGAAGCAAGTCCGAAATGGAAATATACAGAGTTTTAGTTGCGAGAGGGACCAAGTATCCGAACGCCATCACTCTTGATCGCTGAGCAAAGCAGTTATTTTCTCAGATCAGACATTGACTCTATTGGTGAAAAGGGTGAGTGAACATAATCTTGTTTCTTTTTCCTAAAATATTTGAATTTAATCCTATTTGTTGTATTGAGTTCATTCTCTCTTTGATTGTGGGAAGAGATTGAAATTATCATATTTGTGATTCTTTATCTAATTGGGATGAGATTGTTGTCTGTTGCTTTACATTGTGAATCTGAATGATGCTGTTCTGTTCTCTACTTTTGTCGGTGAATGAGCTTCCATGTACTGCTTGTTGGGTCCAAAGATTCTGTTTTGGCATATATCTCAACAGAACATAAGGCATAGCATTTATCCATTTTTAGCTAAATTATTTAATCCATGTTAGGATATTTTTTTGGTAAGCAATCCATATTCGGGCATTAAATTGAGGTTCTGTTAATTTTTTTCGTCAGAATAGATCTATTGTTAATACGGCAGGACCAGATGGGGGAAAAAGTAAACATAAAAAGTATGACAATCCCATTTGGTTTGCAAGTTCGGTTAACAGACATGTATTTTAACTTCTTCTGTTGGTGTTTCATTTCTCTCTCTGTTTTTTTCCCCCCTTTTCCCATTAACTTTTGTATGCTTCTATCCAGCTTTTCCCTTTCTTTTTAACATTTTTGCGAATATGGTTTTCTTGTGTTACATCACTTTAAAAATGATCACAAATATCTTTTAATTGGGAATTACAAGATTGCCAATTTATATAAGTCGGGGACACTGATTCATGCATATATAATGATGGTTTTTAGGGAATAGTGATGAATGTCATTGATGGGCATTCTTCTTGATAAAGTTGTAAATAATGGATTGGAGGCAAGAGATTCAAGAAGTGAAGGATAAAAATTTGCTGCTGAAAAATGATTGGCTACCACTCTACTAAATACTAAATAGCCAAAAAAAATGAGGTAAGTCACAACTCCTGACACTTGAATTTTGTGGATTGAATTGTATCATACATGTTTTTGGGGGCTGTTCTGCTTTTCGTTGTAAGTGTAAGGTGGGTGGGAATTTGGGAAAACTTGGGATGACATGAATTAAATAGTTGTTTGTTATTTTAACTTATGTTATAGGTGGAATCAGCTTTGCTGATTGAGAAACTAAAAGATAAGTCTATACCAATAAAAGTAAATTGATTTGTTTTCTGTGAATAGGAAATTGAGGCAGAGGAGGATCTAAAAAAGGCATTCAAGGTCTTTGACAAGACTCCAAATGGCTATATATAAGCAAGGTGCATGTGTGTGTGTGTGTATTTCATAAATTTATTTCCATTGATATGATGCCTTCTTATTAACAAATTTTGTATTGTTGCTTGTTCATATGACAATATTTCTAATGACATTTAACTATTTTTTCAGGTTAAAGCTTCTTTTGAAAATGCTTGTAGCTGGCGGGAGGATGTCAAAAAAATGATTCGTTTAAGTTAGTATGTGTATATTTCGTTATGGATTGGGTTGTTAGTTTTTCTGAACTTTATATGCTGTAAACAGTTGCGTTATTGGAATTTATTGGTGTACTTGAATGATGCTGTAAACACGGTATTAAATTCATTGGATTTTGAATGGGGAGAATATTTTTTGAATTATGTAATTCTTAATTAGATCGTTTCCATTAGGCTCTTTAGGCGATAGATTTATATGTAATTATTGTATATGAATTATATTTTATGCATTCAATTAAAAATGGCAACACTTGATAGGCATTGCCCATATTTATTTAAGATTGGCAACAGGTATAAACTGTTCACATAGTTTGGCAACATTTTGTAGTTGCTAAATTTAGCAATCGGTTAAAAACCGTTGCCAATTGTGGCATCCTAAACCCGTTGCATAGTATCACTATAGGCAACAGTTTTATGATACATAGCCTAAAATATAAAAAAACCATTGCCATAGACTATAAATAATAGGAGCAGGTTCCATGCTTAAAAACCATTGCTTATACTTATGGGCAGCAATTTTCCACCCTACTGCAACGGTTTTTGATTGTTGCCACAAAACAAAAATGTTGTAGTGAAAGCTTTGTATACCATACAAGCATCATTCAAGATCATTCAAGATAGCAAATGATATAAAACTCTTTAATTAATTAATCAAACAAGGTATATAATTCCATATCCAAAAATTTCCCAAAAAATAAATTACAAAAAAATTCACAAATCAACTTTTCAAATAAAACAAGCTTAGATCATTGTTCCAACAGCTAACTAGTGACCCATAACCTTCAATAACCAAAACAACCCCCATTTAATATTGATTTTAGATAAAACTCAATATTTCCACTTCCAATCAATATATAATCCTTTAATATAGAGGGTATCATGACATTTAAAAACTCTTAGAAGAAAAATTTAGACACCTGAAAGTTGAAGCCCAAAATTGTGGACCTCTAGAAGACTATTTTTACTGATAAGATAACATTTTAATTGACGGCAACTATTTCAATTGAAGGTTTTTAAACCTGGGCCACACATGCTAATTGTTGGAGTCCAAGAGGTGAATTTGGGCTTCCCTTATGGGCCTTCTATCAAAAACGACTGTGATATAACAGAACCCATGGGTTTTCACATGTAGCAGAACTAAAAAGTTGAGTTGTGATGTGTCTTTGTTAAGAAGCTCAATTGGCCTTGTTCTTGATATTGGTTTGTCTAGTATAGTACGAAATCTTCAGTTCGGCGTCTGCTGCGAAGACCTCGCAAGACTGAACCGAGAATTGTGATCACATGCGTGTGCGCGTCTTTTAACTAATGAATCTATATTCAAATTAATGTACATGTTAATTCTAGAGAAAATTTCAGTTAAGGATCAGAAAAGAGACTTAATTTTATGTGGGTCTAAAAATATTATAAAATTTCAATTCATTCCAAAAAAAAGTTAAAATAATTTTAATAGTAAAAATATCAAAATGCCCTTTACTTGAAATGCAGAATCACTAATTGTTAATTCTCTTACCCCATTTGTTAATTTATGAATATAAGTTGTAAATTATATGAGTTGATATGTTAATAATTATATAAGACTTGACATCAGTTTTTCAATCATAAACAAAAATATCAGTTATAAATTACTGATAAGTTTTGTAATTTATTAACATTAATTATAAATTACTGACAAGTTTTGTAATTTACAACTAATGTTCGTAAAGTAATAAATAAAGTTAGCAAATTAATATCTAATATTATTGATTGTCTGACAAAATGATATGATTTATAACTGATATGAATAAATTAATAAGTGCAATAAAAAATTAATAAATAGTGATTCTGTATAATATGTAAAAAGTATTTTGATTTTTTTACTGTTAAAATTTTTTTAATTTTTCTTTCTTGAATTGAACTAAAATTTTAAAATCCATCTAAAATTAAATCTCTTCGTTAGTCTTTAACTGAAATTCTCCCCTACTTCTAATACATTTTTTACCTGGAATTGTGATCACTGAGAGCAAACAAATCATCGATAAATACTCCGATATGATCTTTAAATCATAACTATGATGTTTAATATTGAACTAGAAGAAATTTCGCGTGGACCTATCGAATGTTGAAGAAATTTATTAGAATCACTTGCTATCAGACAAAAATGAGTGCTTGTGCTTGTGTGTGTGTGTGTGTGTGTGTTGCATTTCGTCTGTGTTTGTGTTTATATTAATTCTTCAGAATAAAATTGTGTATTTCCTCTGCCATGAAAGTGAATAGCCAATCGACCATATCTTAAGGATTAAGATTTCTTCTCACAGATTTGTATCAATCAAAATAAATAAATAAATAAATAAGGCATTTCTTCTTACAGTTGTTCTGCGTTAATTTGTAAAACAGTTTTCCCAATCCTTTAGTTTGTTTTTGGCCAGATTTTCCCCTGTCCTTTAATTAATGCTTGGTTTTTAGTCATATTTGACTTCTAAAAAATAGGATTTCTTCTTCCAGTTGTTCTGTGTTAATGTTGTTTTCCCCTTGTTTGGCAAACCAACAGGACTCAAGCAATTTTTTTTTTTTTGGTTACCTACACATATCCTTTTATTAAAAGCAATTATGTTCAAGGCACAATTAGATATTAAATATGGATACTTTTTTCAACAAGAATGTGAATAGTGGTTCACCATGTTATAGAGAATTAACCCTTTCTATTAAACCCAACTCTCATTGCTGAGTAAATTTTATAATAAAGTCAAAAGCAATAAACACAAATTCATTTACAAAAAAAAGGTTATTTTGTCACCCGAAAAAAAAAAGGATAAAGGTGTAAATCTGACCACATACTATCTTTTCAACAGTATCTAATAACTCAAACTATTAGATGGTACAAAATAAATTATAAATTTTAAAAAAGAGCATCTAATTGCTCGTCATTAATTTTATTTGACGAATGTTATGTGAGGCCTACAATGATGCTAGCACTTCATGGGCACTCCACGTTAGCATGTGTAAAAATGTAAATTTAGTTACAAACTATTTTTTGAGGAACACTGGATAGTTTCTACTATAAAAAATAAACTATTGAATACCTGTCCATCAATTTTAACCAAATATCGTTCGTTTTCAAATTTATGAGATCTACAACGCATCAATCTCTTCAATTTTTTTGCCTTTGTTCTTAGTTTTAGCTCAAAAAAAAGAAGTTCAAAAAGTTCTTATCTAAAACATTCACGAAGACGATGCCAACAAAGTATAAGGAATAATTAATGGGTAAATTTAAGTTAGAATTAAGCTTCTTCCATACATAGTAAAATCAAGGTTCTACTTCATTAACATCATTCTTGTAAATGCCTTCAAATAAGAACTCTTTAACTCTCTTATTCTCAAGTTAAGATTGAGAATGAAGGTAAAAAAATTAAAGAGATTGATGTATTGTAGGCCTAAAAAGTATAAAAATAAATGGTGTTTGATCAAAATTGATGGGAATGTGTTAGATGATTCATTTTTTATAGTAAAGACTACCTAATACTCCTCAAAATATAATTTGTAACTAAATTTACATTTTCACGCATGTTGACGTGGAGTACTCGTGGAATGCCATGTGTCATTGTGAGCCCTACATAACAACTATCCACTAAAGTTAATGGTGGTTTACTGAATACTTTAATTTTAATAGTTTATGATTTATTTCACATCATCTTATGGTTTAAGCTATCAAATACTCCTAAAAAAAATAATACATGTTCAAAGTTAATACTTTACCCAAAAAAATGTTGGATCTCTCAAAACAATCTTCATAATCATATATTAACTGACTGGGCTTGTTAAGCCTACAATCTTTCAAAAGCCTATTATAAGTCTAACCTATTTGGATAGGCAAAATAATCAATTCTTAAAGCCTAGGCCATGGTTTTAGCAAAATAAATCCAAAAACTCTATTTTTACCGTTATCACGTTTTGCTCCTTAAACTTGGTTTTCTATTAAGGTCATCTTAGATGGTTGAGTATTTTTAAATATGATAAAATGATTGTGAAAGGTCGAGATAATAGTGCAAGTGATGGTTTTATGTGGTTTATGTGTTAGATTGGCCGTGAGAAATGTTTAAATGTAATTCGTTATTACCCCTTGAATTTATTGTGAAACCAAGGTTTTAGTAGCCAATTTGTGAATGGATTGAATTTGGTGTGGTATGATTGGCCTATTAGGTGGTGCGTGGTCTATTTGAGTTAGTTCAAGTGGTTTTAAAGGCACCAGGTTGTGGGTTTTGGATACCATTGTATCTGTTTTGAAAGTAAAACGGATAAATTCATGTCTGGGTGTTCAATTTTTAGATAGTTAAATATTTAGATATGAGAACAATGCCAATAGTTAGAGGACTCAATGAGCAACATGTGACATTTGAATTGCTCAAATAAGATGTCGAATGGTAAAACAACGCATTCTGAAAATTGGCTGGAAGAGTTGTCATCATAACAAGAGCACATTCTAATGTAAAGTAGCTAGGCCGTGGCACACTGCATAGAGAGGTACATAGTCCCTTTATGTCATCTGCCCTGGTAGGTGACTTGTGCACTGTGGCAAATGGGGCATTTTTTGAAAATTTTCCAGAATGCCTATTGGATGTATTTAAGTGGTATAATTGATTTTTATGCTTTTACTACCTTGTGTTATTTGTTTTAAACTATGGTTTGAGTTCAAACATATTTTCAAAAAGGGTTTCTCTAGATCCTATTTTTTTAAATTAATTTTTCTAAACCCTTATATTATGATAAACTTATATAAAAAATTTATTAATCTTGATTATCATAATAGTATTGTTAGAGTGTTGTTCTGATAATGTTAAAGTGAATATTACATCCTTCACATATTATCATGCACATGCTATAGGTGGTTAGGAATTTAGTGCTTTACATTATAGTTTAATTATGTTTCTTCCTATTCTATATATATATATATATATATAAATCTCCTTTTATGATTCAATATTTTATAAAAATTTCTATTAACATATATAATGAAACTTAAATCATTAAAATTTGATATATTTAATTTAATTAAAAATAAAAAATATTATTAAAATATTTTATAAAGTGATTTTCTTTTCCCAAATTTTCTTTATAGTTTTAAATTATTCAAATAAAATTTTAACGCTATTTTATTTATATATTTGTGTGTAAAATTTTATAAAACATTAAATCAAATAGTCATTCAAAATTTTGATCTAAAGATAATATAAGAAAAAGAAAAAATTTATTTATGTATTATTTCTTCAGTGATTATAAAGATGTGGGATCCTCATCATCTTCGGTTACTAGTAGTAGTGTTGGAAGAGAAGGTGCATCAAGTTCTAACATGTCCATGTCCATGTCATTGTCATCAATACCATTTTGTTTGAAATTTGAGAGTGTTGCAATTTAAACATTTTAGAATAAGTTTGAAACAAGAAGCGTTTAGGGTCAAATTTAGTTACATAAACTTTTGTATATTTGAATATTTTAAACTCGGCCCAACTCGAGCCTGGCTCATATAAGCTTGGCTTTCTTGAATTATTGGTTCTAAACAATTACTAGGAGAAAAATAATAGAAAAAATTGCATATGTGTCTTAGATAAGGAACTCATTTACAAAACAATCTCATAAATTGGCTCATAAACCTTAATTACAATTAAAGACTTTTGGTTCTTCATGAAGTTTTAGAAAGTTTTGGGCCTTTGTGCTATAATGTCTCATATAATGGCCTTGGATGATATTCTCTCAATAAAAAAAGCTTAAGGAAAAATTTACTTTTGGGTAAGCATAAAGAATTAGGCTTTGTTGGTGGTAGAAAATAACTCCCTCGAGGTACAAAGAGAAATATGTAAATATTTTTAAACTAAATTGTTGCATACATAAAAGTTGAGATTCAATTCTTTAATTACTAATTTAATTGATGATAGCATTTACTACTCAAAAGTTAGTTACAATAAAATTTTTATTAACAATATTATGCAGCATAATAATATTTTTAAAATAATTTTGACACAAAAATTTTGAAAACACGAACCACTGTTAACTTTACAAGCAAGAAATATTGGCCAATGAGTTAAAAAATCAGAAATTAAGTGCTGGTATAATTTTTGTTTTCAAAAATTGTTTTATGTGTTTAAAAGTAAAGAAATAAAAAATTTGTTTCTGTAAATGTTTTTGAAGTAAATATTTTTAAAATTTTTTATTTTTTATTTTTAAAATAAAAATAGAAATACCTTAAAACTGTTTGTGTTTTTCTTTATTTTGTAAAAAGTACTACATTTAACTATTGAAAATTAAAATTGTAGTTATGGCTAACCATTCTCATAAACCATCACTATTAGCCACTAATGACCACCATTATCGGCCTTTTTTAATCCCAAAATTATTTTTAAATTAACATAATCAAACATATTTTTGTTTTATTTGTTTTAAAAATTAGTTTACAAAATAGTTTTTGAAAATAAAAAATAAGAACCAAACCAAACAAGCCCTAAAGCATTGAGTCATATGACAAAGGATATATAATTATTTTTAGAGTAACAAATAATATTATAGTCAATTTTTTTTATGAGGATACAATAAGTAATTAATAATTATTTTGTCCTTCATACTACTTATATTTTTTTTCTTATTTTATGATGAATTATATAGACACATGTTCAAGATATAATATAATTCAATCTTATGTTCATGATATCTTCAGGAATCATCATTATATATATACACGCACATATGTATGTCTATTAAATCCAGTATAAATTAAGCAGGCAACAAACAAAAAATCAAGTACTCTATAACTCAACATCAACGTCAAACTCTCTCTCTCTCTCTATGTATACATATATATGTATAACTTATAAGAATCCAAACTCTTTCAGGTTTAAAAAATAGAGAGTCAGACTCTTCATGAGGCATAAAACGATAATCTATTTCTTAAATTTAATACAATGCAAGTGATCCATACCTGTATGATACAATTCTTCTAAGCTTTTAAGAATTTATCCCTTTTTAACTTTAAATTTAATTTTAAAGCCCCAACACAATATTTAGGGGTTTATTCTAGTCCTTCTGGTAGTTTAAAAAGTTTTCGGAAAAAAATAGCAAAATCAAAAGTTATATGCTTAATTTTTTATATTTAAACTTAAATTACTATATAAGAAAATATAACTCTTAGTTCTTGAATTTTTTTCCTAATGATTGATTTAATCCCTAAATTTGGACACATGACAAGATTCAATCCAATAATTTCTTAACTAGCAACAATTCAGTTCTTATATTTTTTTAATAAATCAATCCTTATATTTTTTAATTAGTACAACTCAGTTTCTATAATTTATTAACTCAATAAATTATAAGAATTAAATTGTACTTAGTCAAAATTTGAAAACTAAATTGATAATCAAAAGAATGTTTAAATACTAAAAGTTAGATTATTTCTATTATATGCTCCCTCTGTTTTTAAACATAAGAAAATTTTAATTTGAAAAGTTCATTAATCCTAATAATTATGTTTGAAATTAAAAAAATTTTTAAAAAATAACCATGTAGTTCCTAAAGCTTTGATGAGTTATATCCTCAAACTTTAACATATTGTAACTCAATCCTTATAATTTTGATTTAATTGTAATTCAACTCCTAAATTTTGATTCACTGCAACTTAATCCTTATATTTCAGTAATTTAAAATATTGGTCCCTGTATTTTAAAAAATAAAATTATAAATATTAAAATTATTTATAAAATTTTAATCTTTAAAATTTTTAGTAATTTAAAGTATTAGTCCTAAATTTTAAAATAATTTTATTCTTTATAATTTTATTTCATAAAATATAGGCCAATATTTTAAATTTTTAAAATAATAAAAATTGAGTTATACGAAGTTAAAGTTTAGGAATTAAATTATAATTAAGTTAAAATTATAAAAAATTAATTATGAGCTAAAATTCAACGATTAAGTTATAACTAAATTAAAATTATAAAAATTAAATGATTAATTTTTTTAAAGTTTGGACCAAACACCTTTGTAATTATTTTTTTACTTTTAGTTTAATAATAATATTATTTAGTGAAAGAAAATTAAAAGAGATGCCATAAATACTTTTCAAGAAGTATTATTTTACTTATAAAACTTATATTCTCTTATGTCTTTATTATAGGGGCAATTTTTTAAAAAAAATTGGTGTTTAATATAAAATACTTGATAGGATATTAATTATATTTTTTAAATATTATTTTTATTTAAATTTATTAATTATGAAAGAGAATATAATGAAGAATTCAAAAATTTTCATTTAAACAAAAGAAAAATTAAAAATTTATTCTATTTTATGATAAAATTAAAGAATCACGTTTCCTAGTGTGTGGTTCGCATAAGAGAATATGACAGGGAAGAGAAAGTACAGAGAAGAGAAAAGTGGGGAGAAAACTTGGTTAGGGAGAGAAAATTAGGAGAAAAATAATATATAAGACTAATATATTTTTATATTTAACTTTTTTTTTAAATATAATGAGATGTTGGATAAAAAAATTCAATTTTTAAATTTACTCATACTTTTTTATTGCCTTGCTCCATTTTTATCTTAATTTTTCCTTCACTTTTAAACTTTGATTATTATATATTTAATAATTTAATAAATAAATTTTAAAATTAGACAAAATAATTTCTTTCTGCCGTAGATAACATAATTTACAATTATATTTTTATTTAATCATTAATATATAATAAAAATTATACAAATAATATGTTAAAATATTAAATTTTATTATATATAAATATATTTTTACAAATAATAATTTTATTATTATCTATATGAAATTAATAATTTTTCTTTCCTTTAATTTTCTCTCATTTAGCTAACTATATTAAGGAAAAAATTACATCCTTATACTTTTCTATTTTTTATTTTTTTACTATTTTTTATAAGCTAAGTATAGTATTAGTTTCAATGAAATAATTAAAAATATTTTATAATAAAGATACTATTTTTATTAAAAAATAAGATATTTTTAATCGAATTTTATTCTAATAAAATAGTTACTCACTTTTTAAATAATTTTATCTTTTTATATTTATTTTTATTAAATATTTTATAATAAATATAAAATTATTATTAATAGAGATATTTTAAAAAAACAATAATCATATTTTAAAAGATTAAATTTTTTTTATATTTTTAAATATTTAATTTTTTAAAAAATATTTTATATTTTTAAATGAAGGTGATAGTTAAGAATAAAAGTATAATAATTTTATTTATATTTAAAGTGGAGGGAGTACATGCGTCACTTGCGTCTTTTCTGACAGCCTTAAACCGAGCCGGCTTTTGGGTTTTTACTCGGTCAAGCTGAAGACTCTCCTCGCATGTCGCTTCATTCCAATATAGCCCAACAAATCATCAACCCCCAGAAGTCTCCTTCAGAAAAAAACAGGTCACGTTGCTTAATTCCCCAAAAGTCTCCATTGATTTTTTCTCATTCCCCAGAAAACGCATCTCTCCTCTTTCTCTCTGCCTGGACCACTGATTCATTTCATCTCTCCCATCTTGTTCTCCATTTTCAACTGTGTCAGAACTCCGGCATCGCATCCCTCTCACGAGTCACGGCTAAGCCCTCCTTCATTTATTTTATTCTAATTCTGACCTCTTCTCTCTGTTTCTTTACTTTCGGTCCCTGTTTTAGATTTCAATGCTATATTAAATACTACTTTCTGGTTTCTACTTCACTTACCTTTGCCCCTATTTCATTTACATTCTTCTTCTTCTTCTTCTTCTTAATTGTAGCATTTCTTTTCTCTAATGGCTATTGAATTTTTCTCTGGAAATTGTGGAGATCCCATGAGTCCGAGAATCTCATTCTCTTATGACTTTTGCCATTCGAATGCGATCCCTGTTGAGCAACACCTTTCTCGATCGAATTCCTCCGGTTTGAACAATCCGTCGTTTGATTTTGATTTCTGTGTTCGTGAAACCTTTGACCAGGAATCATCTTCAGCCGATGAGCTTTTCTCAGATGGGAGACTCCTTCCCTCCGAAATCAAGAAGAAGAAGAAGACGAAGAAGGATTTTCCCCTGAAACAAACCGATCATCAGTTTCCTAAATCTCTGCCCGCGCAAACTGTTCGAGAAAATGCCTTAGCCACCAAAGTATCAAACCCAGAGAGACTCAAAGAAGAAGCAGATGGTGAAAAGCAAGGCCACAATCACAAGTCCTTTTGGCGATTCAAGAGAAGCAAGAGCTATGGAACTGGGTATGGAAGAAGCTTATGCCCTTTGCCACTTTTGTCTCGCAGCTATTCAACTGGTTCAACCTCGCCTTCTACCTCAAGCGTTAAGAAGAACATGTCTGTGTCAAAAGAAGGTAAAAGTAATAATAATAATGCCCAGAAATTGCATGCGTCATCAGCAAGGTCTTCATCCTCTTCGTCAGGTCACAACAGTTATCTTAAGCCTCCACTGAAGAAATCTCAGACTGCATCTTATGGTAATAATGGTGTCCCTGTGATTCTTAATGTTCCATCTGCAAATCTATTTGGATTTGCTTCAATCTTCTCCTCCAGAAGTAAAGATAAGACGAAGAGGAAGTGATTCTTCGTTATTCCAAGCATTTTGACTCTGATCCTTAATTAGAAAGATTAGTGAACTGTCAATATGGTCCTCCACAGGCATTTCTTGTAAAGAAAGGAAAATTTTCATTTCTGGTTGATGTACTACCATGTGATAATGAGGTGAGGTATGGGTAAAAGTTGTGTGATCAAGGACAAAGTCAAACAAAATGATGTTTCACGGTTGTGAAGAGGATTTATTATTCTATGGTTGTCTCTTGTTTCTTCTTTTGTTGCTCTGTTCTATGCTTTCATCAGATCAGACCATTGGTGTATGCACTGATATTATTTATAACTGTTGTTCTTGGTATTTTTACAGTGATTTGTTACTAGTTATTATATTGTTCAGTTGCTCCTAGATCCTTAAATATCGTTTGTTCGCAACATGTCTTTATATTTTTAAATATAATTATAAGGACCGAACAATGATAAGGTGTATATAAATTCTCTTATTTCTTGTATGTTAAAATTAAATAAAATTATGAGGAGCTGAATAAAAAATGATTAAAAGAGAAAAATTATTAATTAAAAAAAACAATGGTAAGATCCATATAAATTCCTTTTTTACTGAGATGTTAAAATTAATTACAATCATGATAAGCTGTATAAAAAAATGAACAGAACATAAAAAAAAAAAAAACAAACAATCAAACACGAGATTTCTGAAACCTTATGGCTGAAATTTTATTAAGACTAAGACCCTATGATTAAGACAAAAGGGCAAAAAAAAAAAATGGTTGATCATTTTACTGATATAATATTCAATTTATCGTAATTTTATCAATTTAATAATAGAATTAACAAAATTACGTATAAATCAATATATTTAACTTTTAGTAATAAAGCACATATAGATAAATTTTAAAAAACGTACTCCCTTCGTTTTTATTTGTAAAAAAATTATTTATTACACATTTTTTAAATCATCTCTTATAATTTACATTAATAAAAAATAATTAATATATGATTATGTTGATTAATATAGAATATTTTAGTCTAATTTTTTATTTTTAAATATAATTATGGTTAATTAATTTTTTTAAATTATGTAATATAATTTTTTTTCTTATATATAAAAATAGAGAGAGTAAGGTATTAGAAATAATGAAAAAAAATATAGTAATGTTAACGGAATACATTAATAGTACAGCTATTTTTCCTTTATTTAATTATTTGCCATTTCTTTTTCTACGTGATTAACTCGTGATAGGCTAATCAAAGAGTGATAAAGTTGTTGGTTGTACGCTTGAATACCAGAAGATTTTTTTTTTTTTGGGCCAAATAATACCAGAAGAACTTGATCTGTTTTTTCTTCTTCATATGGGTGTTACAGTGGGATGGGATGTGACTTGTTAATTAATTATTGAGAAATTTTGAATATTTGTTTGGTAATTAACCATGATCACTATCTTGAAGTTGAAGTTAGTCTAGTTTTCTATGTTCTAATCATTTTTAGTTATAATACCAATAGACATTATCTTAGTAATATTTTGCAACTTATTTTCATTATTTAGAAATAAAAAGTTACTGAAGTATGAAATGAATAAACAAAGGCAAAATTATATTTAGTTCTCTACCATTGCAATAAATTTTAATCTTTCTATTTTGATTTTTAAAATTAAAAAGATATTGTAGAAAATTTTTCTCTCGTAATTTACTCAAATATCTGCATGGAATTTAATTAATTTTCCTATAATAATTTTAACCATGCCAAGAAATAATTAGCGAACAATATACTCCTTTTTCTGAATTTTTAGGTTTTTCAACTGTAAAAGCCACGATAGTATCATCTGAAAAAAAATATCTTAGGCCCTGCACAGTATTAAATCTGTGTTTGAATAGCCTACCAATTCACAAGGAATATATAAATTTGCTTGACATATGTCCGAAATTTTATCACAATTCACCAGGCTTACTCTATTTTTTATTAAATAACCAAAAGTGTGATCTTAATTTTCTAAAACTAGTTGTAATTTTTAAAGTTTTATAATGTAAACTATATAAAAAATAATAATTGAAAGCATGCAAAAAGAATTGGGTCAGTGTAACGAAGTGCTTGAAAAGAAAGTTAAAAAGAATAAAAGAAAATGACACGTAAACATGCCCCAAAAAATGTATATTATTTTGAAAAACTAGTAAATAAATTTCTTTAAAATAAATAAATGATAAACTAATACTCCTTTTGTTTAAAAATATAAAATATTTTTTATCAAGTTTTATTTCAATAAATAGTTAATTACTTTTTAACTAACCCTATTTTTTTTATATTTACCCTTACTAAATACCTTACAATAAATATGAAGTCATTATCAATAAGAGCATTTTTGAAAAAAAAGATAATGATTACACCTTAAAAGATTAAAAATACCTTATATTTTTTTAACATCCAACTCTTTAAAAAATATTTTATATTTTTTAACGGAGAGAATATTACAAAATGAGTAATTACTCTGGAGACTTACCTGCCATGATTTTTTTTTAAATTATGTTTCTAACCTTTTACAAAATAATAGAAAGTGTAGTTAAAATATAAACTAAATTTGTTAATAGCAAATGTTAAGTTGTTAATATAGTAAATGTAATTTTTTTTTATCGGGTAAGAAATGTAATTGTTATTGCATACATGACCAACTATATTATTTATACCTAAATTAATTGTTAAGATAAAAATCGTACTTTTTATTATATAACCACATTAAAAACTATGTTTCCTAAATTAACTTACTCTTGTTATTAATAATTTTAGTTTAGATATATATTAACAACTATACTTTTTATTAGCTTAGTCAGGGTTACAAACATAATTTGTAAAAAATTTATGTCAAATAAGCTTCTAAAAGCTTTAAAATGATTATCGCATTTCATACTACTTATTTATTTATTTTATTGTTTTTAAATTTTTATTTATATTTATTTTTTAAAAATGAAAACTGCTATATAAATTTCTCTTGGAACGTGAGATGCAAGCCAAAGCTGACTGTGGATTGGAGTTCTGAGACTACAGTGCTTCGAGGAATTGTCACAACACTGTTCATATCCACCTACTCACTGTCACTGCCCAAAGGATTTGACCATTCATTCAGAGAAAAGAAAAATTATAAATTTTCTTCATTTATATTAAAATAATTTCATTTAATTGCCACGTGGTTGAGTCTCTCATCTGCTATTTGATTACTTTTTTCAGATTGCGGATACCTAAGCCTAATTCAAGAAGAAATATGCTGACATTCCAAAGGATTCTTCAGTCTGGCCATAATAATGATAAAAATAAAATGATCAGTATAAAACCTTCCTTTTCAATTTATACAAAAGTTTTTAATAAAAGTTATAAATAATTTAAATATTTATTTTATTGATAATTATAATTTATCATATCAATTAGTTTTTTCCGGCTTATCAACTATTTTTCATGGTTGATTTGTCATACTAATTGGGTTAGATTTAATAAAAGAAATTAATCTTCTTATGATGAATCAAGGTTCAAGTCCTATGGAGAGAATTGCCAAAATTTAATATTTGATAGTATCATTAACAAAATGACTTCCAATAAAATGATCCCTATGGGCAATAGAGAGAAGAAATGTGCATCTAGGAGTGTTTAGCTTATATCTATCTTAATTAATTTGATATCATCTCAATTGTATCAAGACAAGTTTCATTTCAATTCAAAAATAATCGGGACGAGACTTTGTGAGACGAGATAAGAAAAAAGTTCAGGACAAAACATGAGATTATTATCAAAATATCTCATTCCGTCCTGAATATTATATATATATATATATATATTTTATTTTAAAAATACACATTAAATATATTAATTATATTAATAATTTTATTTAAAACTAAATTTTTTTATATTGATAGTTTTAATAACATAGAATAAATAAGGCGATATTTTTCTTTATAATATATTAATTATATTAATACAATTTATTCTTATATCTATTTATTTAATAGAAGAACGATGATTTGATGTTGTGCTTAGCTTACCTTTATTACTCTTATAACTTAGAGGTCACTTGTAATTGTTATCATAATGTGTAGTTGTGATTAATGTAATTTAATAATTGATTTTAAATTATTATGATTTATCTACTTGTATGATTTTAAACTTAATAAATCATATAATCTAAAATTTTAATAAATATTATTGTCTATTTTTTTTTTAATATTATCTTATTTATTAGGATAACAGGATGTCCTCATCCCATCTTAATTCTTAATAAAATGAGATAATTTTCGAGACAAAATAAAATGCGGAACAAAAATTCAATTCTGATCTCTTTCGGAACGAGACAAAAGACATGGTGTCCCTAACTTGTCCCATCTCATTTTGTTAACACCTCTGCATACATCCACTTCAAAACCTGTAATGAAATTGAAATGATAGAGAAAAGGTTAACGTGCTGTGCAGGAATGACGCCGATAAATTGAGAAAAATCTAGATAAATTTTACTGTCATCAGATTTGGATCAGTAACATTAATAGTGAAGTTCTGAATAAGGAATTAAAAAAAAAAAAATGTTCCCCACACGCACGCGCTCCTTCCACACTTTCATGCCCGTGGAAGCAACAATACCAATATTTATCTACTATTGGTTCATATTTAAATTCACATATTTTGCTTAAATTATCAACTTATCGAAATATTTGAAATTCGTTAACTTTATTTATAAATTTAATAAGTAACTTTATTTTTATTATATATATATTTTAATAATGTACATGTACTTATCCTCACCAATATTTAATAGTAATAAAAATAAATATTTATGATAAAAATATAATAATATAAATTACAAATAAAATTATAAAAATCTTTCTCTCTCCATCTTATAAATAAGATTAAAGAAATTTATATTTTAAAATTTTATAGGAAATGTTTATGCAATCTTTTGAGATATCACACATAGCTGATGATTCATATTCAATGACGCTTACAAATTATATACATTTTATAACATTTGTTGATTTTATTTTTATTTAACTTATATTGGATCTATTACTTAGAAAGGAAGCTTGAACTTCGTACGTCAGCGGTCGGAATAGAGCGAAACTTGTGGTTCACTGCTTGTAATTTCACACATCACACCGTACGGTCAGAGCTTTTTTGTTCACCTGACTCTTCCTGACAAATCACGAAACTGATTTTTTGTTTTTTAAAATCTACTTTAAGTCTTTATCTAATAGTAACAATAATAAAAGGTAAAAGTGTTACGTTTACATCCCATTAAAATTACGAAAAAATTACTTTTAATTTCACACAACAAATATGAATATAAAAAATTATTTCAAATCAAAAAATTGTCTTAAAGTTCTAAATTTTTTATTGAATTTGATAATTATTATTAAATATCATTACTTATTAATTATTGATGTTTAGTTGTCAAGTGAATAAATTTTCTAACTACTGTCCACCATATACTCCCTCCAATATTTAACTAGTTTTATGGTAAGTTTTTTTTTGGCCAAATCTTATGATCATTAACAAAATATTAGTTATATCATTAAAATTATAAAAAATATATATAACTTTTCAATTTTGCTATCTTTAGAATTAACAACAACAGTAAATTTCGGCCAAAAAAAAACTATAGTAAATTGATGTGAAAGAATACAAATCATAATTAATCCTTCCGTGGTTAAAAAAATATAAATAATTTTTAATTAAATTTTATTTTTAATAAAGTATTTACTTGTCTTCAAATTAATTTATATTTTTATATTTATTCTCATTTAATATTGCATTTCTTCCTAAAATAAATATAAATTAATTTATTTAATATTGACACTTTTTGTAAAAAAAGCAATGACTTTATCTTAAAAAATTTAAAAAATTTTATATTTTTAACATTAACCTATTAAAAAATATCTTATATTTTTAAATGGAGAGAGTAGATAGATAAAATTAAAAAACTAAAATTAATCTTACAACTTTGACTTAAATTAAGGAAAAAAAAACTTTCAAAAGCTAACATTAAAGACTAGATAGAAGTAATATGGGTTCGGTTTAGTAAAATGAACTAATTTTTTTATAACGTGGCAAATCAAAATTGAAGTATTCACTGAAAGATGTTCTCACATCTAGTATTTGACAATGTCACAAAAAAAAATTACCTTTAATAAAAGATACTTCTAAGTGAAAAAAAACAGAGAATTACATACACATCTCATATAAAAAAATTAATTATTTTAAAATTTATTAATAACTAAAGTAAGAATATTTACAACACATTAACCTTGTAGTTATGTGGGAATTCAACGTAATTTTCTTTAAAAAAAAAACCGAACAGGTACCAAATTGACAACTCACAACTTCAACAAAAATAAAAATAAAAGTTTAGAATATTGTTGTGATTTCATGGTTTTTTTTTTTTAGAATGTGGAGGCTGAGAGTAATTTTTCAAAAAATTACCGCACTCACCGTCGAGAATCGAGAGCTTATAATTGCTGTTGCTGTGAAAGAGTGAAGCTAGATCCTAAAGAAGTTATAGAGAATATATTGATGTATGATTAGTTGGACGTGCGTGCACATTGATTATTGGTAAATTCATTCGAAAAGCTCACAATGATTACTTTACTTCATTTCAATTGCTTATCTGAATAAATTATGGTACAACTTCTTATACACGCAAATATTTGCCTTGTCGTGTTCTGCTTTAGTTTGCTTGCTTCAGTTTTTTGACCTTTTCTTTCTGTTAATCTTATCGTCTTCGAGAAAATTCCAAAAGTTACCTAACTTGTATATACAGGGGTGGAGACGGGACTTGCAGAGCCAGCCACCACCTCCTAATTTTATTAATAAAATACAAAAAATATATATTTTTAATCTTTAAATCGATACATTATAAAAATTTTGAGGTGTTAGATAGAATTTTCAATTTAATATTATATTAGTCTTTTACGAGTCTAACTAATTTAATAATTTAAAAATATAATTATTATATGATCTATCTATTTTTAATAAAGTAATATTATAGTTGTTTTTAAAGAATTAATGTCATTTAATTTTATTTTCATTTTATATTCGTTGAAAGATATTATGAGAATTATTGCTAGCAAATTTTGTTAAGTATTATAACAAAAATTATAAAATATATTGAATATTATGTGTTTGATATCTATCATAAAATTACTTATTCAAAAATTAAGAGATTATGATTAAAATATGTTATTCTAAGAAAAATTACTTTTTTCTATAACAATCAAGCTATTAAAATTTATTATATGAATAATTTTTATTATGATATATTTAGATTTCATTGACATAAAGAATTTGTAATAATTGAGTATCATTACCATGTTGATTTATTTATTTAATGTAATTATTAATTAAAAGAACTAAATAGTAAATTTAGTATACAAGTAATATAGTTTTTTAAATTGAGTATATATAAAATTGAATATAAATATATACATTAAAATATTTTTTAGCATATATTTTGTCATCTTGATCCTTTCTAGTAAAGTTTTTAACTCCACACCTATGCATATTCAAACATTTTATATATTCGTGCCATTATTCATTAATTATTTTTTTTTATTTTTTTATCTCTAATACCCGGTATTTTGGGAAATTAGACTGTTATTACCTCTTTCCTAAATTAATTCAAATTATTGTTGTGTGGTACTATTATTACTAAAAGCAACCTCACGTCGAATACTTCAGAGGTATATTTGATATATTTATTTAAAAAAAAATTTATATACTTAACCTTATATATTTAATATATTTATTTTTAATTAAATCAAGATATGAGTATCTTTAATAGATTATTTATTATATAACAAAATTTTTTATTAGTACTATTAACATATTAATATTCAATTGTTTTGATTTAATTGAATAAAAGTATATTAAATATATAAGATTAAGTACATAAGTCTTATCATTTATTTAATATGAATGTATATCTTAAAACGTAAATTTAAGACTTCATGACTGGTTCAATCCCTTAAGTAGTTATCCAAGCGCTTGTGGATTGCTTATATGTTTCAAGTTGATTGGCATAATGAGTTGATTGCAATTGACTAATCTCATTCTCCTTCTTCTTCTTTTTTAACATGGTTTAGCTGCTGTGATCCTTGTCTTTTCTTCGAAAAAAGAAAAAGGATTAAATGATAGATTTTTCTATTAAAATATATTCATGGATAGATAAATTCAGTGATAATATTAAAAAAATTGTTTTTAAAATTTTAAGTTACGTGTGCTGGTCAAAAAAAATGTTAAGTTACGTGAAAGTAATCCAATTATATTTTAAAATTTTGAAATAATCGTCTTAACTCTGTAAATATCTGGTAAATATTATTATAAATAAATTTTGTTTTTTTTTCCAGCTTTTTGTAGCTTTAAATAATGGAAAAAAATTATGTATTTAAGGTTTTGGAAAAGAAAAGTTTTATATATTCAAGATACTTATTTTCAATTAAATTTAGACATGTAAATCTTTTATACATTATTCATTTCATAGTTTAAGTCTCTGTTGCTTTGCCGCTGCATATTCGGTTTTAACTTTTGCTTTAGCAATGCATGGAAGTCAGATTTATGCTTTTAATGCCAAATCTACAAACATAAGCTTCATCAATTCCTTTTAATACCTGAAAATACAAGAAAAACCCAACTAATTTGAAGGCAGGTAATGATTGAAAAGGGTTGGTATTCGGTATTTATCTCTAGAATAAGAACTAAGAACTACTACTATGTGCTCTTCTGTGAGAAAAAAAAATATTTATTATTTAAATATAATCTAAAAGGTTTAAATTTAAAATCTCTATCTTTAATTTTATAAGTGACGGTTACATCCTTTTTAACAAAATGAATTTTATTTTTCCAGATGAAAAAATGAAGTTAAAATTTGTTTTGATTTATGTTATTTATTCATTAAAATAACATATATTAAAAGTATAAGAGTACAATCAAATTAAATTTGCATAATATAATTTTAATGGGTTACGGGAAAAATTTACCCTAAATGTTTCCCACCAGATACAACTCTTATCCTTAGCTTTTGATAGGTACAATATTACTTGAAAAGTTTTAAAAAATAATACAATATCATCCTATGTTAATGTTTAATTGACGTTGTCTGTTAGTTTAAAAATGATAATCAGGGTTAAATGGCAATCTGTCTAGAAAGTTTTTTTTTATGAGTAATTGATATCCTAAACTCATGATGAATGTAATATTTTTAAGTTATCAATGTTTAAATCAGAAAAATGATTCAACAACTCAGTTATTAATATCAAAAAATGATTTATATTTCTAAATTTTGATTAAAGGCTTCGTCTGAGATTGACAAAGCACAAAATCAACTTTAACTGAAACATTCCATGAGAATTTCCTTAAGGCATCCTTTAAGACTCATCCACCATAAAAGGTAAAATTATTCTAATCAAAAATTTAGATGCCACTTGCTCCCTTAGACTAAGTTCCCAGGCAAATTTTTTTTTTCCACTCTAACAATTGTTCAATTAATAGTCAACATTGGTCAAATGCTATTATAAAATAATATTACACTATTTTGAAAATTTTAGAGTAACATTGCACTGATAAAAAATTAAAAATAGAAGTTGTGCCTAACAGAAAACTTTTAAGACAAATTTATCCTTTTAATACAATTTTAATTGCGACAATCCATATGTAAGGTGAGGGAACCCGACTTCTATAAAAGCATGCGTGGGTGGGGTTGTTTCGTGTTTTTATGATGTTTTTAATAAAAAAATGATGTTAAAATCTCTTTAAATTATAATAATATTTTAGTTTCTCTAAATGTCATAATCTTCCTAAAATTTTTGAAGATTTTTTTATTGTTAAAGAATTAACATAAAAGATTAAATTGTCCTTGGTTGAAATAAAAATCTCAAGCCTCAAAACATATACATGCGAACTTACGAATTGCTGTTAAATTCTTACAATTTTTAAAAAAAAATTATAAATATTAAAATAAAACTTGTAAATGACAATTAATATTTATAACTTTTAAGAAATATCAGAATTTTAAATATGAATTTATAAATTACTATTATATTTTTATAATTTTAAAAAAAAAAATTATAAATCTTAAAACAAAACTTGTGAATTAAGGATGCAAAGTTTCTATTTTGAGGTTTGAGATTTTTATTTCAATCAAAAGGTAATTTAATTTTTTATATTAATTTCTTACTAATGAAAAAAATCTTTGGGGATCTTAAAAAAATTATGATATTTTAAAAAAATTAAAATATTATTTATATAATATAAAGAGAATTTTTATTTCCTTATTTTATGTCTTTTAAAGGCAGCAGTCTCTCTCTTTTGCTTGGTGGTTTTGACTTTTCACACATTAGGCTGGTTTTTAACTGTCCTATCTAGCCGGGTCTTATTTCTTTTTGTTTAGGGATAGGGATTGTTTGGGATCAGACATTAGGCTGATTCTTAATTCACCCGGCAAGTTTAGTAGCATTTTTTGTTTATAATAAGTTTAATCCCATTTTTTTAAACACGGTTCTTTTCTCTCCCCCATAATTTATTTTGATTAATTAATATATAGATTTTGCAAAACGATTTATAAATATAAACACAATTTTTTTAAAAATTATGTAAAAAATATTTCAAACCTCATTAGAAAACAAACATTAAACAAGGATTTCCAGTGGTCAAAAGTTATAAAAATTGGAAAGTTTGGATAATAAAAATTAAAAACCACTGTTATCTTTTCACCGAAGGCGATCATGTTTAAAATATGAGCGATTGTCTTTTCTAATAAAAATTCAAGTCTTAATTTATTATTTTATAAGAGGTTAGATTCTTTTACTAAATTTAACCTGACAAGTTGGTTAAGATCAGTTAATTTTGTTTAGTCGTGAGTCATCAATTATCATTCGTAGCCTGACGCTCGAAAAAAGTTACACAAGTAGATTACCCAGGCTATGTTAAGCCAATCATTATTTACATATTAAGCATAGCTATAAAAGTGACATATCCGATCCCATTCATGGCCTCTCTAGGCCCGGTGAATCTCCACAGCAAAGCCCAATTAAATAAATTAGACTAAGTGAGGGGATTTAAATCCAATACAATCCTTCAAGAGCAAGTCCCTTGAAAACAAAGGAACTGAATCAAATAGAGATGAGTTAGAAATTTCAGCCTTTGCTAAAGAATCTTTGCTCATTTGCTATGTTTCAAAGCCATGCGAAATTTACCAAAAAAAAAAAAGAGGCTCCATGCAATCTGCTATCATACTATTGGGCCATAGTCTTATGTATAGGCCCAACAAGACATCGATACTCACTACTCTCGGAACCACATTTTATTACAATTTCCGGGCCTATAGAAAATTGTAATTGAAGATTGTCCTTCTTCTGTAACATTTGCATTTGAAAGCAAATATTTCGATTGTGAGGAAGCCATAAATTTGACCACAAGGTTTTATTCTTTTCAACATCCTTCTAGAAATATTATTGATCAAGTTAGGACGTTCTTTTATAGGAATTGATATGTTTCTTTGAACTTTGTATATTAAGAAGTTTACTTATATGTTCAATTTTGATTAAAAATTCACATGATAGAGTAGGGAGTTATCAAATCTTTGATCAATTCCTGGTACCCACGTTATTTTAAAATGAGTTATATCAGCTTAATAAGAGGTATTGAATTTGAACTTTGGGAATGCAATAAGGATGATAGTAGAATTTTTACTCAAAAGGAACATGTCCTGGTTAAATTTAACTCAATCTAAACCATGACAGATTTAGGATATTAGATATTTTTTTTTAAAAAAAAAAAGAAAATTGCAGTGGTCAATGAGATAGAGATGTTGCATGTTATTGACTACTCTCTTCGTTTTTATATATAAAAAAAAATTATATCACTTTAATAAAGTTAATCAATCATAATAATTATGTGTGAAAATAAAAAATTAAATTAAAATACTCTATGTTAATTAACATAAATATGTATTAATTATTTTTTGTTAATGTAAATTATGAAAAATGACTTAAAAAATGTATAATAAATACTTATTAAAATATGTAATTTTATTTATATAAAAAATAAGTAAAAAATAATAGTTTTTCCTGTGAATTAAACTGGAGGGAGTAGTTTGCAATTTTTTTAATATTAAATTTGTTTTACATTTGAAAAAAATTCAGAGAGAAAACATCTCCAATATAATATTACGAAGATCAAATTGAAGGGCACTGCAAGTCCTGGCAAAAAAAAAAAAAAAAAAAAATTGAAGGAATAAAAGAAAGACAAATAAATCAAAAGGTTCCAAGATATCCCATCAGGACCTTCTGCATCCAATAGCAGTCTTCCTTCCACCTCTGCTTTCACTGGTAATGGCGTTACTCACCGCCGAAGATAAACTCCTGAGCTCATCCACGGCGGCGTAGCTCTTCCTTGCCACCAGAACGCCACCACCCCTCCTCTCCCCTGCATTCGCCGACAGGCTCCCTCTTAGACTGGACGCTCGCGAGAAACTCTTCGCCGGCGGCGGCGGCGTGGTGTTCGCTGGCTTCCGATTCTCCTTCCGTAACGCCGCCGCTGAGAAATCCGGCACAGACTGAGCAAGAACAGAGCACCCTCTTCGCCCACCATTTAAACGACCTTCATTATTCCTCTCTCTCCCGGAACTCGATTGAAACCTGACCAGTTTCGCAGGCGGGGTCAGTAGTTTCGGGTCGGGTTCTTGTCCATCAAGTTCTTTTTGTTGCCGCTGAGTAATGAGCCTGAGTCGGAGCTTTGATTCTCTCAATTCAGCGTAAGCTTCATATCTGGGTCCTCTCTCCATGGGATGATCCAGTGCGGCGAGTCTCAGGGGAAGAGGATGGTCGGAGTGGAAGTCGGAGTTTGTCTGAGCGAGGATTAGGGAAATAGGGTCAAAAGTGTGGAATAAAGGTTGAAGAGTGGGTTACAGAGAGACGTTGGTTACCTCAGCCATAATTAACGGATCAAAAGCTTGATTGGTTTGGTTAATCGCTTTGCTTCTTGGGCTCCTCGCTTTTCAGTACTTTGGAATTAAAAATTTGATTCTGTAACGGTAAAATGAATATCTTGAGAGAGAGAGAGAGAGAGAGAGAGAGATGGAAAGGGGGACTTTTTTGTGAGTCTATACACAAGAAGAGAATCTATGAAGCCAAGAATATGCAGGGGAAGTGTACATTGGATTCTATGCCATGTATATTTGATTATATAGCTTTACTTTTAGAAGGTGGTCAAAATAAGTTGGCCAAAACAAATAAATAAAAGCAGGTCAAAACAAATAAGAAGTAAGAGTGAAGACTTGTTACGTCGATGACGAAGTCTTCGTGAGTTTGTGTCTCAGATAGATATGGGATAAACTAGCTTAAGCAGACATCGATCATGATATCAAGTTCCAAGTATGTAGTTTTGCTAAATACTTGTTGGCAGAATTTGTTTTCCTTACAATCTGACTCGATCTAGATTAATTGGTTTGAAGGCTTTTTTCCTTTCCTCTAGTAAACCATGTCGAATATCACATAGAAGCATTTCTCCTATAAAAAATCCTAGCATTAATTTATTGTATTATGTTGTGAGAAATTAATCATTCAGATAGACTCAACTTGTGTTGGTGGTTAGAAGGATTTTGAAAACTGGATGCACGTTGGGGGAAAAAAAAAATTCTCTCTCGATGGCAGCGAACGCTCTAAGCCTCTGATTAACATTTGGCATTAGGATACTTGAAACCGATCTAAACTAAACAAATCAAACTAAACCAATTCAAACCAAAATGAACCGATCAAAATCGACCATTAATCAAGTTTGCTTTAGTTTTTTATGACACACAAATTGATTGGTTCAGTTTGGTTTTAATTTTAAGATATGAAAACCGAACCAAACTTAAATCAAACTTGATTAAAAATAATATTTATGTATATAATATTTATCTAATTAAATATATAAGTTTTTTAAATAACAGACAATTAATATAATTTAAGTGAATATTATAACATTGAGAGATAGATATTGAATATTGTGTTTTGAAATATATATATATATGTGTGTGTGGAACTATAGGTATAAGTATTAATATTAAATAACGTGATATTTGAAATTTTAGATATTTAGTCTTAAGATATTTGTGCTACTTGTTATTAGGTGATGAATTTTTTTCATGAAAATTCAAATAGTGTATTTAATATAATCATAAAGATGATTAGTTAATCATCATTATTATTTTAATTTTTTACCGCTTGCAATCATAAAATTAATTTGCATTGTATATATACATATATATTTTTTTGGATGACGCAAGAAAATTGATGAGATCATGAAGATAAATATAGTACATTCAATGTCAATAAAATGAAGAGATAAATAAAATTAATATAATATGAACATATTTTTTTTATCTTTAATTCATTTGAGACCAAGTAAAAAATAAATAAAAAAAAGATGAACATGTATGCACATGATATGTGATTAATCAAGGTTAAAAAACTTTCCAATTCCCATAAATATATTATGATTATGATTGAAATAAAGCACAAGATAAACAAGGACTTTTGATATGATAAAAGAGTTAATAATGCATGGATCAATTAAAATTAAAAAAAAAAAATCCAACTATTACAAAGATAAGAAAAAAAGAAAATAAAATAAAATAAAATAAATTCATTGAAACTTGATTCAAAGCTTAACTAAATCAAACTAAATTAAAATGAAAACTGAACCAAACTAATTTCAATTGAAATCGATCAAATTTTAATAATATTTAAATTGATTGATTCAGTTTAATTTAATTTTTATCTAAAACCAAATCGAATTGAATCAAATTTATGAACATCTTTTAATTTAATTTATGAAATTTCTCTGCAGTCCCAAAGGTCTTTTAATTTATGCAATTAAAATCTTTTTTTTTTAAGTGTCATTATTATCAGTCGCTGGAGCTTTGTCACTAGCGTCAGAATTGATTATTTAAAGGGTTCGTATCTTTACTCCCGTCTTTTACATGTACGCTTTTATTGCAGCGAAACTTGTTCAAAACGTGTCAAGTATTATATGAAAGCTTTTCTCCTATAAAAAATTCTGGCATTAATTCGTTATGTTATGTTGCGAGGGATTAATCACTCAGATAGACTCAGCTTGTGCTGGTGGCTAGAAGGATTTTGAAGACTGGATGCACATTGGAAAGGAAAAAAAAAAAAAAAAAAAAAACTCTCCCGACGGCAGTGAAGGCTCTAAGCCTCTGATTAACATTTGGCAGATAGTTAAGCGAAGTCTGACATTGCCGCAGAGCTTCAGTAAAATACTTCAAAGTCAATGGTGTTTTTGCCGCCAAATTCAAGCAGAGACGGATCCCCTGCTTGCCCCCTCCCAAGGTACAAAAAATTACAAAAAATTGGTTAAATTTATTTAGTTTTTCTTCATAAATAATGTTAAAATTAATTTTGACCCTCGCTATAATATAATTTTACATTTTGGCTCCCCATCAAGCTGGTTCTAGATCCCTCCTTGATTTCAAGGGTAATTTTTCTATTGGTTGTCACTTTGGTATATTTGAACAAAAATAATATTTTCATTAAAAAACATAATATTTGATATATAAATTTTATTAAGAAATATTTTTTCATATTAATTAATTAGCTTCTAACTTTCTATTGTGGCATCTAAATTATTAATTTGCAATTATGCAAAGGTTGATTTTAATTACAATTATTAATTTTATTAGAATTTTTTCTATTTAATGTAAAGGCTAGTTCTAATTGTTTTTTGTTGGATTTAGTGGCCAAAAAATTTTGCTTGGTCTGAATTAATTAGAAATAGATAAATAGTTACTTTTTGAAAGGGAGAATCTTAGGTAGAGCTCTCAAAAATAACACACTCACGTGAAGAATTTAAAGAAATATGAAATTTCTCAATAGGTCCAAGAGTCCTCATGCAACTAAAATTTCTACCAAAATATTATAAATGCCCTTGTCTCTTTTCTTTTTCTTTTTTCATTGTCAGTCGCTTTGTCACTAGTAAGGAGGCCACCACCATTGGTGGCTGGAGCATTGGCATTAGCAATCAAATTCAGTCAAAGGGAGGATTTGAATACTTAATTTCTTGATGTTATAAATGATAGTTTGTCACTATATTATTAAAGCTATCTAATAATGTATTACAAAATATATCACATACCAGCTAAAGGGAGGATTTGAACCCTTAACCCTTTGATGTTACAAATGACATTTTATCATTATACTATTGAAGCCATCTAATAATATATTACAAAATGTAACACACACCAGTCAAAGAGAGGATTTGAACCCTTAACCCCTCGATGTTACAAATGATAGTTTATCACTATACTATTGAAGCCATTTAATAATATATTACAAAATGTAACACACACCAATCAAAGAGAGGATTTGAACCCTTAACCCCTTGATGTTACAAATGTCAGTTTATCACTATACTATATTACAAAATGTAATAATACATCTAATATATTGAAGCCATCTAATAATATATTACAAAAACTCACACACATAGTGCGCGCATGAGCACACTTACTTTTGTTCAATTTTTTTTAAATAATTTGTTCCTTCAATATTGATAGGTTATCAATATTATACTAAATAAAATAAATATATTATAAATTTATTTTTTAAGTATTTTTATGGATTGTGGTTAATCATAGATATGTTATTGTTCGTGTAAGAATAATCACTCGTAAATATTTAAATATGACTTGTTCATATATAAAAATGTTGTCCATTTTTTAAACTTAACTTTTTAGTTTTTTTAAAGAACTTATTCATTCATCATCAACAGAGAAATAAAATATGTATAAGCCATAATTATCAAATTTAGGAGCCAAAAAACTATTATAATCCATGCATAAATTGGCCATGTCAATACACTTTTAATTTCTTTATCTGCAATTATAAAAATGTCTTGTGCATGTCACGTATGAGAGTCAAAGCATGTTTGATGCATTTAGCACCATTAAATTTTCTTACATTCAATGACTGTGGATTCATGAATAAGTGGATACAGAAAAGAAAAAATATGTCAAGATATAGGATAACTCACCAATCATCAATCATCAATAATATATTTTAAATCGTTGAATACGTACATGTATCTACAAAATATCATCAATTTTACAATTACATATGATAAATATGCTTTGTCATCACACGTTAGTCAAAGAGATATACGTTTCTCCGTTTTTGTGTGGATTTGTTACCGTTGTTTCCAGATTCATTTTGCACAAGAAAGGAAAACAAATAAAAATAATATCACATTCAATGAGTAGCATATATATATATATATATATATTCAGTCACTAAAATTTGCAGAAACTTAGCTTGAGAATATTCATATATACTTTTCATAGTCAATGGAAGAGAAGAGTTTGGTGGCCAATGTGGTTTTGTGCTTCTTGTTGATTGTTTGTGTACAAGTGATGATGAACGCAGGTAGCAAGGATGGTGATTTTCATCAGAAACTTGAGGTTCAAAAGCTGTTGAACAAGTTGAGTAAACCAGCTGTTAAGTCCATCAAGGTCCGTATACAATTCATCTTCATATATTTCTTATATCCTCAGTGCTTATAAGGCGTATTCTAGGAGCAGTTTTACTCCACAATATGAGGGGTAACATAGTACTTCTTCTATTCTAATTTATAAAATATTTTTAGTGAAATTTCAGTTTTTAAAATATAAAATATTTTTTTTAAAAATAATATTTTATTCATGATGCCCTTTTAACATTAACTTTCCCATTTTATTCCCTCTTCCTTTAACATTTTTTTTTATAAACGGGGTATTAAACGAAAGGTTAAAACACAAAAATATCTTAAAACCTCTTCACAAAGAATGTCTGTTATCTTAAACTTGTTTGTTGGAACAATGTCAATCAAAACTTTCAAAATCAAAACAATGTTGCCCGGCCATTAACTTTGAGGGGCAGCTACGTTTGACCACTGTATCTAAGTGGCTAAATTTTTCCGCTGAGTGGGACTAAAGCTTTAACCACGTGGATTTTGGAGTTCAAATTCCGATTCCATACCACTTCAGATGCCCCTTCTCTCCTGAGCAAATGCTTGAATCTGTTGTAGCATCCAGTTGTGGTTTGTCGCCGGTAACATCACTTGTTTCGTCACCAGAGCGCCGAGTGACCTCATGTCTCTATTGACTGAGAAAAAGAAGTTCCAAAAGCTCAAATCAATTTGGGTTTCTCTGCACCATGGATGAGGTTCAAAACCTCCCACTCCATCGATTCCCAGGGATCAAAACCTCAAATTGATTCACACATGCAAATTTAAAATCCACTCCCACAAACACACCAGAAAAAGAAGAAATTCCCAGTTACAAGACTAAATATCAAAAGAGGGAATCCATCTTTCCTATCGTGAAAAGCTATAAATCAAATAGAAATTTTCCAAGGCTCTCCCTCCAATAAGAAGCCAAAAATAGACGAAATCAATCTAAAAATGAGAGCCATTGCAATCAAAATCATTATAACAAAAGCATCCATTCTAATAATCCCTGTTTCTGATACACCCTGGCTCGAGACCTTGAAGGGAATTGAAGGACCTACCATGGCTGAACAACGAAGGGAAGGATAAGAAGCTCGTCGATTTCCAGTGCGAGCAACTCGTGCTCGTCTTCGAGGATTTTTGATTCAACGACCCGGACATCTGTGGACGGCGGAGATTGAAACCTCGACGATAGTAACCCAAGCGACCCAATCTAGCTGTGATATGGAAGATTTGAAGATCTTCGGTAGTGTTGGCGCACGAGTTGGCAGTGCCATGGGCTGAGAATCTCGATGGCAGCATTGGGAGGAGGCGACGGCGACCGGAGAAGTGTTGAGAGAGGTCAATTGTGTGATGGGTCAAATGGAGAATGAGAAACTCAACAGGTGTCTCTAGTTGGGTCTACATCATTGATCATTATCCACGTGGGGCCATATGATTCCCTTGGTCAAAGAAGCCAATTTAACAGCCGACATGCGCCGGGGTGTGAGGGCAAAGTTATAATTTTTTAATAATTTTAGGGCAATATTATTTTCCAAAAAATAAATTGTAAAGTGTATTTAATGAAAGTTTTATTATTATGTGTAATTTTATCTAAAATGTTTTATAAATTGGGACAAATGTAGCATTATCTAACGGTTGGACATTTTTTATTTCTAATCCTATTAATGAATCATCTTAAGAATTGTAAAAGTAAGTGGATAAATTACTCCTTCCATTTAAAAATAGGATAAATGTGAATTTTTATTCCTAAAGTATTCTTTGTAGAGAACCCAACAACCTAAATTATTAGTCAGAATAATTTTACCCTTGACTTTAAATTTTCTAACAGTCAACATTGAAGTCTTAGTTAGCATTTGTTAATGGTTAGCATTGGAAATTTGACGACAAAGGCAAACATATTCCATTTTAATTACTTTTAGAAAAAAATTGCTCCAATCAATAGTTTAAAGTGTTAGGTGGTTCTTGGAGAATATTTCAAGGGCAAAAATATATCTTTATCTTTCAAAATATTAGGCTTCTTTTTGAGGTTGAATGTTAAAAAATATAAGATATTTTAACTTTCCAATGTTTAATTAATGAGCTTTTTCCAAAAATACACTTAATAAATAGACCATTCATGATTCAACCATTCACCTTTAAGTGAAATACCTTATCAATTAAATAAGGATAGATATGGAACTATGCTGTTAGTTAAAAGATAATTAATAAACTAGTTGGGATGTAATTTAATTAAAAATACCTTATATATTTTTTTAATGAAGGGACTAATTTTTAATAAGGTAAAATTGGAATTTTATATGACTTCTTTCGGCTTTAAACAAGATGCAACAACCTTTTCTTCATATGCATGAAAATAATGGAACCACCTTAAGGACTGGAGGGAGTATAATTATATAAGAAGAATGATAGAGGGGTCCCAAAAAAATTAATTAATTCAACATACATCCCAGGTATCAAACTTTAAGAATTTGCGACTTTAGTTTTCAATTTTATAATTTTATTGTGATAAATTTATAACTTATTTTTTAAATTTTAATATGGTTGAAAAATAAATAAATTTGTATTTTCTATTAAAATTTAAAATATAAGTTGCAAATTCATCACATTGCAAAATTAAAAATTAAAAATGCAAATTCTTGAAGTTTGGTACTTAGAACCTAAGTTAAATTAATTGACTCTTTTGAAATCTCTCTGTAATTCTCCCTAATTATATATGTGAAGGCATTGGGGTGTGTATATATATATATATATATATCATTTTGGGATTTATTCTAATTTTTAAATTTTTGATGCTTTGTGTTAACAACAGAGTCCGGATGGAGATATAATCGATTGTGTCTCTATTCCGAATCAACCAGCTTTTGATCATCCAAAACTCAAAAATCACAAAATCAAGGTGAAACAATTTTAGTGTGCTTTCTTATATTTGAGTTTTATAAATTTGGCTTCATATTGTTGACAATATAATTCTAAATTAAGCTGTTTAATTATATTTTCCATTTGATTCAAGATGAGGCCAAGTTCTTACCCAATAGATAATATAGTAGAAAAACTTGATGTGTCTTCAAAATCAATGCCAATTGTTCAACCATGGCACCAAATTGGAAGCTGCCCAGAAGGAACCGTCCCGATAAGAAGAATAAGAGAAGAAGACATATTGAGGGCAAGCTCTATCCAACAATTTGGGAAGAAGAATCTTAAAACTGTCCCTCCTCGCTCATATGTTAAAGGTCAAGGTATCCATGGCCAGGAGGTATTAATTAATGTTGTCCCCCTATTGAACTTAGAAGCTTTAATTTGTCTTTCAATTTGTTTCTTAGATGAGTTTTGTTCTTCTTCTTCTTCTTCTTCTTCTATTTTGACCATAGTATGCCTCGGTATATGTACAAGGAGAGAGATATTATGGAGCCAAGGCAATGATAAACACATGGAATCCTAATGTTCAGTTTGGCGAATTTAGTACCTCTCAAATTTGGCTTATGAATGATGATGATGTCGTGAATACAAATACCATAGAAGCTGGCTGGCAGGTATTCTTTAATTTTTTAATGAAGAGTAAAAGGATAAAGATACTCACAAAATTATTGGCTAAATGCATCTAATATCTTGAAGTGAAAAAAGGTGTATGAGTATTCATAACGTTATTTAAAATGATGCAAGAGTGATAAATTCATAAAATTTAACAAAAGTCATTAATTTGCCTCACAATTCATGCCAGGTGGCTTTTATCCATCAGCCACGTTGCCACCTCTTCCCACCTCATTCAAATCTATAGAACCCATTCTTCTGCTGCAACTCATCTTCCTCGGATCTCCTTCAATGGCACCACCCATTGCAACTCGTGTTCCTTTGGAGTCTCCACATGCTCCGTATGAGGATCAAAGGGCAAGGCTTAGGCATTAGAGCCTCTTGTAGGACTATGAAGAGCTTTTGCTGGTAAATATTTCACCCAGTTTTTGAAAATCCGAAAATTTCTTGAGGATTTCGCTAGATCTGATGGTTTCTTTCTTTCAAATCTTTGCGAATTTTGATTATTCTAGCTGTATGTCTTTTGTCTACCCGAAGATTGAGGATTTGTTAGAGATAACGCTGTATGAATCTTTTGTTCTAATTATCTTGATCAATTTTTTTCCCTCAGAGGAGTTACTTATCTACAATCTCTTGAAACAATGAATTATGTTTTTGATCCGGTGGAATTAGGTTGGAAAAATTTATTCGTTTTAAAATTTTCTTGTCTCGGTACTCCTAAATTTAAGAGATCTGGGAAATCTTCTTTCTTTTTTTGGTCCTATTTTTGTTTTCTCTTCTTTTCCTGGAACTAGAGCAATTCCTCTGCTTTGATTCTGGTTAGTCATGCTCGATCCGCTTCACGGAGACAATTCTTCATCGTCCTATTGATCTCGATCCAACTTATTAATCTCAATCTATAGAATCTGGTGACATAAATAGAGGAGTATGTGGAATATGTGACTAGGCAATTTCCAGCCTACAAGGATCAGCCATGCCATCTTTTGGTTTTCATGTCATCTAAAATAAGTCAACCATCTGCTTAGGTGTTGGGTAAACATTTAACATCAGTTAAATTTTATGGATAGTTAACTCTTACACTAACTTAAATAATGCTAACTCACACTTGTGTATCTTTCCTCACTTCAAGATATTAAATGCTCTTGGTCAATAACTTTATGAGTATTTTTGCCCCTTAATAAATTTATCTATGAACACATGAAACAGATTATTTTGAGTTTTTATCATTTGCTTCAATATGTTTAAATTTTAATTTCTTAAGAATTTGTTGAGAATTGGGAGTGACTTCCAGAAAATCAGGAGAGAGGACAAATGAATGAGAATAGTGAAATGACATAATATCTTAACTCAAATCTCAAGATTAAGTTTATGAGATTTTTTTCCTTTTTTATATATTAATTAATTAGTTATTAAACCTAACTTTATTTTATGTAAAACTTCTCACACATCAACTCATCAAGTTCAATCATATTGGGCAACCTAAAATCCATGTCACTATCATCCAAAGATCCATCTCATTCTCTATTTGACCTTTCCTTAATTTTGGACAATCAGGTGAATCCGCAACTATATGGGGATAGCACGACCAGACTTTTAACTTATTGGACTGTGAGTTTACAAGTTTCGCAGCTGTCTTAAGTATTTGTTTTTGGAATCATTTTGTAGGTGAATTTTATTATGTTAATTATAAATTTTGATACGATCATAGAGTGACTCCAATAAAAATACTGGATGCTATGATCTGCTATGTTCTGGATTTGTTCAACTTGATGCTGGAGTAGCCGTTGGAGGACGCATCACACCGTTATCTAAATATGGTAATGATCATGCTCAAGCTGCTATGACGATCTCCATCTGGAAGGTAGGTCTGTGTGTGTCCAATTTAATTTCTGCAACAAATTGAATTCATCATGCCCTATTCCTTATTTTATTCTCTTCTTTCACACGTGAGGGTGCCACATATAGTCTATTCGGTCAAAGAATAATGAGTCAGAGAGAATTTCCGAAAGTATTTCTAAAGGAGCCATATATGGATGCTCTAAAGAAAACTATAGAACAACGCAACACATAATCTTTTAAAATCGGTGTAATGTTACACCTTTTTTAACAATCAATGTTTAAGTCAACAAGTGTTAGTGAGGGGTAGTAAACTCCTTTTTTTTGTTGCCTAAAATAAACTTATTTTGTTATATCCAGCATTAACTCTCAAATAGGGGACAATATTACAATGGTTTTTTTTTTGGGTGAAAATGATAGTTAAGTCCTTCCTAGAAGACTGATTTAATGACAGTTAAATTTCTGATAAAATTTTACGAAAAAATTTTCACTTATTTGTAAATATTAATTCATATTTTAAAATTTTTTTGTCAAAAACCAAACTGTCATTAGTTTAATCTTTAGAAACTTCACTGTCATTCTCTCTTTTTTATATAACTACTTGATTGAGTCTTGCATATTAGCATTGTTGGTTCCACTTGAGGTATTTATGCTAAAAGGGTTTTCTATATTCGTATAGACTCAAACTCAAGATGGTTCTCTTCTATTACAACTAATGCTTGTTGGTAATGTTACCATGGTTTTAAAATTAAATTTTTTGTTATATTGCTTTGCAATTTTGTTTATTGCGCCCAAAGCTCTTCTAAGAATGTATGTTAATTTTGAGATAAAAATGTACTTCAACCCAAATAATATACATTGATTGGGATAATTAATGAGCAGGATGTAAGAAACGAAGTTTGGTGGATGCAATATAATGGTTCTAATAGAGTTATGGGATATTGGCCTTCATGTTTGTTCTCTACACTCTCTTACAATGCATCAGCAGTAGAGTGGGGAGGTGAAGTCATAAACTCAAAACCTAATGGACTACATACTTCTACACAAATGGGAAGTGGCCATTTCTCTACAGAAGGCTTTACAAAAGCGAGCTTCTTTGCCAACATAAAAGTTGGTAATAACAAAAACCAATTGGTGCCTCCTAATAGCATTGTCAAAAGCATTGATAGTCCCAAATGCTATGACATCCTAACTGACATTTCTCATGATCATGATTGGGGCACTTACTTCTTTTTTGGAGGTCCTGGCAGAAGCCCTAATTGTCCATGATCATTACACTTGAATGCTCGGAGATGTTACATATTATGTATTTTGCTTATGATTTTGTGTATTTTCACTTTTGTGGAGATATCATTGAATCAAATGTGATAAACAAGTGCTCATGACCACTGAAGCTTGTGGCGGTTTTCAAGTCCTTAAAAAAAAAAAAGTTTAGGAGTCATATGTCATTTGACCCTTTACTAAACATATTCATCTTATAATAAATCCAAATAATCCAACTATATACACCAGACCAAACTTTGGATCCGAAGAACACATTTGAATCGGCAAAAAAAAAAAAAAAAGAAGCAGCAATACACTGTATACTCCTTTTGATTCTTAATATAAGGTAAATTTTCCAATTTTCTTGGTCCTTACCATGAGCAAAATTAGAGTAATTTATACTCCTTCGATCCTATTTATAAGGTAAAAAGAAAAAAATTTTTTTGTCTTATTTATAAGTCACCGCATTAAATTTTCATAACAAATTTTTCCTTTTGACCTCTATTCAATGTTGGAAAGAGAAAATGTATTGTTAAAGTATGTATATTTAATAGGAGTAAAGTTAAAAAATTTTAAAATTTCTAGATAGAACAAATAAATTTTGAAATTTTCTTTAGTTTTAGTAAAACATATTGAAAATGTCTTATAAATAAAACTATAAAAATACTTTTTTCAAATTTGCCTCTTTTAATAATTTTAAGTATAGACTTCCTCTTGTTCAAAATATAAACATTTTTTAATTAATCTTTATTCAAAATATAAATAATTTAGTAACTGTAAAAAAATTTCTCATTTTATTACTTATATTTATTAACCTTGATTGTAATGTTTATGAATTTATGATAACATTTCAAAGAAATAGGTACTTCCTCTCATTGATAAAATATAATACCAGGAATGCTTTATGTAGACAGATGAATAGCGGATGGCTAGATACAGCGTTGGATACGGTTATATCTTTCCACACTAAGTACTCCAATTATAGGGATGTGATCCCCACATCCGCCATTGCCACCACCGTTATTTGCACCTCCATCGTTACCACCAACAGGGACTATAACATGGGCCATCTTATCAAGGACGGAGACAAGAGGGACTAGTAGGGAGCCATGGCACCTCCTAACTTTTTTATTTTTTTTTTTAGTAAAATGTAGGGGTTATATATTTTTAGCCTCCTAAATTAATCAATTATAGAAGCCTTGAGATGAAGACCCAATATTTAGAGTTTCAGAAGACCCAATAGAAGCCTTGAAATATTAGATGGAATTCTTATTTTAATTTTATAGTTGTCTTTTACGCATCACACATGTATAGTCCAATTGTTGTAGTATCTTGAAGATATAGTTGTCATATGATCTCTATATTTTCAACAAGATAACATATTTAAAGAAATTTGATGAAAGAAGTTATGAGAATTATTACTAAAAAACTTTATAAATCACTGCAACAAAAATTTCAAAATATATTGAATGAAAAGTTTATCAATTGAAAGAATTAAATAGTAATTCAATAAGCAAGTAACAAATTTTTTTTTCATATTGAATAGAACTTTATATCACAAGGATGTATTTAAATTATTCAATACTTAAGAAAAAAATAAAATATTTGTTAATTTAATGATAGTGTATATTGAGAAAATTTTTTTTAAAAATTTTATCATAAACATGATAATTAATTATTTTTATACCATGAAAAATTAATGAAAAAATCTTAAAAAAAGATATATATATTTATTTTTTTTGTTACACACACATATATGTAAAATTGATTATAAATATATACGTTGAAATATTTATGTTATGTTACTGATATATATATATATATATTTATATATAAATTTTTTTAATTATTATGTATGCTTTCTCATTTTAACCCCCAACAAAATTTTCTAACCCCACTCCTGCATCTTATTCTCCTCACACTTTTCTTTGCAATGACGTCTGCAAGCACATTAATTCTCAAGGTTAATAGTTTTCAAATCAAACTCCCTCAAACTCTTGGAGCGTCTAGTAATCATGCAAAAGCACACAAGGAAATATCTTTTTAAAAAAATAAATTAAGAAAATAATAAAGGTAATTGTCTTTCCCGACAACATGCCAAAATCTTAGTCTCTCCTGCAAGTGTATGGATCAATGCCATAATAATTCTTAGAGTATTCTAAAAATCGAACCCAGAAAAAAAAAATAGCAACTTTGTTATTTAATAGAAGCCAATAGTTTTGAAAAAGGATTTAATAACTAATAAAAGAACACAGTAACGATAAAATATGATAAACTAAATCAATCAAACAAGTGCTATGGCTGTTTAATCTAATTTAATTAATTATTTAAATAATTATTTTTCTTTATTTATAGTGACAATTATTTTTAAAGTATATCCTAATTATCTTTTAATATATTAGGATATGTCTAACTAATGTTCAGCCCAACTTAACTCAAAAGGAACTAATTAGATCATGAAACTATAATTTAAGTCACCATATATCCTACTTATTACTAATTTAATTATATGCGTCTATCTCTCTAGGTTTAAGTTAATTCTTCACCTCTCAATTTATCAAATAACCCACAAACAAATTATATAGCTGTCACATATATAAAAAGGCAAATAAAACAAGAGAGATAAGTATAAATATAACATTAATTCTCATAGACAAGAAATCACGTTCGATGGATGGTAAGTAGGGATTTTACAAAGAATTAATGTATATTTTTGCCATCATATTCACCAAATAATGCTTAAAATAAGAATAAATATAAATAAAATACCTCACTTGGTAATTTTGAGAATTTTTAGGATAAAGGAGCAAACATATGATATAAAGGGCTAAACATGTAAAATATCAAAACCAGGCCTAAAAAACCAAGCCTAAGAGTTCATCCATCTGTAGACAATATGATGAACAATTTCCATGCATGGTCATATATTGAATGAGAAGAGTTGAGCTCTCTATAGCACTCCATCCATAAACAGGCCACGAGTAAAGTCCATCTATGCACAGATGAGTAGACTTGAATAGAACCTGAGCTTTTTGCTAGAGTTTGTCTGCGGAGAACCCCTAAAGAAAATGCCATATTTGTGTGGACAACTAGCTCCATGAAGACTCTGAGCTCTCTACCATAGATAATGTGCGGACAATATCACTACAATTCTTCTCTGTCATTGGACATCTATGACTAATGTTGTGAAAAATGGACCGGGCTGGATTGTCCAACCATCGCCCCTTGAGTAAAATGGTTTGGTTTAACTAATTGAACTAAATTAGCCTTTGGATAGAATTGACCCTGATTGAACTAGGTAGTTTTCATAGAAATGTATTTAACTTAAAACTGGAAGCAAGTCAACCAGGTTTGAATAAAAAAAAAGAAAAAAAGAAATTTAGGTTAAATCACTTAAATTCATGATTTCTCTTCTCTAATTTCTAATTCTCTTTTGTCTTCTCTTCTCTAATTTCTGATCTCTCATCCATGGCCCATGCTTAATTTTTGACTCCAGCTCCAGCGATTTAGCCTTTGACATTGAGATCGGAAGCTCGTGAGTCATGATATAATAGTGTGCCTTCAACTCCAGCACTTTCCTTCAAGATCACAAGCTTGTGCTAACATGTCTATGCCTCTAGCTCTAGCAATCTAGGCATCTAGCCTTCAACATTGAGATCCCAAGCACCTAAAGCTGATATTTTGGGCCAAGCTTGATGGGCCAATTTGAACCTACTCGAAAAAATTAGGGTTGAGCCTAAATAAAAATTTAAAAAAATAAAAAAAAAGTTTGAAACCCATAGTAAAGAACACACGCGACGTCATAGTACAGAGTACAGACATGAAAGAAAATTTAAAAAAAATCAAGACACTGCCTTGACTCTACCCTCCTTTAGTCCCTCTCTTGAGCTTGGAAAAATTAAAAACCCTTCCCCTTACGCCGTTGCTGTCGCTGTTGCTCAACTCTCAAGCCATTGATCGTCGCACAGCTCGCATGTCATCGTCTATGGCTCCTCGTTTAGATCTTCCATCTTCATCCAACTTCTTCAGTTCTTTAGTTCTTTCAAGCTACCCTAGCCCTAGTCGATCTCTATCAATTCTCAATCTCTCCATTCTCTTTCTCACTTCTCATTCTCTTGATGGCCGCAAAACTCTCCACTCATTATCTGAAAGATTGATCTTCAAACTGAAGTAGCAAAGCTTTGATCTCTAAAGCTTTGTTCTTAAGCTTTGTGTTGTACTGTCGTCAATTGTATTCAAGTCTCAAACTCTCATTCTTCTCTCCAGGTTTGATTTTGCATCTCTAAACTCAAAGAAATAACTAGTGTAGCTGTGTATGAGATTCTCTTTTGCTTTTTATACCAATTTTGTGACTTTTGTTGCATTAGTGCAAAATAAAAAACAAGTGTTTGTTGCTATGCTATTTTCTATAATGAGAAACTTTATGTTGTTAAAATCAATGTATAATGATGATAAGGTTCCTTATTCATGCGATAATAAATCACTCATATGTTGGACTAAAAGAAATAAAAAGCCTTACTTTCCAATTCAAGAATTTACATTATGGCTAGCTTGGGAAGAGTGTTCCAGAATTTTCATATCCATTTCAATTGAATTGCCTTGTATAAATTTAAGGCAAAATGTTTATAAATGGTTTCTGATCCTGTGTCTTTCATTTTCTGCCTATCTAAATTTAGTTGTTTTGTTTATGCCCTTCTTTGTGTTTCATTATTTGATTTTTTTTTTGCCTTTCTATGTTCCATTATTGTCTAATTTTAGTTTATTATTGAGTGGCTAATTGATCTTATTTAATTTCTTTATGTGTCCTTATTATATGTAGTAAAAAATATCTTCTAGTTAAAAAAAAACACATTGAAATTGGGGGTTCTACAGGTAGTGAAAATGTGGGTGCTAATAGTAGTAAAGTAGATGATAATTTGCATTCTAGTAAGGTAGGTAGTGCTGCATTTGCATTTGAAAAGAATAAGGAAAAATTTGTTTGTCCTAGGAAAAGAACAACTTCTTAATAAGAAGGGAAGCTTTCTGTTGGTAAAAGAGCCAAAACTTGCACATCTTATGTGTGAAAGTCTTTTTCAAAAGTTATAATTGATAGGAAAACAAACGCTAGATGCAATGGTTGTAATAAAGATCAAACTAGATCTGGAGCTAATGGCACGTCTCATTTAGCATAGCGTGCTAAGAATTGTCTATAGCTAGCTAAGTATTATGATGTTAGGTTAACGTTGATTGGTAAAGATGGAAAATTAAGGTTTGGGAAACTTGATGAAAAGGAGGCACGACATTCTTTTTTTATGATGATAATTGAACATGATTTGCCTTATTTTATTATTGAATATAAATGGTTTAGGCACTATTCTACAGTCTTGAATCCTAGTTTGAAGTGCATTATTAGAAAAACAACAATGAGTGATGTAATGAAAGTCTATTATGGGCACACAGAAGCTTTAAAACAAAAATTATAAAATAGTGTTGGAAGAATTTCCTTGACATCTAATTATTGGACAACTGTAGCCTTTGAAGGTTATTTATGTTTGACTACTCATTTAGTTGATAAAAATTGGATGTTAAATAGTAAAATGCTTTCTTTTGTCACATGAAACCCCCATATTTTAGGGTAGAATTGGCTAGAAAAGTATATGATTATTTGGTGGAATAGGGGATCAACAAGAAAGTATTTTTTATCACTTTAGACAATACCTTTACAAATGATAATATGCAGGAAAAATTGAAAGAGAGGCTAGCTTTACAAGACAGTGCAAGCTTGATTTGTGAAGGGGAATTTTTTCATATAATTAAGGTGCTATGTCTATATCTTAAGCCTGATAGTTCAAGAAGGTTTGAAAGTAACAAGTACCACTGTAAACAAGATTAGGGATAGCATTAAGTATATGAGAGGATCAAAGGCAAGGATGATTGCTTTCAAGTAATGTCTTGAAGAAGTTGGTGGTATTGATGGTTTAATGGGCTTGCAGATGGACATGCCTACTAGATAAAATTCAACTTTTCTAATACTTAAAAGTGAATTAAAATATCGCCATGCTTTTATCAGCTTATCTTGCTATGATACAGGTTTCACATATTGCCCAACACATGAAGAGTGGAGGAGAGGGGAGGAGATGTGCAATTTCTTAAGGCCATTTGATGTTATGACAAGGTTGATGTTAGGTCATCTCATCCCACTTCAAATTTGCATTTCTCTCAAGTGTCAAAAATATTCTTGTTGGATGAAAATATGTTCAATGGTGATATTGTGATCTGTGAAATGGCCAAAAGAATGAATGACAAGTTTGATAAGTATTCGAATTATTGTAGCACTATCCTTGTAAGTGCAACTATGCTTGATCTATGAATAAAGCTTTAAATGATACAGTATATATATGCCAAAATTGATCCTATAAGTTTCCATGTGAGGATCGGGAATATCCGAAGCAAATTAAAATATACTTTTAATCAGTATAAAGAGATGATTTCTATTTTTGATATTGGGGCTGAATCAAGTTCAAGAATGCCAACGCATAGATATCAAGCTCGATCCTCCATTACTTCTAATGCTTTGACAAAAACAAGCAATATTCAAGGGATTTTAGATGTACTTTTTTTTTTCATATTTTTAATCTTATTTTAATTTTTCAAGACATATATTACTTCAAATTTTGCATAGTGCAGGATTAGATTTGTTATACAAGTATGGATTTTATATCTTTTGGCAAGTTTGAGCTTGAATTTTGTCTAGATGAAGCAATACCTTAGCTTCATGTATATCACAAATTGGATGTCTTTAATTGGAGGAATACTAATAAATGTAGATTTTGAAATCTTTTGAAAATAGCAGCTGATATACTTAGCATTTCAATCACTATAATGGCAAGTGAATTTGCATTCAGCATTGGTTCGTGTATTCTTACAAAATATCAGAGCACTCTTCTTTGTGATAATTTTTAATATTAGAGCACTCTTCTTTGTGATAATTTCTAGGTTCTTATTTGCACCCGTAATTGGTTGCATATGATGGTAATATATAATTATTTTTTTATATATTTTTTTCTTTCTTGATTAGAATCCAATTTTATTAAATTCTCTTATAAAACTTGTTCATTTATTGTAGATAATGAAATGGTGATTGAAAACGAGAGGAAATCATTTGAAAAAATTTCACCCATTGATATGTCCATTGAGAGTTCAAATGTAACTTCGGATGATAATGACAATGTCAATCAAGAAAGTCAAGAGGAATAGGAAATTAAAAAAAATTAACAGCATGATGTTTTGAACTTTATTGTGAAATTTTCATCTTTTTTTGTGAAGGAATTATGAAAATTATGTATCATTAAATTTTTACTTTCAAGTTGTTTGAACCCTTACAGGCTTTATTGGTAGCATGCCTTTGTTGTTAAATTAAGCAATTAATGTTTTAAATTTTGTTATTAATATTAATATTAATGTATTTTTTATGATTTATTACATGTATTTTACTAATCTAGAATGTGTTGTTATGTTTATATTATTTGAAAAAAAATTAACTTTTAAATTACAAATTGAAATCAGTTGAAAAAAGGCATTTTTTTTTAAAGTTTTGGGTATTCAGGTCAGCTTGAATAAACTTGAAGTCCAAAGACGTTAGGGCCAAACTTAGCTATATGGGCTTTTTTAAAGGGTATGATACTCAAAGCCCGATCCAAATAAGCTTGACCTTAATTGAGCCTGCCCTGTCCAAATTACTGGCTCTATATAAGCAACATCGACAAATTAATATTTTATTTATATATATTTATATATATAAATATTATTTTTATTTAATTTTTATGTCACCAGTTCAACTATTGGTTTAACCGGTTGAACCATGAAAACCGTGATCTGTTGCTTTTGTCGGTTTGATATTGAATCCGGGTTTCAAAACAATGCACATGACCCTATTATGAGTCCCATATCGAGGAACTTCACAAGTAATGTGGGATTTAAAAATACGAGAGACTTTCCCACCCATTAAGTTAATTTTTTGGAATGAGTTTTTTCTGTAAATTTGTGCTAATTACGGACCTCCGTACTTTTCCCTTGTGTGCTGACAACTAAACAGAGAGGACTATGCTCGACCGCGTATGGACATAAAGCTCAGACATGCGGCAACCTGCGATTTAATATCTGAATTTAATTTAATTCAAGCCAGATTTTTGGGAATCGAATAAGATTTAGACGTGATCTGGCCAGATTTTAAGCCAAAGAGGGTCGAAACAGTAATAAATAAACCTCTCAATGCCTATAATAATCATCCAATCACTTATCCTAGTGAAGAGAGGCATCAAGAAGTCCGAAGAAGTGCCCTTCAATTCTAATCTGGGAGTTGATCTTTTCTCCTCTATTTCTTTCATCAACAAAGGGCCCTCATCTGTTGAGTCTTCCGTGGGTGGGCAAGAGGAGAGATCGTCCAATAACCGCGACTGGCGGAGATTTTTGTTGCCTTCATTAGCAAGTGGTTTGGAACAGAGAGCACAATGCCCCTTCCCGATTCCCTCGTGCATCCGCGAATGGTTGTGATTTGTGTTGAGCTTGTTTGTGAATGGTTTGAGACAGAGGCGTCAAAACTCCTATTGGCAGCTTCATCCACGGACAGTAGTGATATCTACTGGCCTTTTCCTTGCACTAACGTAAATAGAAGCGATGATTCTACGTCTTTGTCCTCTTTTTGTCACTTTTAGCTTCCTTTCACTACAATTTATACAAAATGGTTAGTGTGGCAACAAATTCATATTTCCCTTATGTTTTATGCCATAATTACATTGAACTGGAGGCTAAAAGCTATCTAAAGCGGTGTACGAAATGAACCTATTAATCATGCAATTCAGTACATTTCGTTATTAATCATACAAAAAGGACTTATCAATTATGGTTTTAATATTTAAGATCTATTAAAAAATTGATGGAACATATTAAATGAATAAAAATATAATAATGCTGAACAAAATCTCATAAAATGTTGGAAAACTCACTCCCCAGTCTCACATGGGCAATCTAAATGGAAAATTTTAAAGCCCCATGGAATTACAAAATTATTCTGAAGTCTCATGTCTTTTATTAAAATTGTCAATTTGTTATGTATTAAAACTTTCAATTATTGCTACATGGTTGTTAGTATAACAATGATAAACATTAGTAGTATTTGACAATGTCAATAAAGAAAATGCGATTTCAAATTAATTTTATAATTTTATGAAACTTTTTTAGATTGCTTAGATGGGACCTGATAGTGAACTTCCCTAAACTGTAGCATTCATAATTGTGAATGGTACTTTTTTTCTGTAAAGTTGCATGAAACTTTATCCGAGTCATATTATTTGTTCAACTTGTGAACAATTAAAGTACTTTTTATAGAATTATCTATATTGAATACTTAACTGTACCTTGAATAGATTGCTTCTAATACAAACAGACTTATTAATGACTTAGGTTCATGAACATAAGAGAAAAATAAGTCAAGATAGGATAACTCATCAATGCTATGGTTAAAATCCTTGAATATATAGGTACATCCACAAAATATCATCAATTTCAAAATTTCATATGATAAATATGCTTTGTCATGACACGTTAGTTCGTCATGGATAATGATGTAAATATTAAAAAGGTTTAATTTCTTTTTTGCGTGGTTTTGTTATCGTTGTTTGCAGATTCATTTTTCACAAGAAGGGAAAACAAAGTAAAATAATATCACATTAATGATAAGTAGCATATACATCAGCCGTAACTTTGCAGAAACTTAGCTTGAGAATTTTCAGAAAGGTAAGTGCGTGCGTGCTTCATATTACTTTTCAGAGTCAATGGAAGAGAAGAGTTTGGTGGCCAATGTGATTTTGTGCTTCTTGTTGATTATTTGGGTACAAGTGATCACAAATGCGGATCGCAAGGATGGTGATTTTCATCAGAAACTTGAGGTTCAGAAGCTGTTGAACAAGTTGAATAAACCAGCTGTTAAGTCCATCAAGGTCCGTATCATCTTCATATATCTTATATCCCCTCGTTTGATTATACTCTATCCTGTCCTTATTATAAGAGCTATTCTAAAATATTTTTTTTGTTCACAATATAAGGCATAACGGGTTAAAGGCTTTTAACTTCATTTTTCTTTTTTCCTTTGGGTCTTTGTCTTCTATATAAAATAAGAGATATTTTCACACACACACACACATATATATATTGATTCTAGCATTATTTTATTTTTAATAAATTTTAAAGAAAAATATCAAAAATATATATTTTTATCTTTGAAAAATTGTAAAAAAAAAAGTAAAACTCTAGTATTTTAATATTTCAAGATATTAAAATGTCTTTTATATTATGTAGAAGTAAATGATAAAAAAAAAGACATTGGGAAGGCATGACATTATTAATGGCATTAGAGAAAAGTACATTAAAAGCTGCTAATGTGGTATTATCTAATGGTTGGACAATTTTATCCCTAATCATTTTAATGAATTTTCTTAAAAATTGTGAAAAGAAGTGGATGTCACTATAATAGGGGTAATACTGGAATCTTTAGATGACTTTTTGAGTTTTAAGAATGTAACAACATTCTCTTAATATGCAAAAAATTCTGGGAGCACCTTTATAGCCAGAGGGAGGATAATTGTGTGTGTGTGTGTGTGTGTGTGTGAAGGAATTGGTGGTATTTTTATAATTTTGGGATTTATTCATGGTTTTTAAGTTTTTAATGCTTTGTGTTATCAAGCAGAGTCCGGATGGCGATATAATTGATTGTGTCTCTATTTTGAATCAACCTGCTTTTGATCATCCAAAACTCAAAAATCACAAAATGAAGGTGAAACAGTTTTAATTTGCTTTCTTGTAATTGACTTTTACTAATTCGGCTTCATATTGTTGACAATATAATTCTAAATTAAGCTGTTTAATTGTATTTTCCATTTGATTCAAGATGAGGCCAAGTTCTTACCCAAAAGATAATATAGTAGAAAAACTTGATGTATCTTCAAAATCAAAGCCAATTGCTCAACGTAACCATGGCACCAAATTGGAAGCTGCCTAGAAGGAACCGCATCCCTATAAGAAGAATATGAGAAGAAGACATATTGGGAGCAAGCTCTATCCAATGATTTGGAAGAAGAATCTTAAAACTGTCCTCCTCGCTATGTTAAAGGTCAAGGTAGCCATGGCCTGGAGGTATTAATTAATTAATTAATGTTGTCCCTCTATTCAAATTAAATTAGAAGCTTTAATTTGTCTTTCAATTTGTTTCTTTGATGAGTTTTGCTCCTTTTTGTTTGTGACTATAGTATGCCTCGGTTTATGTAAAAGGAGATAGATCATATTATGGAACCAAGGCAACCATAAACACATGGAATCCTAATGTTCAGTTTGGCGAATTTAGTTCCTCTCAAATTTGGCGTAAATACAAATACCATAGAAGCTGGTTGGTGGGTAAGTTTATGGATCATTTTGCTTTATTATATATTAGTTATTAGCTTTGCTTTATCTGATGTGAGACTTCTCACATCAATTTAAGTTTACTTATACTGGACAGCCTAATATTCATGTCACTATCATCTAAATATCCATCTCATTCTCTATTTGACATTTCTTAATTTTGGACAATCATGTGAATCCAGAGGTATATGGTGACAATCCGACTAGAGTTTTTACATATTGGATTGTGAGTTCATAAATTTCCAGGAATCCTATAAATTTGTTTTTGGAATCGTTTTGTTGGTGAATTTTATTTTGTTAATTATATATTTTGATACGATCTCCAACAACAGTACTGGATGTTATGATCTGCTATGTTCTAGATTTGTTCAAGTTGATGCTGGAGTTGCCGTTGGAGGACGCATCACACCGTTTTCCAAATATGGTAATGATAATGCTCAAGCTGCTTTCACGATCTCCATCTGGAAGGTAGGTCACTGTGTGTGTCCAATTTCTGCAACATGTTGAATCATGCCCTATTGTTTATTTTGTTCTCCTTTCATATGCGAGGGTGTCAAATTGTCTATTTGGATAAAGAGTATGAGTTAAAGTGCATTTTTCCTTCCTAAAAGCATTTCCAAAGGATCTATATATATGGGCGCTCTAAAGAAAATCAGAGTAATGCAGCGCATAAACTTTTTGTTTTACCCAACATTAACGGTTAAAAAAGGGACTCTAACATTACCATGTTTTATTTTTGGGACAATGAAAGCTAAGTGCTAGAAGAGTGAATTAATAATAGTTAGGTTTTTGATGATTTAAAAAAAAAATAACTTGCAAATATTGATTCAAATAATTGTACATTTAAGAATTTCAACTAAAAATAAAACATTGAAATTCTAAATGTAATTTTTAAATTAAAATTGTTTGAATTGATATTTACAACTTATTTTTTTAAAAAATTATCAGGGACTTAACTATTATTAATTTAAGGGAGAATTACAATTAAGTTTCAAATAAAAAATTAGTTATTCCTCCAATTCATTTGCAAGTCAAATTTTTCTATATTTACATGTTAAACTTTGGTATTTACAAGTGAAACAAAATTGTAAGCAATTAGTTTCTTTATCTGGGACCTATATGTAATTCTCTCTTAATTTAATTTTTTGAAACTTTACTGACATTCTCACTTATTTTTTATATGACTATCTAATTGGACTAGATTCAATTCAAGCATAGTCGATACAACTGGAGATAGTTCTCTCAAAGGTATTTTGCATTTACACGAACTTGAATTCAAAATCTTGTGTTTAAGCATATATAGTCTCTTCCATTAAAACTAACACTTGCTGGTAATATTACAATGTTTTTGAAAAGATTGTGTGTTATATTTCTCTGCAGTTTTGTTTAGTGTGCTCAAAACTCTTGCAAGAATACTTTTGAAACAAAAATGCATATAATCTGAATAAATAATATATATTAATTGTTATAATTAACAAAGAGCAGGATATAAAAAGTGGAGACTGGTGGATGCAAAATGGTGCTGATAAAGTTATGGGTATTGGCCTTCGTCTTTGTTCTTTACACTCTCTTACAATGCATCTCAGCAGTCGAGTGGGGAGGTGAAGTCATAAACTCAAAACTTAATGGACAACGTAGTTCCACACAAATGGGAAGTGGCAATTTCTCTGGTTAAGGGTTTACAAAAGCTAGCTTTTTTTGCCAACATGAAAATTGCTAATAACAACAACCAATTGGTGCCTCCTAATAATATTGTCACTAGCATTGATAGTCCCAAGTGCTATGACATCCAAACTGGCATTTTTGATGATTATGATTGGGGCGCTCACTTCTTTTTTGGAGGTCCTGGAAGAAACCCTAATTGTCTATGGTCATTTCACTTGAATGTTCAGAGACATGTGCGCGTGCACATATATATCATAACAATATGCTACATGTATTACCATTTTACTTATTATGATTTGTATCATTGTAGTTTGGTGAAAATATCATGGAGTCAAATAACAATTGGTCATGCATGACTAAAGCTTGTGGTGATTTTTAAGTGGTAAATAAAAGGCACATATATTCATTGTTACCTTGTTTATATATGATTCCCCCCTCAGAATATGGTAAAATGTGGATGTAAACACCTGTATTAAAGGACCTTTGAATGTGTGTGTTTGAGTTTAATTAGTAAGACCTTTATTTACTAATATCTTTTGGTGACATGTAGGTGTCCAACCAGTTAAGATTTAATAGTTTTAAATAGTTTGCAATATATTTTCTTTGCCACTCTTAAATATATATAAGAAATGTATATCTATTAATGAGGGTTGGGTTTAACAAATGAAATTAGTCTCTCACAATATGAGGAAATAAAGTTTGAATTTCTATTAAAAAAAGTACCCACATTCAATGCTTGATAATACCTCTGGTAATATTGTCTCCAATTTGGAGGATAACCGACTAAGCCAAATATGATAGTTACCTCATTATCACTAAGAAAGATGCATCCTTTTCAAATGTGTTATAAATTGACCCCCCAAAAAGCTTCCAATTTAATTTTTAAAATTTTAACTTATATTTAATTAATTCTTAAATAATACTCCTAGTTTAATAAAAGGTATAATTGGAATACAAATGTGATTAATGCATCAGATAAAAGCTACTAATATTTTTTATTAAATAACTTGTATAAAAAATAACAGGAAAAATATAACTTTTAATTTCTAAATTTCCATAATTATCAATTTAAAATCCTTAAACTTTAATTCATAATAATTCAATCCTATGGTCTCTTGACTCGAAACAGTCCTTATAATTTGTTAACACAATATAACTTAATTCCCATAATTTTTTAATTTAATAAACTATAAGGACATTTCAAACAAATTAAATATATGACATCTCAAATAAATACTTCCTCTCACTGAAAATACAGAGACACCGGAATGATTAATCCATCCGTCTCTGACATTTCTCTCCCATTGCTTTCTTTCCTTATGGTAGTTCCTCGAAACTAATTAATCATATGACAGACTAGGGGAAAGGGTGGAACAAAAAAGCACGTTAAAAAAAAAGAAAAATATATAATTTCTAAGTTTGATTTCGACTTGTGGAAAATTTAATTTATAATTAAAAACTCAACCAGGCGTATTCTTTGAGTAAGAAATTTAATAACCAGACACTCATTTCAACAACGACAAGATACTTAAACTTTACATAATAACCTTATTGTGTTGCAATGTTCGCATCTTGTATCTCAATTTCAATGCTTCTCACTCATAGACGAAGTTGCAAATCCAAACTGAAGCCTCGTTCACCCCCATCGCTGCTGTTAAAGCCACCGTACGCCGGCGCCATGGAAGAGGGTCGTGAAGGATCTGCAGGCAAACCTGCAAAACCAGAAGAGGCACACACACCGAACGCCCCGGAATGATACATCGCCGATGGAGTCGGCAATGGCGATGGCGGTGGCGGAGGCGGAGGCGGCAATCCGGTGAGGATATCAGGCGGAGGTAATATGATAGGGTTATGATGATGAATATAACTATGAGAGGCAGCAAAAGCAGTACGAGCAGCTTGCATTTGAGCTCGCTTTAGAAGCTGCCTTTCTTTCTTGTGCGCGTTTTGATGGCCTCCAAGTGCTTGTGAATTGGCAAACTCACGACAGCAATACTGGCACTCGTATTTCCGGCGATCGTTGCCGGCGTTCGCGGCCTCAGATTCTGAAACTTTGTTAATGTTAATGCCAAAAAGCTTCAGAGACGACGTCGTCGGAGAGGTGGTATCGGTTATTGGGTTTTTAGTAGCATGGTAATCAGTATCTGCCATGTGAGAGAGATTGGAGAGAGATGATCAGAAAGAAACTAGTGAAGAAGAAGTTGGATCGATCTTGGGATTTGAGACGAGGAAGCAAAGTTGTGTGATCAAATTGATTAAAGGGAAAGTGGTGGGCATGTGCGACCTTGAAAAGTGGTAAAATATGTCAAAGTTTTATAGAAGAAAACCAGCTAGAGTGCATGTTCAGACACAGAAAAGCATAATCATTTGTGGGACACAAAGCAAATTGTCATATTGGTGAAAAGCACAGAACAAAGAACCCAAGTCGTCGATTGGGTCTCAAATAATGAATGAATCTAGTGTTATATATATAATGTTATATTCAAACAGATCTTTGGGCGTACGTGTTGCTTGATGGATCATGCAAGTCAGTACATTACGCAATCAATTGGTTATTTTATTTCGTCTTATCAGCTCTGGTTTCAATATTTAAGATTTATTAAGAAATTATGGGAAATATTAAATGAGTAAAATTTTTGCAGCTCTATATCTCATAAAATGTCGAGAAAATCAATCTCAAGTCTCATAAGCAATCAAAATGCAAAAATGTCCTATAAAATTGCAAATTACTTTGAAGTGTTTTGTTTTTTAATTGAAGTACTCCTTCTCTCATTAAAATCAAACAGAGATAACTGATTCATTAATTTTGTTTGAAAATATAATAAACTTTTAATTTTATCTTTATTTAAATGAAAGGCTTTCAAATTTACATTACATTCTCTCTTTTAATTAATGAGTTTAAATAGTACTAATATTAAAATTACTACTCCATCAAAAATCTTAAATTAAGGACCAAAAATTCTTTGTGAAGGCACTCTATAATAAGGATCCAAGGGAATAGTCAATTTCTATATTAAAGTAGTTGTCAATTATTACTGAATAATTATTAGTGAAATTGTTCAGTTGACAATTAAGCAGAAATAATTAACAACTATCCAATAGTATTTGGCATTTTTTAGTAAAGAACATGGGACTTCAGAATAATTTTATAATTTGATAGGATTTTTCTATAATTAGATTTCTTAATGTGAGGTTTATAAATTTCCCTAAAATGTATCATTATTCATAATTTGTGAAGGGTACTGATTTCTGTAAATTTGCATGAAACTTTAAATGAGTCATAATATTTGTTCAACTTAGCTGGTGAACAATTAAAGTACTTTTTATATATTTTATAACAATGTTGATGATTCTTTGATCGAGGTAAGTGTCGCCGTGATTAATTAGATTAGTGGACAATAATGAGGGTTTGATTAATTATATTGCTAGAACTAACCCATGTGTGCCATCCTTTGGTAAATGAAAACATGCATATGGACTACGGTTAAGCTTGATAGTCAAAGATATATATGTCAATATATATATATATATAGAGAGAGAGGGGGGGGGGGGGGGAGATGTTTAAAATAAAGTATTGATAAGATGGTGTGGTTGCTAAATGAGCTTAAGCATGTCTGCGTGATTGACGTTAACATGGTCATTAATTATGAAGACAATATCTTTTCGCATCTTTACTAACTTCATCACCTGATAAAGTTCAACGTATCCAAACAAACATTTATCATATCACCTTTCCACATGCTTCATAGAATTCTATTCCTATCAGATTCAGACTTGCTATCTAGTTACTTCTAAGGTTCCTTTTGTTGTCCCAAGCTACTGTCGGCTTTGTATTTTTTTTTCTTGTATTTCAATAAAACAGCTGTAATTAATATCCATTTAATTATAATGTCAAAAATTTCTATTCAATTAATTACTATTTGTAAGTGTTGGTAATGAGAAATGACCGACTGGAAACTGGAGGAAAATAAATGCACAAGAGCAATGTAAGAACACCATAGCTTATATCAAAACATCAATGATTCAATTTATAGATCATTTCACTTTATTGTATATTAGTTATTAAACTCAAATTTCTTTAATATATATGAGATTTTTTACATTGGCTTAAATCCACTCATATTTAGATTGAGTGGAGCAGTCATCTGAAAATGGGGGAGAGTAAACATAGACAAGAGTAATGAAAAGATACTATATCTTAATTATAAACCCCAAAGTTCAAATTTGTCAGTCATTACATTTTATTATATATTAATTATTAAATCTAACTTTATCTAATGGGGCTTTTTATGTCAACTTAAGTCCACAAGACAATGTACCTAACAATAAGTATATTGCTAGTATTATATATGTAAAAGTTATTTTGATTACGGTGTGCTATCTGATGAAAGATGATCAATATAAATCTGCAATCAAAACATCCCTGCACTTTAAGGATGGAATATGATAATTTATGAAAATATAAATGAGATGCGTATGTCGAGCTGGCCACTCAACACATTTATTTACTTTTCTAAAACCAAAATCTAAGGTAACAGTCTCCAGCGTCATCAAAACTTTGATGTCTTTAATGAGGTTGAAGGTGTCCACAGAATTACGCTGTGGACATCGACAAATGAATTTGACACTGCTTATTGTAATAAGGAATATTATGCTGTACTGCATAAATAATACTTCCTCCATTTCTATGTATGAAAAAAAAAGCTATATCACACAGTTTTAAAAAATTAATTAATTATAACAATTATGTTTAAAAATAAAAAATTAGATTAAAATATCCTATGTTAATCAATATAAGCATGCATTGATTGTTTTTTATTAATGTAAATTATGAGAGGTAATTTAAAAAATCTATAATAAATAATGCTTATTAAGATATATGATTTTGCTTATAAAAAAACAAATTAAAAGTAACAATTTTTCTAACAAATACAAATGGAAGGAGTATTTGAAAATTCAACGTTCCAAAACTACAAGACACTTTTTTAACAAAAAAAAATAAAATTTTATTAATGATACTTTTTTAATATTACCATTTCCATTATATTCTCTCTTTTTAAATGAAGTATTAAATGAATGGTACTTTTGAGAGCTTATATTTTTATTTTAAAAAAATAAAATTGTAAAGCGTATTTAATGAACTTTATTAATATGAATGATTTTGTTTAAAAGTATCTTTATAAATTGGGACAGAGGGAGTATTTCAATAAATAAAAAGAATTCATTTCTCAAATAAGTATATGTTAAAGGATAGGGCGAATGCATGACATTCGGGTCCCAAAATACCAAGATCCACATTTTAGTCCCTGATTTTAAATGAGATTAAAGTATTTAGGCCGCCATATATATAGTTGGTACTTGGTAGTCAATGCCACCAATGAAAGCCCAACGTTTTTTTCAGTCTAATGCATGAAATTTATAAATTTCAAAATGTTAGTTGTAAATATATATTATACAGAAGCAAGTCGTAATAGATTTTTAAAAATGCATTGGCATATTCTGTCTCATGATTTAAGAGGCTCTTAAAGCAGAAATGCTATGATATGGGTGCTCTGGCAATTTTTTCACAAAAAAAAAACATTTATCCAGCAAAAAATTCATTTTTGGCCGTGCCGCCACCAAAAATATACTTTTGAGGATCATTTTTTAATAGTTATCATTAAAAATATTTTTATAAAAAATAATTTTAAAATTAAAAATAATTTATATAATTACTTTTAGTGACAACATTTTTTCCACTAAAAGTATTTTTAAAAAATTTAATATAATTTTGAACTATATGAAGCAATTTATAAAATTATCATTTAAATTATTAAAAAATTTTCTTGTGAATTATTTTAAAAATTTAAAATTAAATAAAATTATTCAAAAGATATTTATGAAATTAAATTTATTATTTTATATATAAAATTAGAAATAAATTATATATAGGATCATGAAACAAAAAGAATAACAATGAAGATGTGTTATGTTTAATTAATAAATTATTTTTAAATTTTTTATTATTCAAAATATTTTTTAGATGTGTATGGCTCATATTTTTGTAAGAATTATGTTATTAAGCTAGTATCTTAATGTGATAAATTAAAATCTTAATGGGTTACTTTCAATTATAAGTAGGTTAAGTTATATATAAATTTTTACTTACATACAAATATATAAATGGCATTGGGACGTTAAAATTGTACAGATATCATGAGATGCAAATGATATTATCACTATTTGGTATATTATGTACTTGATGCTTAGCTTGGTATACATACAGTATTTATTTTTTTTGCTAAACTCTAATAATTTTTGGACAAGAATTTCATGTGATTTTGACTAGAGTATTTAGGTTTTCACTGTTATAAAAAAAGACATTACTAATAAAATTTTATAACTAATTATGACTAAGGAGAATATGAAAAATTATCCAAATTCACCTTGCTATGGGAATGATTAAAGATTAGCTAGATTGATCACATATGAGATCCTTATAATTATCTTGCATTGTAAAAGTTATTAGTATTTATTCAGATTTCAAAATTATTCAAATGACTATTAACAAAATTTATGTGGTTGAAATTAATTTGTTATTAAAATACTTTTTAGGATATTGAAAAATTGTAGATATAATACTCCCTCCATTTAAAAATATAAGGCATTTTTAACAAAATCTCACCTCCAATAAAGTAATTATCAACTTTCATACTAATCCTATCTTTCTATATTTACTGCTATTAAACACCCTATAATAAATATAAAATCATTCATCAATAGGAGTGCTTTTGAAAAAAACAATATTTACACTTCAAGAGACTAAAAATGTCTTATATTTTTTAACATTGAACTCCTCAAAAAATTTCTTACATTTTTAAATGAAGGGAGTATATTTTTAATAAAAGAGGGAGAAATATTTAACCATTTTGAGAGAAGATAAAAATTTAATCATTTAATTTATTAATTTTTGATAAAAATATGGAGAAGAAAAAAGTAAAAGATATTTAATACAAACTAATATAATACATATTTATAAATAAATTATATACTTAATAATTTTCATGTAAAAAATAACATTAAAAATTAAAAATTTGTTACAATGTATATAAGAATATTATTTAATATTTAAAACTTCTTTATTTTCAGTTTATTTTCCTAATTAAAATAATGTTTACAGGTAAAAAATAATATTTTATTAAAAATATAATTTAAATCTTCATATAAATTATTTTGTCATATTAATAATTAAAAATAAAATATAACATATGTCTATATTTTTAATAATATATTATTTGATATATGTGTATGTAGTTAAATAATATATATTTAATTTTATATATAATAATTGTAGGTGCACTTTAATTCCACTGGCACAGAAAGACTTAAGACTTGAAAATGAAAAGTTAAAGGTTCAAATTTTAACTTTGACATATTTTACAATATATATATGACATTGTGCATAAGGTGACATGTGACGTGGTGTGAGGTGGTGAGGGTGATGTGGCATCATTTGGCTTGTAATGTCGCATGAGATGGCAAGTGAAGTGATATCATTTACCTCATATATGACAAGCGAGGTGACATTAGGTGATGCGCACTTGATGAAGTGACATGGCATAAAATAAATCATTAGTTTTTAAAAGAAATTTAAAAATTAACTTTTAGTGGCAAAAAACTTTAAGCATTTTGTCACTGTCAAAAATTATCAATAATATAGTTATAGCAGCCAAAACTATTGGCGGTAATTAAAAAGTCTTTTTTGTGTAATGTTTTCCGCAAACACAAGCTAAATTCTATCTTTTGATCCATAAAACTTGTAAATTTTAAAAGGTCGGTTGTGAATTTCAAAAGGGTAGAAAAGTCAAAAGGGTAGTGGGAATGATATTACATAGAATCATAGACATTAAGTAATCCCTATTCATGGTTTTAAGTTTGGAGCCCATAACATAATCCATTTTCCATTATTGAAGTTCAACCAAACACTATGAATCAGCAAAATGAATTAGAATATGTAACCTTGATGCACGGAAATTAACTAAATAGGCACTTATTAACAAATAAGTTAATCATACCGTAAATCAATATGTTCCTAAACACTCATGCTAATGTGTTCAATTATTCAAAATATAAGACATTTTTAACTACTTTTACGAGAATTAAGAAAAGTAATTAAAAGTTGTTTATATCATTAAAAGAGTAAAAAAAAATTATCACTACTTTTTAAGACTATCTTCCAATTAAAATCAATCTATCTTAATTACCTTTAATTTCTTTATCATACAATTTATCTCTACAATACAACTTATAAGGGTATTTATGAAAAAGAATAATTAAATGTTATATATTGTTTTTTTTTTTTTACTAAATATCCCACGTTTTACACCAATATGAGCTGATAGAGTACGCCTTTTTATTATAGTTGGACTCAACTTATTCCCCCACTTTCATCACTTATAATGACATAAAATTAAGGATTAAAGGTGATTTATCCCTCAACTTTATCCAAAGGATCACTGCATATTCTGAACTATATTATAAATCAATTATGTTCCTAAATATTAGAAATTCCCTCCCTTATCACCCTGCGGTTAACATACTACAATCTGTTTGCCATTAGTGGGCCTTGCCATTCATTTTTTAATATTTTTTAGTATAAAATATTTGGTTAATGTTCCTTTTTTTCCCCTTAATTTTACCCCAAAGGATTAGTGGACACACTAAACTCAAATATTTTATAATAAAAAAATCGAAAATTGAATGTGGGATTCACTGATGGTAAACAAATGGTGAATTAACAGTAGTATGATGAGGGAAGGAATCTTTAACGTTAAGGAATAAAATTAATCCATAGTTAAATTTAGGGTGCACATATCTTTTTGATAAAGTTAAGGGATAAAATTGACCCTTACTCTTAAAATTAATTAGTAACTAACAATAATACTTAGCCGAAGTCAGTGACAATATACAATGATGATTAATTCGATTTCATTTAAAAACTCAAATATATTTTGTGGGGTTCTAAACCTCACTTTAGGCTGTCGGTTTGCTTTGTCCATCTACCACACATCCAATCTCTTGAAGATTTCAGTTTTACAAAATTTGGACAGACAATGATTGAACTTAGTCAACACATGCTAAAACGTACCTTAATATATCTTATAAGTGGGACCCTCAAACAAATAATATATGTTTAAATTTGTGCTAATTATGCCTCTCTATGCATGGAATTATCCAATTAAATGTATGTAGATCCTAATTCACTCGATCAGATATTTGAAGTAGAAATTTTGAAGTAAACAGATGGTGTTTGGTGAGATATATTTGTTCAAGAGCACTTAGTAATGATGGTGCACGCGCCACAAAAACTTGTGCCTTATAAAGATCATATTTTCTGTTGGCCCACACACACACACACACACACACACACTCATTTCATTGAATTTGTTTGAAAATTGTCAGTAAATTTATCAGTAGACTGTGTCCTCCTGATTTAATCTCCCTGTTTTGAAATATTTGTCACACACACACACACACACACACACACACACACACATATATATATATATATTATATTCTACACCCATTTAAAAATATAATTAATGTGTAAAAAACATGATAATCTTTAATAATATTTTTATATGTATAAGGAGTAGGCTTTGCCAACATTAGAGAATATCTCTCTTATGATATTGAGAGTAATAAGTAGACTTCTTTCAAGAGAAATACTTAAGTAGATTAAGTGCACCATGTCATTTGTGATCTGTCCAATTAAAATGTTCAAATAACTAAAATAAAATCTTGTGTGACATTTTTTAAATTAATTTTATTTTGATAACAGAATACATATTTGATCTCTTGCCTTTTTACTTTCTACTATCATTAATATAATAATCAATTTACATTCAATGTCATCTAAAAGTCATATTTTTATTAGACAAATCACAAATAATGTGGTGCATTTGGTCCATCTGAGTATTTTTCCTTCTCTCAATTAGGTTGTTGCGTACACAAGCTAGTGGCTGGGATTCAAACCCCCAATAATATTTTTATCGAATCACACCCCAGATGAAGTTAGTTAATTGTTTTAAAAATTATACACTCTTTTCATATTTACCCAATTATTTAATAATATATTTCAATTAAAAAATTTATTAATTATACCCTTAATTGAGGGTATTTTTGAAAAAAAAATCTTATTAATTACATCTTGAAGGTTTCAAAATATTTTATATTTTTTAATATAATACTTTGAAAAAATGTTTTATAATATTGATTATTGAATGGAGGGAGTATAATTTATATATTAATTATATATTTATGCAATTCATAGTAGGGGACGGATCTAAGAGCCCACCGCCCACAAATTTTTGCCTTCTTTTAAATGTTTGAAGTCATGCTTTAAAAATTGATTATAAAAAATTTGTAGCTAGATCTTGCACCCGAGGTCGAAGAAGAAGAAAATTTGCGGCCTATAAATTAATCCAGAATTCGCCACTAATCGCCATTAAGCTAAAGTCATCAATGATTTTAATAACAAGTATCAAGAGAAGTCCATGAATGATTATTATCAATCATCATCGTTAGTTGAATTGGTTACGTTACACTTTGATAATAATAATTATTTATTATATATTTTACAATTATATACCTCTTCAAAATTACACTGATTATGAGTCATGAGATGAAATTAGTTATAATCAAATTCAAATGCAATATATTAGATAGTTCTGAATAAATTTTTCCCATGATACTCAAATTCTATTAATTATCTCTATTCTCTACGAATCCCGTTACATTTTTTTTTTTTGGAGTTAGCTTCCCTCTTCTTTGCTTCCCTCTCCTCCTGCTATCCTGTTAACTACTTCACCGTTACATCTCAATGTGAATTTAATGTATTATAAAATTATGAATAAACATAACTTTTGGTCCTATATTTTACTGACATTTTGCTTTTGGTCTCTATATTTTTTTTTTCAGTGTCTTAGGTCCTAACACTTTTGTTTTTTATTATTTTTGATCTCTCTATGAGCAAAGTATAGAAACCTTGAAAGGATCCAAAACAATAAAAAATAAAAGTATAGGAACCTAAAATACCAAAAAAAAGTATAAACACTAAAAGTAAAATATGAGTAAAGTACATAGACCAAAAATTATGTTTACTCTAAAATTATTGTTACTATTAGCTAAAGCATACTTTCAATCTTTTAACTTTGCACCACATTTCATTTTAGTCTTTTAATTTTATAAAATATCTTTTTAGTCCTTAACCCTAATACTATTAATCTTATCTTAATAAATTTTTATATTAAACTTTCAAATGTTAACAAAATATTTTTAGATGTTAACATATTAGGTTTAGTTTTTTTTCTTTTCTAAATAATAATAATTGACATAAAATAAATCATTTGAAAGTAATGATATTATGATTAAAGAATTAAAAAGATACTTTATAAAATTAAAGGATCAAATTAAAAATTTATATAAAATTAAAGGATTAAAAATATGCTTTAATAATAATTATTTTATAATACGTTAAATCGGAACCATTGAAATTGAGATCCATGGAAAGAAACCAAGACAAGGATAGGAAAAGGACGTAAGAGGTGGAAAGCCAACTCTGTTTTCTCTAGCCATTTCACACCCCCCCCCCCCCGGGTCTAATAATTGAATAGCTAGATTTCGGGGATTTGTTTTTTAAAAAGATATATGTTGACTTTTTTAGATATCGCCTACTAAGAAAAATATTTCAATATTTAAAAAATATGAGTGAAAATAAAAATATGTAAATATATTGTATAAACAATGACATGTTTATTAGTTATTACCGAGCGAAAAATATCAATTATTCTATAAATTATTTTACATATCTAGAGTTTAAATTTTGGCAACTATGCACGTAAAGAGCTTGCTGTTATAAGTTACTATAACTTTTAGGTTTGTTAAACAAATTACCAAGGTTTGAATCCACTGGAGATGTTCACATTCAATGCTCACAGTATCTCAAATAGGATTGACTGAGGACTTGTGAAGAAAAAAAAAAAAGTAAACTCAAGTGCTAGTTTATTTCAGTTACCATAAAAAAAAACGTTAGTTTACTTGTTTCGAAATTATTTTTTTAATTTGAAAGCTAACTAGTTAAAATTTTATAGGATAAATAGGCCAGCTCCACATACTTGACCCTCCATCAATGGCTCTCAGTACGAAACGTAAAGAGTAAATTCTTTCCAATTAAATTACTTTTTATCTTTATTTTGCGGGAGTTAAATTGATGAAGTGACCTTATTTTATTTTATTCTCTGTTTTTTTTTTTCATAAACAAGACGAAACCAAGGCTAACTAGCCTGTATGAGTGCCATACTAACAATAACATCATCGCAATTCTTAGTGATCTGCCCCACAAAATGCACAGGTTTGATTGTAGTTTAATAACCGGAGTATCCGAGTTGTTCTCATAGTAGAATAATGACCTTTATAATTTGAAGAAAACAATTAAATAATTTTGAATTAAAGAAAATAAAAGCAATCAACTAAATTAAATAATCAAGCTTTGTCCCAAAAAAAAAAAAGCAGTTAAACGAGAGAAAATATTCCAATCAACATGCCAAGGTTCAGGATTCACTTATTGGAATACTCTATCCATTTATTCAATTATTCATCTTCAGTTATAGCACAATCATTACTAAAATACCCTAATTACTTCTCAATAAATTAGATTGTATCTATATAAAGTAGAACTAACTCTTGCTAACCCAATTAAGACTCTAAATAAACTATGAACTGATGATTAAAAGTGCCTTGAATTCCTAAATTATCTCTAATTTAGTTATTCATCTATCTCCCTTAGTCTAGACCCATTCTTCACCTCCCATTAGCGCAAAATTATGCTTTTATAGGGACCTTTTAACATTGATTGTCAGCCAAACGCTGTCAAATATGAACAAGGTGGCAATTTCGTAAATATAAGTGAGTCTTTTGAACTTTCAACATTGGTTGTGCAGCGACCCACCGTTATAAACATATTCAACATCAGGTGTAAACGAAACCGATGATGAAAATGAATTTGAATTTTTTTAAATTAAAAGATAAATCACTTTCCACCTCGAGTACCTCAACACCCGCTATAGAAAGTGCGACATCTCTTGATTTTAATCTCTGAATTAATTAAATAAATCAAAGGTATTTTAATAAAAATTGAATGTTAATTAATTTAATGACGGTTAATAATGACTAATAAGTCTATTTGTTTTGGGTACAGCTTTTGAATTGGGCCTGCAAGAGTATTAGGCCATCTGGGCCCAAATTAAAAACAAATCTGCTATGGTGGATGGTTTAAAATTTTAAAAGTTTAGATGTAATCACATGTTGTAAAATAGAGGAAGAAAGTGAGAAATTGAACGAGAGTGATGAGGAGGCTTTTGGTTCTGCTAGGACATGATTCTGCCGACATTTTGAAGAAGATTTGAGCTTGATTTCACCTAGATAACTCTTCCATATCTTTTCCTCTTCTCCTTACATGAATGTGAGCTTGGTTTTGGGATTTGAAAGATGAACATTTTTGGACCTAGGGCAAAGGGTCCAAACCCATTAATTCTAATGGAATTAATGAAAGTTATTTAATATACCAAAACCTAATTTTGAAGATTTTACAAGGTTTTGAGTTGGGGTTTAGGGTTTCAGACAAACCCTAGCCACTTTGAGCAAGATTTTGAGTTGTTAGATGATAAATTATTTGTCATTTAAGCCAATGAAGCTAAATGTGAGTTGATAAACTTATCGATTATGTGTAACATCTCGAGTTTTAATTCCCTAATTAATTAAACTTAATTAGGGTAATTAGATAAATTGAAGTGATGTGTGGCCAGAGAAGTCAAATAATCATATTTGGTGGTATTTCAACCCTAGTTATGGGTCCGATATTGGGGTAGGTCACTCGGGCATCGAAAGGAGAAGAAAAGGAAGATTTGAAGTTGTTGTGCCACACGCCGCGGCACACAGCCATCTCTAAGCAAGGGAAGACCTCTCTATGCCATGTGCCGTAGTGCGTTGTGCATCCACCACGGTGCGTAGCCATTTTTTGCACTTTATTAGACGTGAAATGAGACAGAAAAAGAAAGAAAAGAAAAGAGAGAAAGGAAAGACGTGCTAATGCTCTGCTAGGGTTTGCTTGGGGACTACTTTAAGAGTATTTTAAAGGCTACAAATACCTAAGGTAAGTATCATACTCATTAATTTCCCTATTTCTTCTACATTTATGAGTTTATGACTAGGGTTTGATGGTGAAAGTGAAATTTCAGTCTATATAGGTTATGAGTCTGAATTTGTTGACTCAAATAAAGTTAATGAGAGTATGTTAGAGTATTTAAACCTAGGTATAATGAGTTTTAGTGTCTTGGGTTATTGGGCATCATAAATACTTGAAAATCTCATTTATATTGGATGGTTGGAATTTTATAATGCTATTAATAGGGATTTAATGGCTCATTAATGCTATTGAGGGCTAAAGGTAATTATTAAATCCAATGGTTAGGCTCCACCTCTTGTAAAGTGAAGGTTGGGCATTTTAGAAGTAGAGATTAAGGATTCAAATGTTTGAGTTTGTTATGTTGATGAAATTCAACTTGGTTGATTGTCGTTTTGGTTCTTGGTCACCTATTGGAGTGAAAATTCAAACTTGGAAGCTAATTGATTGAGGAGTAAACCTTTAACCTCTCAAAGATTTGAGGTAACTGGAAAACAACTTTACTTTGGGTAGTTGTATGTTAATTAATGGTTAATTGATTGTTGAATGTGAGATTATGAATGTTACATGCATGGAATTGATTATTAAAGTAAAAATTATATGTTAGTTTCATTGAACGTGTGTAAAAGCATTTCTTGGCTTGAAAATGCTTATACTTTTAAAAGATGAATGTGATAATGTGTCAAGGTATTTGTGTGTTAGTGATTAAATGTATTTGAGAAAATGATGAGAATACACACTTGGGTAGCGCAAGGTCGTGAGCCCAACGTGATTGATGTAATAGTGAGTAAATAAAAGTAAAAGAGTAAGTGATTAATGACTATGGCATGATCAGTGGCGAGAATTTGCTTAAGGATTTAGGAGTAGAGAAAATTTATATGATATTTAGGCTGCCCTTTGATGCACGGGGGCTATAGCCTTATCCCACTGTTTATTGAGAGATTATCCCATAGTTTGTTGATGGACTAGAACCTAGCTATCTCCACCAATTCAATGAGGAGAATAGCTTAGGGTATGAGAAACCCCAGGGATTCGAAAATGGGGGAAGATGTGGTTCGAGAGTGAGTCCTGTGATCTTTGGCCGGGTCACACCTTACAATTGGTGAACTTAGGTAGTCCAGTCATACGGATGAAGCCCTAATTAGTGTTATAGCCCACGATTTCAGTTTGAGAAAATAAGGAGGATATAAAATTAGTTGATCATTGCCTAAGTAAATATATGACATGCTACACGTATTAAGTGGTGGCAAGTCATATAAGTATGGGTCATGTCACATATATGAGAATATGGTGATAATGCACCTAGTTATGAGAGTTAAAAAAGTTATAGAATGATAAATTGCGATATATGTGGACTTGTTTTACATATTTGATCTCCTTGTGCATGTATTTGTTTTATAATTAATATATAACTGCATAGGGTAAGTTTAACCTTGGTTACTGAGTGCTATAATCACCCCTCTTATTTAATACTTTTCAGACTCTAGCTCTGGTGTTGAGAGGGAGAAGACTAAAGAGGTGAGAAATTAGAATATTCCTACTGTGTGCTTCTAGTTTAGCTTTAATTATGTAATAGTATATGGCTTGCCAATTCTAGGATGCATATTTTCTCACTTGCACTATTTTGGTTGTTGAAAATGTTAGAATTATATTTTTAGCCCTTAACCTTTGTGTATGTTGTCACATATATGTTTATAGGGCCAAAATACTAGTACAAGTATAGAAAGGAAGATTTGAGCATGTTTGAATGATTTGAGTTAAATGTAATGGCAAATTACCTCCCCCTTTGTTTTTGGTAAATTGGGGTTAAGGAGTGAATTTTAGTTATACTGATGTTTTGATGCTTGTGACATGTTATACTAGTAGTCCTAGGTCTATTGGACATAGTCCAGGTGTTAGGAAAAGCTTTTAGCACTTATTGAGGGTTTTGGACACCCATTTTATGTAAAAGTATTAAAAAGTGGTTAAAATATGTTTGGGTATCCAACTTCTTAGTATGACCTGTTTTGGAAGTAAAACCTGTGCCATTAGTTAGTACAGGAAAGGAGCTTTCCGTAGATACCTAAATCACATCATTTGAATATTGAACGGAGAATCGAGGTGAGTTAGAACTAGTGGAATTTCATGCAACACGCTGCGGCACATAACGCCTATGCTGCGACGTGTGGCGCCTGAGCTGTGGCACGTGGCATAAAGAGAAACATGCCGCGGCACAAAGTGCGTCTGCCGTGGCACATTGCTCTATATTTCAATACATAATTTATTTTCAACCGTTTTTGACTTCTTTCACTCTTCTGAGGTATCTTATACTTTCAAAACTTATTTTTATTCTGATATGAAAGATTTTGATCGATTTTGACTCATTTCTATTTTAAAAATTTAGGATTATCTTTAAAATTGAACCTTGGTAATTAAAGGGTTGAGCTAAGTCTTTGATTACCAGGTTTTTCATTTAGATAATTTTGTTTAGTGGAGTGAGAACATTACATTGTGCATTTGAGCTTGTAGTTGGATTGTTAAAGTGTGAGCTTAGAAGTTGGAAGTGGTAATTTGGTGATTAACTAGTAATAATTATTATTGTTAATTGTAGATTAATCTTGTATTGTATCATTTGAGCTCATTACAAGCTCAAGAAGTAAGTTGTTTTGGGGTAACCTTTGAGCTCTCAATATTCTATCTTGTACTAATTACTTGTTAGATTGATTTTGGTTATTTGTGAACATGATTAATTTGGTTTTTACTCAAACATAAACTTGTTTATTGTTTAGAAAATGTAATGCAAGTGTGGCTTTCTTTTGTATCTATTGAAGTAAATTATTTTTGGAAATGCTATTATGTTGTCGAATGAGTTGATATAAGAACTTGTGATGATATATGCATGATTGGGATAGCTTGATTATTCTAAGAGTTTATAGTATGCATGGTGATGCTTTGAGCATTATTGCATGATCACACATTAGGCAAGAGGTTGCCTTAAGAGAAGGAGTAATTTATTTCCTTATGGAATATAATCAACATTGTGGGTGCCCCCTAATGTTTGGTTCGTAGGTTTGGTTTTCCTAAATCTCACTTAGAAATGGGTGTAATGGGTTGCCTAAATCTTGTCTTTTACCTCACTCTAGACTAGGTGAATGGTTGTGACACCCTAATAAATTTGAGAATTGAGAGAATTTGTGGTCTATGAGTGAATGTAATACCTTTGGCTAGATGACTTCTTACAATTAGTGAGCTTGGGCTAGTTCATTTATATGGACTCAATTCTATTTAGAGCCGATAATTTGAGCTAAGTTTGATAGGCTAGCCTGAACTCGTTTGAAAAATTTAGGACTAAGCTTGAAAAAATAATTTTTTTAATGTTTGGGCCTATTTAGGCTGGCTTGAATAGGCCCAAGAAAATTTAAGCTAAGCTAATCAGGTTTTGGTTTGACCCAAATACTTGAATAAAAAAATAATTTTCTAAAAATGTATAAAATATAATAAATATTAATTAATTTTTTAAGTTTTATGTCATTTTATATTAAAATACCATATATTTAAGTGCATTACTATAGTTATTTTTTAAAAAATTAAAAATATTTATATTTTGATATTTTATTATTTTTAATCTATAAAATGTTTCAAAATAATATTTAAAATATATTTTAATATTGGTTTTTACATTTTAAGACCCAGTTTTTTTAAAAAAATTTGAGTTCTATATATTATTTGTGTATAAAAAATATACTTTATATTTTTTATAAAATAATATAATTAATGTTAAATTAAAAATAATTTTAAAAATAAAATTTGGGCATGTACAAATTGGTGGCTCTACTATTAGATAAACATAATAAATATAAAAATATTCTTGAATAATCACTTGGTTATCATCCATGCTAGATTTGGTTAAAAGTAAAAATAAAATAAATTAAACACCCCTTGTATATAGCAGTTAAACAATATAAAAAGTTGAAGAAAAAATAATTCAAAAAAAATTATTTTACTCATAATTAAATAACTTTATTTTATATAATATATTGATAGTTATTTTTCTCATATTCTTAAAAAATAAAAAGTATAGTTATCCAAAAGTTATTAAAAACTTTATACTAATTAGGGTAATAATTTTAAGTTAGTGGTCTAATCGTGATTAAATTGAAATTAACTTGATCATAATTAATATAATAAAATTTAATTAAAATATATAAAATATTTATATATGACCATGATAAGAGAAATATTTAAACAACTAAGATTTTAATTTACAAGTAAAGAAAATATTCATGAATAAATTACCTAAAATACGATAATATAATAACAAAGCTACTTATATACAAATTTGATAAGTTATTATTTTTTATTTTATTCTTTTAAAGTTAAAATAATATTTTATACTTAACAAAATTATTTAAAAATTAAAATTGGTTCAAAAAATAAAGAAAAAATATTTTTAAAAAGTTTTGGGTATTCAGGTCAGCCCAAATAAGCCTTGAAGCTCAAAAGTGTTAGGATCGAGCTTGGCTATATGGGCTTTTTAAAAAGGATATGATACTTTAAGTTCAATCTAAATAAATCCAGCCCAAATTATTAGTTTTAGTCTTATTAAATTGTTAGCCCATAGATTTAGTTGATAGTATATGAAGGAGATAAGGAGTTGTTGAGCATTTGTAACATTATGTGATGTAAGTTGATATTATGATATTATGTGTCTTTATATTGCACTGAATTATGAATGATTCTTTTCAGCCCACTTCACATACCTTAATTGGTTTAATTTGCATGTGTGTGATTTAGAGTTTTTTTTTAATTGTTGAATAGTTATACGCACCCCTATTTCACATATTTTAGGCTTCAGCCCTAGCAAAGCTAAGGAAAAAGCTCCTGGGGCATAGGAATATGTCATTCCTATTGTATGCCTCTAGCTTTTAGTTATATATGTGTAATTTATAATAATTAATTGCTAACTAAGATAATTATTTTGGTTTACTTACGCCAATGCATGTTATTGTGATGATTGTTTGTATTTAATGCCCTATTGATGATTGTTGTATGTGCTTTTAATTTTAAACAGTAGGTTTATGATTATTTTAGGTTGTTGTAAATGGATAAATTGTGAGATTATTCTATTTTGCCTCCCCCATGGTTTTTTGTTGAAATCATGGTTGAGGAGTGAAAATGAGTTATGAGTAAAATATCTGTAATGTAATGTATTGTATTGGTTGTCCTAAGTCTTGAAGACTTGGTCTAGTTGGTTGCCTAGGTTTTTAACACATGGTTGGGTTTTGGACACTTTGGAAGTGTTCAAGTATGAAAAAGGAGTGATTTGGTTCCAAGTGTAATCCAACTTTTACATGTGTTGCAATTTTGAATCAAAACTAGTACCATTGACTAGTTCATTAAATAAGTTTTTTATAAATATTTAAATCACCTAATTGAATGTCGAACAAAGGCTTGGGGCACGTCAAAAGTCTATGCTCAGTGTTATGCATTTGATAGCAAAAATGCTATCATCTTTGTGTAGTACGCTATGACACATGGCATGGAGGAAGTCTTGCTTTGTTAAACTGAGATTAGTTGCAACAAATGTCACAAGATTTGGGGAAAGACATTTTGACCCTTTTTACTCCTATTTTCCAATCCAAAGTATATCAAATGCTTCCATATGCTTTTAAACTTTAATTTTTTTTATTAAATGGGCCTTGTTATGTGTGAAATTTATTAATGACTAGGATTCCAATGATTTCATCATTTGTTTTGATTATTTAGAACAGGTAAAATCTTTTTTAGTATGCTAGTAGCTATTAAATGACTTAAATACTTTCTTTCATGACAAGTTGTTACTTACTAATACTTATTTTGTATCTTCAAGTTATAAGCTTAATTATATTAACCATAGTAAACCTTTAACCCAAGCTTTTTATTTTTCTACTCTGGTTAGCTTTTCTTAATTGTAGTTAATTTCTATTTTACCATGTTAAAGTGACTAGGGTGATTAATCCCTATTTACCATAGTAATGTATTATATTATAGTTAATTTTAATAGAGCAATTACGCAATATCATAAAAAGTGACCAGAAATTTTTCAAATTGTAAAAATAAGAAACTTTCTACATTAGGTTGTTGTTAACCGATGCTGAAAGGCTTTTCTGTATTTTAAAAATTAAAAAATTAATTAGTTTCTACAATGGGTTTAGTTATGCCCTCTGAACATAATATATACAACATTTCATTATAACCGATGTTGTATCTCATTTAAAAATACCTCATCAGTCTTCGTCTTCCCCGCGCTTGCTGCAGCTCTCGCTCTCTCTTCTCCCTTGTCATTGATTTAATTTCTTGAGCTCTAGAACTCCTATCCCTCGTGTTCTCATTGTCTTCTCTGTCGAATCTTCCTCCCATAATCGAAAAATTAATCTCGACGTCTGCTCGAGTTCGTCTTCTCCGTGTACGACTTTTTCTACCTCTTTTTCTGCTTCTCGTCAATTCGTGGGCTTCCTGAACAGATGTAAGCTTTAATTTTTTTTCTCTAACTTTGTTTAAATGGGATTTTTCGTATAATCGATTTTTTTTCATTTGGGCAGCGAATATTTTGCCAGACTAAGCTCGGAGATTGTTATTTGAAGTGATTTGTTGAGCTTTTTCCAGGTAATTTTTTTTAGATTAGATAAATTTAATTTTTTTATGAATTTATTTATTAAATAGACTGATAATATGGATGACCTTGTTAGTTTTTGCTATAATGTTTAGTTTTTAGCATGTTTTTCATATTATAGAAGCTTAATTGGACTGTTGTGATTGGTTGAAAATTTAATTTTGTGAGATTAAAATTCTGGGGATATCAAATTTATGGAGGAGTGTGCTGAAATTTTGACTTGGGAGCATAGATAGTGGTTTAGTTGTTTTTGAACTTTATGTTTGATTTAATTAAAACTTTGATGGATATGAATTGTCATCATTGTTGAAATTTTGGATTGGAAATTGTTTTAGGAGATCTCACTTTTAAAAGGGACTATGCTACAATTTATACAAACATATATGCTAAATATTGCACGATTAAAGTTAGCTAGCTAGGAACTTGTTTTAGCATGTTTTACATGTTACAATCTTAAATTGGACTGCTGTCACTGATAAAAAATTTAATTTTCTAAGTTTAAAATTTTGGGGATATCAAATTTATAAAGGAGACTTTTTCAAAATTTTGACTTGGTTGGTCATCCCTAACTTCTCTCTCCTTCTTTTCTATTTCTTCAAATTTTATGTGTATTAATAATATAGTTTTTTTAATAGTTTCCAAAATTAACAGTATTTTTGAAATGCCTATCAAAACATATATTGTTCATTAAAAATGCAAGGAGAGCACATCAAAATGTAGTCTTGAAAAAGCACAAACATGAGCTTAAGGATCTCGCATGGTTAGAGCCAAAGGTAAGTGAACTAGCAATTTAAGAACTTATTCAATTATTAGGATTTCTTATTGATTGCTTATATGTTCTTGTACAGAGATGTAGACAACCTGTGAAGACTATTTTGTACAACTTATATGTGATGAAGGACATACTCAACATCATTCCATTGAGCATGATTGAATTTACCAAGGGGGTAAATAGATTTATGAAAAGTTTGTTTTATTGTTGTTTAAGTGAGTTAATGTTTTAATGGCAATTGCTTATTTCAAATGTTAAATATTGTGGATTCATTCTTTGTCGAAGAGGTTGATGACATTCACAACTCGTGGAACAGTTTTTTGTGGATGGTATGTGAGATTTGGATAATTTTAAAAAATTTTGTAGACAATTGATAGTGTTATAAAATTTTTATTGAATCTAGATTGAATTTTAGCTTCTATATATGTATTTAAACTGTTATAGCTATCTAGTTTTCAATTTTATGTTATAAGGTGGAGGAATAAATAAAAATTAATGTAATATTAAAAAAATTATAAGTTTTTACAGTATTTGTGACCATAACCACTGTAAAACTTACCACTTTCTATCACAATTATGGTTAGACCACTGTAGAAAGGCTCACTTTCAACATTGAATAATAGGTGCCTTGGAGGTTTAGGATAGGACCCATTTTAAGGTGTTGAATGCCTAAATGATGTGGAGATAGGCATTCATGAAGCACTGATACTTCAAATTGCTTCACATATCTGTATTGGTATTATATTTGATATTGATACTTGCCAATACTTTTTCAATACATATCTGTAAAGTATTAGAATAATATTATTTAATTTTAAAAATTTAATTTTTGATACGTATCTAATATTTCTAAATTGTGTATAAATACTTTAAAGCCAAAAATTTTTAAAGAATTAAATTTTATTAAAAATTGTGATATTAAATTTTTTATTTCTAATATCATTTTTTGATTTTCTTTTCAAGTTAAATATTAGATTTCTCTTAAAAAAAAGTTTTGGATGTAATAAAAGAATAAAGATTACATGTTTTTTTAGTTATAAAAATGTGGGAGTGGAATCTTATGATGGTCAAGAAGAAAAAAGATATTGATATTATAACTATTAGTAGAGATTGAAAAGTAGCAATTAGGTATAGATAGAATAAAATTACAACTAATAATTATATATTGCTTCGCTTTATTATAAAGGACTATATATCTATGTTAATTTGGATTTTTGTTAAATTAAATTTATATTTTTAATATTTTTTTATAAATATATATACACATATCTAAAATGTATTGTATCCTATATTTTTAAAAATTAAAGTATCGACTTGTCAAATGTGTATCATAGTATTAATATATGTGCATCATAGATAGGCATCAACCCACATTTATTATTGTTGGACTCAACTTATTCCCCTACCTCAATTACTCATAATGACATAAAATTAACTTGTAACTGACAATAATATTCTTATATGAAGTCAGTGACAATATATAATGATGTCCGGTTAAAAAAAAAAAACACCAATATATATTGATGATTAATTCAATTCCAATTAAAAATTCAAATATATTTTGTGGGGTTCTAAACTTAATGTCCACTTTAGGCTGTCGGCTTGCTTTGTCCAACCACCACACATCGAATTTGATGAAGATTTCATTTTTACAAAATTTGGACGGACAATGATTGGACTTGGTCAACATATGCTAAAATATACCTTAATATATCTTATGTGGGGGACCCTCAAACAAATAATATATGTTCAAGTTTGTCCTAATAATTTCCTCTCTATGCATGGAATTATCAACCTAACGGGAAACAATTAAGTTTATAAAGGACCCCATGTATGTTAGGTGAGATATGTTTGATCAAAAAACACTTTGTAATGATGATGGTGCACACGCCAAAAAAACTTGTGCCTTGCCAATATAACATTTTCTCCAGGTAAAAAATATATATAATATTTCATTATTGGAAAATTGTCAGTAAATTTGTCATTAGACTGTATCCTCGTGATATACTCTTCCTTTTTAAAAATATTTGTCATTTAATATATTATTGTAAACCCATTTAAAAAAAATAATTAATATGTAAAAAATATCATACTCCCTGCCTTCAATAATATTTTTCTAGTACATACAAGGAGTAAGCTTTGTTGAGAGCAGAGAATACCTCCCCCAAAATATTAAGAGCAATAAATAGACATCTCTCAATTAATTATTACATACGCATGCTAATGGATGGGATTCAAATCCCCAACCATTTACATTTAATAATATAAAATATTTTTAATTGAATTACACCCCAAATGAGTTAGTTAATTTCCTTTAAAATTATACACTCTTTTCATATTCACCAAATTATTTAATGAGGTGTTTCAATTAAAAAATTTATTAATTACACCCCTAATTAAGAGTATTATTGTAAAAAATTATTAATTGCATCTTAAAAAAATAAGATACCTTATATTTTTTAACATAATACTTTAAAAAATGCCTAATAATATTGAAAGGAAGGAGTATAATTTGTAAATTATTTAGTCGATTCATAATAGTTAAGTCAATTATCACGGGGGACAGATCTAAGGGCCCACAAATACTTACCTGCTTTTAAATATTTGAAGTCGTGCTTCAAAAATTGGTTGTAAAAAATTTGCAGCTAAATCTTGCCCATAAGATAGAAGAAGGAAATTTGCCCCCCTAGAAAATAATCCCAGAATCGTCACAAACAACCACTAAGCTATAGTCATTGATGATTTTAATAGCAATTGTCAAGAGATATCCATGAATGATTATTAGCAATCATCATAGTTAGTTCGTTACATTATTCTTTGATAATAGTAATTATTTATTATATATTTTACAATTATACACCTCTCCACAATTACACTCATGAGTCATGAAATTAGTTGCACTCAAATTCAAATGCAATACATTGGATAGCTCTAAATGAATTTTTCACTTGATATTCAAATTCCATTAATTATATATCTTAGTGATTATGTTTTTCTCATTATTATTTTCTTGTTTTATTTTTATTATTTATATTCTCATCAAATAATTCATTTTATCTATTTTTCTTGACCTATTAGTAAAGGCGCAACTTCCTTGTAAGTTTGACACTTGAAATACTTTAAGGAATTTAGTAATGTGATCCTGTACACTTGCAAGATCGATCAAGTTTTGTGTTAGAATTTAGGATTCACCCTATAGGTTACTACCCTTTAAGTTAAATCTAATAAATTATAGTGACAACTATTTTTAAAGTATCCTAATATTCTTCCAAATTATATTAGCTTTGAATTTGTTCCCATGATATCCAAACAACTAAGTAAACCATAAAATTATAGTTTAAGTCACCACAAATTTTTAAAACTATCCATAGCTCACTTATTTATGTCTATTTCTCTATATTTAGCTTCTCTCTTTATCTCCCAATCCATCAAATTAAGTTCATAGATTTGATTAAATAGTAGCTAGTCATAAAATAATTATGAAAAACAAGAGAAGTCAATATAATTAAAAATAAAATATATTCATAAATATAAATATAAAGAACTAAAAAAAAGAACATAGAAAACTAACTCTTAATTAGGCTACATCCCTGCCCCAATGAGTAAATTAAAAATATATAATAAAATTAAATAATACTGTTATAAAATATCCAATCATGAAAAACTATCACAAAGAAATTAAGATCCTATTTGTTTATTGGAAAGGAATAGAATGAAATGGATTGAAACAATTAAAAATGAACTAAATCATCATTTCCCCTAATGGTAAGTTTGATAAAAACTCATTAATATCTACTACAAATGTGGCTATAAAAACTTGTAGCTTGTTGGTTAGTGTGCTGCACCCTTAACCTACAGATTATAAGTTCGGGTTGGCAAACAAAAAAAAACTCATGAATCATATTTTTTAACTCTATAAACTAAATTACCCCTTCCTTTTATGAATGTGATCATCTATCCTCTTTGATCATTTTATTTTCACCTTTATTTTTTCAATTCATTCCATTCTTTTCTAGTAAGCAAATGGGACCTAAAATCATGGAGAAAAAAGAAATAATTATAATATATAGAACTTCTGAACGATTTTGCTCTCAACCTTCGAAATGCTTTTATGTGCTTCAAATATTTCAGAGAGATTTTTTGAAGTATTTAAATAAGTAATTAAATACCTCCCCTCTTGATAAATAAGAGTATTTATAGTTAAGGTAGAGACTACTCCTTCCATTTCTAGTCAATGTGAGACTTTATTATATATATATATATATATATATATTTATATTTATATATAAACTTGATCTTTTCCCATTAAAAATTTCTTGGACACAATCCGCGTTTGCTTTTCTCTTAGTGTGTAAATATATATATTATTTCTGTATAAACTTGATCTTTGGCAAGGTGATCTATTAAAAATCGTTTACTATTGTAGTATGTCGGATTTTCAGATAAGATAATACGGCTTGATTCAGTTTAAAATCATTGGAACTTTTGCAACTCGTCTCATCCCTCCATCAAGGCATGTTTGTGGCAAATTGCTAAATCGCTCGACGGCGTTTGATTCAGTTTAAAATCTTAATGAATCCGATTCTTTTCCATTTCGCATTCTTCTTCAATGTTTCTTGAATGTATTATGCTGCCGTATGCCTGACTTATGAGACCTCTGTTACCAACCTAAGATGTAGTATGATGTATCTCCAATCACATCCGGATTATATTCTTTCCAGCATTTTATTTCAATGCATTTAGTTAATATAAGTTCAGAGCCTAGTTGAATTCTTTCCAAGTTTTAGAGTACAGTACAGGAGAGAGAGGGGGGATGGGAAGAGGAAGAGTGGTTTTACACAGTGACTCAGTGCATGACACATGTAAAGTTGGGTCAAAATATCAGATTTAATTGTCAAACAGTAAGCCAAAATCAATGACAAGGCAATATTACACCCTTTTTTTTTTTTTAAGTTTTGGGTAACATTATTCCCACAAAAAAGTTAAGATATCAGGTGTCTTGAAAGAAAAATGTCAACTTATTTTTGCCTGTAAACTAACTTATCAAATTTTGTGATTTTAGAATGACGAATATCTAAATCTGAATAATACTCATATTGATGAATAAACCACAATGGGCTATTTAGTACAAATAAACCGACACACGCGACCTGGCGCCCATTGTTCTCTGTCAACCTGGACTATAAGCAAGCCTTATAAAGGCAAGGCCACGCAAGAAAACAAGAAAGGAATTAAAGAACTACAAATCCCTCATGAGCCAAAAATGAAGGACAGCACCACAGCACAAGCCCAATTAACTAAACATAAAACTAAGAACTATATTTAACTCTCAACACTCCCCCTCAAATCGGGCTTAAATATGTTGAAAGTGCTCAACTTGGATAACATGCGCTCATGAGCTTTTCTACCAAGTGTCTTGGTTAAAATATTTGTTTGTTGTTCTCCTGTCATCACATGTTTCAAACTGATCAAGCCACCTTGAAGCTTTTCCCTTATAAAATGACAATCAATTTCAATATATTTCGTTCTCTTATGATAAACTAGATTTGAAGCAGTTTGGATTGCAACTTTGTTATCATGGTGAATATAAACAGGAGTTAAATAAAAAATATGCAAATCTTTTAATAAACTAGTTAGCCAAATAACTTCAGACACAATACTTCCCAAGGCTCTATACTCGGCTTCAACAGAGGACCTTGAGACTCTGGTTTCTTTCTTTGATTTCCAAGAAATAATGGCTCCACCTAGTTTAACTGAAAACCTTGTAATAGATCAATGAGATTTTGGACATGATACCCTACCTGAGTCACAAAACCCTTCCAGCTTCATATTTCCTGAATAAGAAAAGAAAAGGACCCCTACTAGGAACTTCTTTAGATATTTTACTAAGTTTAAAGCTACCTTTAAATTTTTAGTTTTATTTACTCCTATTACACTATTTTCAGTTATAACGAAATCATCAACATATGCTAGGACAATAATGAATTCAGCTTTATCTTGCTTAGTAAATAAAGAATAATCATATTTACTTTGAACAAAACCACCAACAATTAAAGCTTCACACAATTTTACATTCCACTACCTAACTACTTGTTTTAAAATATACAAGGTTTTAGTTAGCTTACATACCTTTTTCTCCCCCTGCTTACTAAATCCCAAAAAGGAATTTTCATGTATACTTGTTCATCTAAATCCCCCTGTAGAAAAGCATTATCAACATCCATTTGAATCATAGCCCAATTGTTATGTGCAGTAATAGCTAAAACAGAGCGCATAGTAATCATTTTTACAACAGGGGAGAAAGTTTTTGAATAATCTATGCCCTCTACTTGACTAAACCCTTTAGCAATTAATCTAGCTTTTAATTTATTGAGGGTCCCATTAGCATTAAACTTCCTTTTAAAAATTCATTTACAGACTATAGCTTTCTTACCTGGAGTTAAATATACTATTTTCCAAGTTTATTCCTTTCTAAAGCACTAATTTCATCTTCCATTTCTTTAATCCATCTTTTATCTTTTACTACTTAATGGTTTTTATTGGAAAAGTATCATTGTAAAGATAAAAATTTACACATGATTTTTATTGATTTGGAAAAAGCTTATGACCGTATACTAAGAGAAGTGCTTTGGAAAGCATTAAAAAAAAGGGAGTACGGATTGCTTATATTAAAGTCATACAAGATATGTATGAGGGGGTAAAAACTAGTATAAGAACGCCTAGTGGTCAAACAAAGAATTTTCCTATAAAGATTGGACTACATCAGGAATCATCTCTGAGTCCTTATTTGTTCAACTTGATCTTAAATGTTTTGACGGAACATATTCAAGGAGAAATTCTGAAATGTATGCTCTTCGCGGATGATATAGTTCTTATAACAGAGATAAGAGAAGAGGTTAATTGCAAACTTGAGTTATAGAGGAGGACATTGGAGTCAAAAGGTTTTCGTCTGAGTAGAAGTAAAACGGAATATTTATATTATAAATTTGGTAAAGAACTATTCGACAATAATTTGGAAGTGAAATTAGGAGATCAAATTATACCTCAAGTGGAAAAGTTTAGATATTTGGGAGCCATTATTCAAAATGATGGTGAAATCAATGGAGATATTTCACATAAAATTCAAGCTGGGTGGTTTAATTAGAGAAAAGCTAAAGGAGTTATTTGCAACTGTAAGGTGCCTAATAAACTTAAAGGAAAGTTTTATCGCACTGCTATTAGACCGGCAATGTTATATAGTAGTGAATGTTGGGCTCTAACGGGACAGCAAGAGCATAAAGTTGGAGTAGCAGAGATGAGAATGTTACGATGGATGTGCGGACATACACGTAAAAATAAAATTCGAAATGAGTATGTACGCAGAAAAGTGAGGGTGGCACCTATTGAGGAAAAAATGGTAGACAATCGGTTGAGATGGTTTGGGCATGTACAAAGAACACCAAGGGAGGCACCAGTGAGAAGAGTGGAACATATAACTTTGAGTCCGATTAAGAGAGGTAGAGGAAGGCCTAAGAGAACACTCTTGGAAGTTATTGAACGCGATCTCTTAATTAATAATATTCCTAAAAGCTTGATAAATGATAAAGTACAATGGCGTCTTGCAATCCATGTAGCCGACCCCACCTAGTAGGATAAAGGCTTGTTGTTGTTTGTTTGTTATCTTTTACTGCTTCCTCAAAAGTGTCAGGTTCATTTATGTCATCTGTTAAGGTTAAAAATCTTATATGATTCAGAAATATGTGCATAGCTAATGCACATCTGTTAATGGGTCTGTGATTTCCCAAATCAGTGTTGTTGTTGCTACTTATTTCAGTGTTATTGTTCGAACCACTTTGTTTTCATTTGATTCAGTCATAAGATCATCAACAGTGGGTAAAGGAGGATCATAAGTAACAACAGGTTCAGGAATGTCATCAAAGATAAATGGATCTTGAAGACATACCTAATCTTGACCATTTACAGTAGAGAATGTATCTTAAAAGGGAAACTTGTTCTCAAGAAAAAACAACATCCCTATTTGAAAATCAGATTCCTTGTCTAGTTCTCCTTCCTCGCTATTTGTGCTCCATAGCCATCTGGCTTCTGGCCAATGTTTTGAAACCCGAATCGGACATCGAATCAGAAAGAGCAACGAGTCGTAATTTTATGGTCTAATAGGTTAAATCGGCGGTCAAACTGATGACATAAAAATTAAATAAAAAATAAAATTTATATGCACAATTATATAAATAAAACATTAATTTATCAATGGTACTTGGGATCTTGACTTCAAAAGCTAAATACTTGGATCGTTGGAGCTAGAGGTAGAAGCATGTCAATACAAGCTTGTGATCTCAAAGGAAAATATTGGAGTTGGAGGCATGCCGTCATGTCATGACTCACAAGCTTTCAATCTCAATACTAAAGGTTGGATCTTTAGAGTTGGGGACAGATGTTGGAGAAGAAGTTAGAGATTGAGTTTGAACCATGAAAGAGAGATTAAAGATTAGAGAAGAGAAGAAAAGAGAGAATTAGTAATTAGAGAAGAAAAATTGTAAATCTAAGCAACTCAGCTTAAATTTCTTTTTTCTTTTTTAATTTTTTTGGCTTTGAATCGGGTTGACCCAGGTTTGATTTTCGAGTCAAAGCTGGTTCTCTCAAAATCGGCCGGTTCAATTCGGGTCAACCCGGGTCAAATGTCAGATTAATTCAATTGGTTGAACCGAACCATTTTGTTCAACGGGTGACGATCAAACTAGTCGAATCGCTCGGTCTAGTCCAATTTTAACAACATTGCTTCTGGTTGTATAACCCAGTGCAGAGAGGGAAACATCAAACAAACAAGCTTCCATGCATGGAAAAGTTTCTTTTCTTTTTTCCTTTTAATATTACAGACAAAGTCTCTGTCTAGAATGGATATACTATTTTTTTTCCCCCTCACTGGTGTCAAATAACCAAATAGCACTTGAAAAACATGAGGAAATATAACAAAGACCTTATAGGGGACTTTTGAGTTATAAAAATGGTTATAGGGGACTTGGTAGTGATTTTCCTGTTTTTTTTAACCCCCTTTCACCATAGGTTTGGAATGCCCAAGTACTTATCAGGATTCTCCATACCACAGAATTAGGGGGTTACAAATTTAGGTTTATATGGCTACCCTGGGTTCGATATGAACATTATTGAACTCAATTGGGGGTAGCTTGTTCAAAAGCTTTTTTGCATCTACACGAACTCGAATTTAAAATTTTGTATTTAAGCAGTGATAACCGCTTCAACTAGAACTAAAATCCATAAGTAATTTTGGATTAAAATTAATTGCCTGTAGTTAATTACACTAGTAAGCTTGGGCTATACATATATGGCCCAAAAAAGAAAAGCAGGCTTGGGTTTTATGTAATATAGTTTTGACGTTATTGACTTTTTTTGCCGCATTGAATTTCAATTGAAGTTGATGAATTCACAATAAACATTAGAATAATATTGATTAGCTGATAAAATAATAATTTTTATTAATTTTATATTTAAATTTTTTTCAATATAAAATTTTTATATATAAAATTTATATTCATAATTTATTTTTCGATCATATCAAATTTAAACAAATAGATTTTTTATGCATTGTTCATCTAATAACAAACTTTGGTTTAATTTGTTTTTCCATTAGAGGATTAAGGAGGAAAATTTTCTCTGTTTTTTATCTCTTCTCTTCTCATAATTAAAGTTGATGAGTTTCTTTTAATCTAATTTCCCTCTGTTTTAAAAATTGAAATCGTCATATTAAAGGTAAAGTATTATAATATATATTAATATTTCATTTTTTTAAAAAATAGAATATTTCCAAAAAAAGTTTGTTTTATAAAAAATAAATTAGGATTTTTAAAATTTTAGATCATATCATATCATGATAATGGAAGTAAATGACTGTAAGCCAACTAGGTTAGATTAGGAGATAAGGGCAGGGCATGATATCATAGAGGTTAAAAGTTTAATTTTCTTAAAGATAACCAAGAAAAAAAGTAGGTGAAATTTGTAATTTAAATTGATGAATTGATATATTTATCATGCTCATTGCTCAATAATTTCAGTTTATTTTAAATTACTAATATATTTTAATGCATGAATTATACAAATATCCTTTTTAAACAACTATATTTTTATGAAATTCAAGATCAATGAATACTTTTACAAAAAATTACAAATTAAAATATATATATATATATATATAAGTTGTAATATTCATATATCTATATGCATTAATAAAATTAAATGAATAATATAATAAGAAATAAGGATTTAGTAAGTTCATATAAATGTTTTTACCTGAAACAATTGGAGCAAATATGATTAGTACAAGAACAAAAATCATATATATATATATATCCACAGTTTCCTCATTTTAAAGGATTAAAATATAAAATGACTCATGCAGGTCTCTCAAACCCTCTTACCAACTAAGCTAATAGGCCATATTATTTCATGTCACTTTCTTTTAATCTTTTTTATTAGCTTTCTTACAACTTTCTTCTTCCAAGTTATTCCTTAATTTTTCATCTCTTTTCCAAATCAATATGAAGTCTACTTCGAATTATATGTTCAGAGACTTTTCTTCATTAAGCTTTCGCAAGGTTTGTGGATAGTCCACCGTTTCATCCTTCCAAACGTCAATCCTTGATAAATCAGAACTATAGTTTTAAAGGATCAGTCTCTGTGAATTATTTTATGATAGTTTTGCAGTTTTTTGTTGTATTTTCAATCTCCTTTGGATTTGGAGTTTATGATTCGAGCAGGACTTTGGGTTTTTCAAAGCTGTTTGCTAGTTTTACAATGATGGACACCACTTACTATGCTCCAACAAGTTAAGATCAGTGTTTTAATTAAGACCCAGACCACGAAGGCTCAGGTTCAAGTGGGAAAACCAGCTGACATTGAGGGATAGAACGCATTGCGCAGGAGTCCTTGCGCTAGAAGGTTCACGTGGAAGCTGCGAGAGGCTCACCACGGATAGAGGAAAGTTATAAAAAGCTGGACGCCAGGAGTGGGTGGTTATGGAAAATGTGGATTGCCTTTCCTTCTGTTATTTCTATCTTTCTTTGTAACTTTCTCACTCTTTATGGAATTTCTCCCTCAGTTGTTTTCTCGATTCTGCTTGAATTTGTCCCTTGAATAGTTGATTGAATAATATAGGAGTTTTACCTCTAACTTATGTGTTATTCTACGTGATTTACATTTTAGATTGTGACAAAGGTGCTCTCGTTGAGAGGCTCAAGGCTCTAAATGGTTAAAAATACTCGGTTGAAGGAGTCACTATAATATTTTTATTATCTAGGAACAATTTAAAAGTATTGTTATAGGCTTAAAAAATGTTGCCTAAAATTATAGGCAACAGTTTTTAAGAGTTTCCAACTTGAATGTTGCCTGTTACTTTAGACAACAATTTTCTTATCTTTGGCCATAGCATTTGTAAAACTGTTACCTAAAACTATGAGAATAGGCAACAGTTTTTGGGAGACCTATTGCAACACTTTTTAAATATTGCTTATCACATAAAATAGACAACATTTAAGAATTATTGCGAAATAGTTAAATAGCCAAAATTTAATATTTTCTTCCTCCCTCTAGATTCAAACCCAAAACCTATTGAAAAAAATAGGTGTCTCAAACCACTCTTCTAACTTGACTTTTTGATATTATAATGCAAAATATAATATATACATATATATATATATATATATACTTGTTAAATTAATTTTTTAATTTATTCAAATGATGAATTGAAAAATTAAGAGAATAAATAAAAAAATTATAAAAATAAACTAAAAATAATTTTTTATGTTTAAAAAAACAATAAGCAACAGTTTTTAAATGTTACCATAAAGAGAAATTATAGGCAACATTTACATTTTTGTTGCCTATTTGAATAGGGAACATTTTTAAAATGTTGTCATAAAAGATCCTTTATAGGCAATATTTTTTGTGTTGCCTATTCAAAAAAATTATTGCAACACTTGAAAACTGTTGCTTATTCTATTTTAGGAAACAATTTTCAAACGTTGTTAAAATTATATTGCTTAAAGTATGAGAATAATAGCAACATATGAAAAATGTTACTAATGCTCATATTAGGCAACACTTTTAAAATTGTTACAAATAAAATTATTGGCTAAAGTAAAAATTGTTGTAGCGAGTTGTCAAACGATCAGAAAATGATGCAAAGTGACTTGCAGAGCATCCGTGAATATATCAACCAAGTCGAAAGCGTCGGCAATGCCTGTATGGCGAGACTGGAGACGGCCTTAGGAGATCTTCTTAGAGCTTCTAATCCAAAGCTAAAGAAATTGGAAAACTCAATCGAAGCACTGGTTCATGCCCCAAACACACGATTTGAGAAACTAGAGACTCAGACAGATGCTTTGGTCAAGAAGATTGAAACATTAAACAGAGATAACAAGCAGTTGAAATTGTTTCAGCCCAATCATTCTGAGATAGGCGGCGGGTCATCCAACTATAATATTTCACGGCAGGTAAAAATTGATTTTCCCAGATTTGACGGAACTGATCCCCATGGCTGGATTTTTCATGCAGAGCAATTTTTTACCTTCTATCAAATGACTTCGGCACAAAGAATCATTTTGGCTTTGATTCATATGAATGGAGCTGCAGTCCCATAGTTTCAAATGATTCCAAAATCAAATTTAATAACAACCTAGGAGAGTTTGACCCAAGCGATTGAGACATATTTTGGCCTGACTCAATTCGAACATCCACGCTCATGACTGTTCAAGTTGACGCAGACTGATTCCTTGGATTCATATCATCAACAGTTCATGGTGTTAACTAATCAAACATAGGGAGTCACTGAAGAGGCATTACTAGATTTCTTCACTAGGGGTCTTAAGTCTGAGTTACGTCGAGAAGTGGTGGCGCGAACTCCTGAGAATCTGCTTAAGGCAGGGGCATTAGCAAGATTATTTAGTGATAAAGGGAACGCTACTAGTTAGGCCCATAAGAACAAGAACTGAGGAAATGGTAATGGAACTCCATCGGTTGTCAAACCATTATCCATAATACCGGTGAACACACCATCATCGTCAAGCAAATCAACTTTGGGGCAATAATTGCCTACGCCTGCAGTCAAGCCTCCGACAATAATTCGTAAGATTTCTCCAGCTGAGATGCAAATTAAATGAGAGAAGGGATTATGTTACACTCGTGATGAAAAATTTTCCCCAAGCCATTAGTGTTCCAATCGTCAATTTATGTGGATACAGAATGAAGAAGGGGAAGAAGAACCCGACCCTCCTCCACTACCTATTAAAGATACACCTGAAATTGATAGCACAGCCACCTTCCACCATATCTCTCTACAGGCATATAATGGCACAGCCGGAAAAACAACCATCAGATTTTTCGATACAATGAAAGGCACGGTGGTTCAGGTCTTTCTTGATAGAGGAAGTTCAGACAGTTACATGCATCCCAGAATAGTAGGCCACCTTTAGTTGCTTATTGAACCTACCAAGCCTAGGTGAGTGTTAGTGGGAAAAAGGCAGCTAATAAACGGTTTGGGCTGAGTACGTGAACTTTTAATCCAGATTAATGGACATGTCCTCACTATTTCTGCATTTGTTCTGGATATTACAGGGTTCAATATTATAATTGGATCAGATTGGTTAGCTACATTGGGGCCCTATGTTCCATATTACAGCAGTGCCATTGTAAAATTTATCGACCAAGGCAAATTTGCAACTCTAGTGGGACAGAAAGAGACCCATTGTGACCTGGCCCATTTTCATCAATTTACGTGAATCCAAGACACTAAGGCTGTGAGTGAAGTATATTTCATGTGGTCCAGATTACTGAAGGGGCAGGTCCACTACTCTTACAAGCACTATTATAGAGATTTCAAGCTGTGTTTGTGACTCCACATAAGTTACCACCTCATCGTGAATGTGATCACCATATTATCTTGCAACCGGAGATAGGACCGATGAAGGTACGGCCCTACTACTACCCATACAGTCAAAAATTTGAAAGCGAGAGGATGGTTAATGAACTATTGTGTGATGGTTTTGTGTGAGCCAGTGTTAGCCCATTTTCAGCTCCAGTGCTCCTTGTTAAGAAGAAAGACGGCTCTTAGTGCCTTTGTGTTGACTATCGCGCTTTGAATAAGGTCAGTGTGAAGGATTCCTTCCCAATGCCAATTGTTGACAAATTATTACATGAGTTGGGGGCTCTCAATATTACTCGAAGTTGGATTTACGAGGAGAGTATCACCAAGTGAGGATGCATCCAGGGGATCAAGAAAAGACAGCCTTTCTTACTCACAAGGATTATATGAATGGCTTATCATGTCATTTGGACTTACAAATGCTCCAGTGACATTTCAAGCTTTAATGAATTTTGTTTTTAAAGCTTGTCTACGCAAATTTGTACTCATTTTTTAAGACTTTACAGCTCTCATTGGGAACAACATTTACAGCATGTCGAGCAGGTGCTCTAGCAATTATAAGACCATCAACTGTTTACTAAATTGTCAAAATGCTCTTTTGTTCAGACCCAGGTTGACTATTTAGGACATATTATCTCAGTGGCTGGAGTATTTATGGACCTAACTAAGGTGACAGCAGTCAGCAATGGCCTACTCCTTAAAATGTTACTCAACTTCAAGGATTTTTAGGTCTTATGAGGTATTATAGGAGGTTTATCCTCTGGTATGTTGAACTGGTTAGTCCTTAACTCTTAAAGAAAAATTAGTTTTGTTGGTCGAATGAAGCACAGATTGCCTTCACTAACCTTAAAAAGGCTTTGATTGAGGCCCCCGTTTTGTCATTACCTGATTTCTCCTTGCCTTTTATAGTTGAAACTGATGCCTCTGGGTGCACTGTTGGTGCGGTGCTAAGCCAAAACGGACATCCCATTGTTTATTTTTCAAAGCAATTATCACCCCATATGCAGGCACAATCCGCTTACTAAGTGTGCTCTTTGCCATCACCTAGGCTGTTGCTAAATTTCGCCATTACTTATTCGGTCACCCATTTGTGATTCGAACTGATCAAGAAGGCTTAAAACACTTGGATCAATAGGTTCTACAAACGCCTGAATAGGAGTTATATCTCCCAAAACTCTTAGGGTACAAATACACAATTAAGCACAGACCAGGCAAGACGAATCTTGCATCAGATGCCCTGTCATGTGTGACTTATATGGCTTTATATCAGGTGCACTCTTTGTTATTTGAAGAAATCATTGAGGCTGTCTAAAAATTAGAGCAATTGCATATACTCCGCAGTAAGTTGTCTGAGATCCTTGCTTGTTACCTGATTACTACGTGCGGGATGATATTCCCTACTTTCATAAACAAGTTGTGGTTTCTTCTGAGCATGCAACACTGCTGTAACATTTATCGAGAGAATTTCAAGCTTCCATCATTGGGGGCCATGCAGAGGCACTTAAAACTTTTCATCTACTAGCTACCAATGTCTATTGGCCGACTATGCGGCGGTATGTGCAACATTTCATCAAGCATTGTTTAGTTTGCCAAAGAGCCAAGGCGACACAAAATGCACCAGTTGGGTTATTATGCCCACTTCCCATTCCTTCTCAAATTTGGATTTCAGTTGCCATGGATTTCATTACGGTACCACCCCTACCCGTACTTATTCTATGATTATGGTCATGATTGATCGATTATCGAAGTATGCCCATTTTGCCCCTCTACATGCCAATTACACCAGTCATCAAGAGGCATAGGTATTTCTACAGCATGTGGTTCGACTCCATGGCATGCCTCGTTTAGTAGTTTCTAACCATAATAAGGTATTCGCAGGTTCTTTCTAGAAGAATTTGTGTAAGTTGCAGGGCATACAAATTCAAATGAGTTCGACGTATCACCCTAAAACTAATGGTCAATCAGAAGCTCTTAACTGCTGCCTTAAAATGTACCTCAAGTGTTTTGTACATGATTGTCCTCGCCGTTGGCTTGACTATCTTCCTTGGGCTGAATTCAATTACAACACCTCATTTCATTCTGCTATTGGCATGACCCCATTTAAGGCGGTGTACGAGCGTGAACCTCCCCTATTGATATGAGATTCTATCTCAGTGATACTAATTCCGAGCTTCACTCTCAGTTGTGTGAACGAGATGCGCTGTTGACTCTTTTGAAACATAATCTACAACAATTTCAAGATCGCATCAAGTGTTATGCCGATCGTCATCATCGACCTGAAACATTTCAAGTTGGCGATCTTGTTTTTGTCAAGCTCAAGCCATACCGGCAACATTCTGTTGCTCTTCGTCATTCTCAAAAGCTTGGGTTCAAATATTTTGGACCCTTCAAAGTTTTACAGTGGATTGGTGAGGTCGCGTATCGTTTGGCGTTACCATCACATGCCCATAGCCATCCCATCTTTCATATCTCCTTGCTGAAACAATGTTATGGCTCATCTAATGTTGCATATGTGCCTTTGCCTTTGCTATCCAATGTGGAAGGACCCATTATTCAACCCTTGGAAGTTCTCCAGGTTCGTCAGATTTGCCATGGCGATTTTTGGGACACTAAGGCACTGATACATTGGGATGGATTACTTGCTCCCACATGGGAAGATGTTGACGCACTCATTCATTAATTTCCTTCTTTCGCCCTTGAGGACAAGCTTGCTGTCACAGATGAGAGCATTGAGACGTATACATGTCCAGTTGGTGACTCAGTTGCTAACTTGGAGTCCACGAAGGCTCAGGTTCAAGTGGAAAAACCAGCTGGCTTTGAGGGACAGAACACATTGCGCAGGAGTTCTCACGCTAGAAGGTTCACGTGGAAGTTACAAGAGACTCACCGTGGATAGAGGAAAGTTATGAAAAGCTGGACACCAGGAGTGGGTGGTTATGGAAAATGTGGATCGCCTTTCCTTCTTTATTTCTCTCTGTCTCTATAACTTTCCCACTCTTTCTAGAATTTCTCCCTCAGTTGTTTTCTCGATTTTGCTTGAATTTGTCCCTTGAACAGGTGATTGAATAATACAGGAATTTTATTTCCAACTTGTGTGTTATTCTACGTGATTTACATTTGAGATTGTGACACCTAGATAGTTAGATTGATTTAACCATCACACAATACAAAAGTGATCCGGTTTAACTTATCAACCCCTAATGAAGATTGGCTTTTATTGGATCGTTTTGAACCAATTGATGGGTTTAAACTTAAAATTAACTTGAAAAACATAATAATTGGATCGTTTTTTTCTTTTTACTTTAGTTTTAGTAATAAATTTTTTATTCAATCTATGAAGATGAATATTAACTTTCTTCTGAATTGTTGCAGTAAAATTTTGATTATATAATTTGCTTATTAGCATTAAATGAATTAAATTTTTTAGAAAATTGAAAACTCATTGGCTAAGGCAATAAATAAGGTGAATAAAAATATATGCATGAAAAAGTGAAGAAATTAAAATGTAATATGTTATGAATGAATTACTCTGAACAGGGAATAAGACATTGTTGGTACTTTAAATGTTTTGCGTGTTAGTGTGTCTGTCTGCATGCGTATATATTTTTATGTAATTGTTATGTCATTGGTTTGATTGTCAATTTAACTGATTGAATATTCATGAGAATCATGACTTGTTGATATTTCCGGTTTGTCATTTCGTCCTGTTTTTAAACATTAGTTAAGATATCTATTGCTTCGATTGGGGTGCATGTTTTAGGATTTTCTTTGGATTTATATATATACTTTTGCAACTGCTAAGTTCATTGGCGATTCTTTGGGATTTTTCATTCACTTTGATGACTAACAGTCCTTTTGAATCTTTTGGATAAGGCAAAAAATTGAAATAAAAATATCATTTGATTTGTTGGTCCTAAAAAAAGAAATTAGTAAAGTTTTTAAGGTTATAAGTTTGTATTAATGAAGATACTCTTCGTGTGAGCAGCCAGTGTCTTATTTCTTTTGCTTCTCTTGCTTTTCTACTTCCTTTCTTTCTTCAATATGAAAGATTGCTTTGCCTTTGCTTAAATTAATGTTTTAAAAATCAAACTTAATCATTTAGTTCAACCAGTTGAACTATAAATCGGTCACTAATCTGGTTCAATTGGTGGCAAAAAACCACAAAATAGTGAACGTTCAAAAATTGATTAACTGGTTAGTGTGAATTGGAAAAACTGACCAGTTGACAGGTTCAACTGGTTCACACCCAATTGGAAAAGAAAACAAAGAAAACAAAGGAAGAAAAATCACCTACACGCATCCAAACCACATCCTTCTTTATTCTGTTGTTCTCCAAAAAAAATCTGAATCTATCTTTACCCTGTTTTCCATTTGCTTCTCTCTTCTGTTCTTCAATTATTCTTCAATCTTTATTTTGCTTCAGCTTGTTCTTTTCATCCACGTCGTTAGTATGCAACTTTGCATCAGCTTCTCTTGCGGTTGTTGTTCGTGGTTCTTTGCATCAGGTTCCCGCGGCCACCGGCGAAGAAAAATAAAGGAAACAGAGGAGAAAGAACAATGTTAAAATGAAGAGGACGAAAGAGGGAAAAACAAAAATGCTGCCTTAATCCTTGCGTGTGATTAGCTTTTTTTTTTTTTTTTTTAACGTTGACTGGGACAAGGATTGTCAATTTTCAGAACTTTTGGAAGGAGGGAAACTCTTTTTTATGTCATATATACTATAATATAATTACATTTTTTAGTAATCTTATTTCTAATTAATTTTATTTTTGCCAACTAATTAAAAAATGCATTTTTGTATTTTATTTTTATTTATAATAAGTAATATATAATTAATATATATATATATATATATATTATAAATGATTGTATTACAATTGAACTATAGTTGAATTAATAAATCACAAATCAGTATCTTAATTAGTTCAGTAATTGATATAATTTTTCAAACTTTAGTTTCAACTACCAACGTCTAGGTCACAATTGTTGTTTGCATTATTCAACTTATTGCATTTAACATCTTCGATGACAAATTTGTGGCTTTTTAGGAAATATTTAGAGCATTCTATTAGAGGTTCATATGATTGGAAGCATCTAACATACGAAGTGAAAGATCCTCGCGTTGTCCATCGTTCGTGCAGTTTATCAGCTCAACAGCAGTATTGCCCCTTTCAGACTTGACTTTGCTCGGCTGACACAATGTACCTCCGTAGCTTCATTACATTTTGACAAAAATCTGAACTATTCAGACAAATTTGGACAATTTAAATTTAATATTTTAATTTTATATTTATTAAACTAAAAAATTTAATAAATATGATCACTGATTTGAACAATTTTAATATAAATTATTTAAAGTTAATGTTAATTTATTTATAATTTTTATAAACTGACTATTCAGATATACTTTAAAAAATATAGATTTAATATTAAAATTTTTATAAATTTTAATTTTAAATTCAAACTATTCATATTTAACCTAAACTGTCCAGCCTGGTAATTAAAATATTAAACTTAAATTGTCTAGATTATTTAATAGATTTATTAAAAAATTATAAATATTGATTATTTATATTAAACTTGAAATGTTCAGACTGATGATCAGATTTATTAAAAATTTTATAAATTTTTATTTTACTAAATATAAAATTAAAATTAACATTAAAATATTAAATTTAGACCATCTAAATTTTATCTAGACAGTTCAGCTTTTGTCAAAATGCAACGGAGGTGCAAAGCCAAGTTCATTCTTCTCATGCGTGTTCTGATGAAGGCTCTACTAATTCCTTTATATGGATTCTATCTAGAAAAAATAGCATTCAATCACCACTGTACAATATTTATATTTTAAAAGGATTAAATGATTTGATAATATTATTGCAACCCTTTGGTCCTTCAGATATATTAATTTCATAAGCGAAAAGACTGAAATGCCCTCATAGTTAAAAAAAGAAACCCCCATTGTCGTCGGCAGCAATGTTGTCGAAGCCCTTGCTGCCGGTAGGGTCGCCAACGATATTTTATTTTAAAATTAAAGATGATATTTTATTTTAAAATTAAAGTTTTTAGGCGGTCAAGAATAAGTTTGATCTCATGACTCTTAGTTACTTAAAAAGCTTAGTGGCCAAATGGCCACTAAGCCTTTTAATATATGTGTGTGTGTGTGTGGCAAAAAAAATTATAAGTAGTAAATTAAGCACAAAACCACTTTTATGTAATAACCTAATGTGTGTTATTAATTTCTGAATAGAACTTGTTATTTTACAAATGTTACTTGTTAATCTAATATAAATAATTATAAATTTTACTAAGATGCTAGTTGTCACTACGCATGCTTATGTTAATTTGTCAGCGTAAGAAGCACTGACATGAGGACATGTATAGGATACAATACAATATGATACATGTGGATATGACAATGTTCAAATTTTTAGGATACATGTATGATAATATATATAATATATAATTCATCATTTTATAATATAAGTATAGATATCTTGTTTTTTAAAGGAAAAAGACAAATTTTAGTTCCTATAAATTTAACATGTTTTTGGTATAAGTCTTTCATAATTTTTTTATTATTTTAGATCCTTTTAATCTATCCTCTATTCAATATTAGTCAATTTACTTTTAAATATCTGCTCAAAAGGATGATAAGGTAGCATTAACAGTGTTAAATTTTTTAACCTATCACTGACGTCATTAATGTTGAAAAAAAAAAAGCATCTAGGTTTTAAATGGCAAAGGCAACATGTGCAATGACCCCATTTAGTCAAAGGAAATTGGCATGTTAGTCTAAGGAAAAATGCTCACTGTCAAACGTCATCCTCCAAGGTATCGGTGACATGTCAAAATATTTAACAATATTAGTGCCACCTCATCACTCTCTTGAGCATATTTAAAAGTAAAGGATTAATATTGTTAACGGGATGAATTAGAGGGACTTGAAACAACCACAAAAAAATTACAAGAACATATATCAAAATATGTTAAAACTATAGAGATTGAATATTGTGTCATCCCTTTTTTAGATAAATATTTCTACAGTAATATAAAGATATTTGTAATAATCAACCGAAATACTAAGTTTTTTTATAGTTTTTATGTAACATGTGAATAATTTATTAAAAAAAAATAATGCAAATATAAGAATATACAATATGTATATTGAAGTATAACAAATGTAGCGCATCATATATGTATATGATACAAATGGTTTACTTTTTTGAAGTGTCAGTGTTTTATAAAATCACCACAGGAAGAGAACACTTGTCAACTACTATATCAATGGCTCTCATGGCATCAAACAATCTTATTATGTGCTTTATGATGAGGGACTAGTTCATGGTTTTTGCAGAGTTTATTTCAGAGAACTTCACCTTCTACCACGATGACACACTGTACCTCTAAGCTTTCATGCAGTGTTGCATATACTTAACGTTTCTGTATTTCATGTTTTCTATGTCTTAGGAAATGTCTCCAGATTTTGGTTTCATGATGTTGCTGCTGCTTTTGTATTCCTTACCAATGCAATGTTGCTTCTGAGTTTTTGGAGATGGTTTCTCAAATCTTATGGTTTAAACCCACATCTAAATTTCAATTATCCCTTGTTAAATCAAAATTAGTGAGGGATAAAGTCTCTAACTAATATCACTGCTAAATATCAAGATGTTAAATAAATTTAGCGACCGAATGTTATACTTATACCCTGCACTGGCCAAGTTGATTTGTTATCCACATGTTTATGAGTTGCATTTTGAAGCTGTAGCAAATTCATGAACCATTGAGATTTTATGTCATTGCCATTTGTGTTCTTTTCATTTAATGGTTTTTTATTTTATTATATTAGGTTTAAATATTTTCGTTTATATTGCTTCTGCAGCTGGGTTTCTCTTTCGTTCAGTTTTGTTGTATGGCCATTATATAATCCATATGCTTTGCATATTGGGCTGATTTAATTCTGATTATTGGGCCACTTTTTTTATATTGGGCCATTTGTTTTGTGATTATTGTATCTAACTTTCTTTTGCTTACCTGTCGTTTGTCTTTGGTGCGTATGTTGGCCCAAAGAAATCTGCTTAGTTTCTTTACGTTTTGGGTGTAACCCATTCTTTTTTTGGGTACATGGGTGTAATCGTTTTATTTTAATAATATTTGTTCTTTTCTCAATAACATAAAACTATTAAACATACCAACAAATTGAGAGTTAATTACATTGGCTCAAGGTCAATAATAAGACTTTTAACATTTGGACGCTCCTCACAATGTAGGAGCAAGTGTGTTAAAAGCTTAAAGTTAAAAAAAGGAAAAAAAAAAAAACTCTCATAGAAGAAAAAAAAAATCTAGATTCTTATTAATCATGAAGAAACTCACGAAAGATCATCGGGCCAAGAAAACACAACAGAAGGAAGAGAAAACTTATTTTATTTTAATTCTCAAAAACATTGATCGGCAATTCAAGTTTTGAATATTTGAATTAATCACAATAATTGCTTCTTGTAGGACATTTGTTGTTGGTGTTGTTGGATTATGCTTGCTCTAGTCTATAATGTAGGGTACTTCAAACATACATCACGTGTGTTAAGAAACTTTAATTGTGACAAAGCAAGTGAGTCCTTGGTGCCAAACTATAAAGATAAAATAAACATAATCTATGTCAAGAGTCCCATGAATTAATATTTGTCCGAACACTTCATTTGTTAGATCAAATGTTAGTATGAATATAATTAAATTAGTAATCTTTTACTGTGTGCCATGCAATTAATTCAATGAAGTACATATATTATTGACCAACACATGGGATGTGTTGTCATCACAACCAAAGCAAACAACCTTAAAATCATTACTCTTGACTGTCAAAAACCGTGAGATTTCAGAAACATACCGGTAGTACATATGTTCTTGCATTGGCATGTCTATATGTTGAACAGAGTTAATTACTCGAAATATATGCCCTTGTGCTCACAGCAAGTGCATAAGAAGAATAGAGGGAAAATGTTCTGTTCTCTTGATAGAGAATACTGCCCATGAGGACTTAATTAGGCATTAATAATATTTAGATAAGCCCTTACTTTACAAAGTGAGCTTATATTTGGGCCGGATCCACAAAAAATACAATGCTAGACCTAACAAAAATTAAATCCTATCCTCAAGGGGATGACACTTCATCATTCCTAGTCATAAAGGGTGCAGGAAGCCATCCATATTTTCAAGCAATTGGAATTGTTGGATTCTAAAGGATGAATATCTGTTATGTAAGTTATTATAACAAGACATATAGTAGCCCATTTCTTGGGGTGTTAGGGGACAAGTATCATTGTGATGAGCAGCCCATGTAAACTCCATTAGAAATTAGGATTCTACACTAATGGAAAATTCTTGATTATGTGGCTTTGAATATCAATTGAGGTTGAATTAAATTAATGTATATACAATCTACTCAATAAGCCACTAATTAAATATGCGTGTGTCTCCAGTCATCTGAAATTTAGATAATCAAGTTAAATTTCAATAATTTTATTTGATTGATTTGAAATCTCTTTAATTGATTGCAAATTTTATTATTATTCAAAATCATTTATTTAGAATTTTTTTATGAAAAATTATTCATTTGGTCTTTATGGTCTTTGAATTTTGACTCACTGTAATTCAATCCTTATAATTTTAGCTCCATTGTAACTTAGTTTATAAACTTTAAAAACTAAAATTATGTTGACATTTAGGGACTAATTTTAAATTAGTAAAAATTTTAATTTAATAAATATTATAAAAATTTAATCTTTCTAATTTTATTTTCTAAAATATAAGTACTAATATTTTAAATGATTAAAACTATAGAAATTGAGTTGCATTGAGTTAAAGTTTAAGGATTGAATTACAATTAAATTAAATTTTAAGGATTGAATTGTGAGTTAAAGTTTAACTAAATAATTAATTTTTCCCAGAATCATCCACGTTTGTAATTGATTTTCAAAAAAACTAATTTACAAGTCTTTATAGTTTTTCTCAATTTTAAATTGGGTTATTTTATTTTATTTTGGTTAAATGGAACCCTTATAGTTTGATCAGTTAAGTTATAAACGTTAAAATCCGTAAAATTTTTCTTAAAAAAAATGAAATTAAGTACTTTTTATATATTTTATTAAAAATATTATATAATTATAAAATTAATTATATAATCTTTACTAACTTTTATAACTTAAAACTAATCTACGCACAAATGAACACATTTAAAAATGGAACTTATTTCTAAACTTTGCAATGACATCCTTTAGAAAAGTAGAATAGAAATACTAAAATCAGAAACAAAAAAAGTAATTAAATTTTATTGATTAATTTTGAAAATTTCATAACAATATACAAACATTCTTTACGGTTTGAAGAGAAAATAACATCATAAAGATCAATTATGAATGATTATGAAATTTTAAGGTCATAGATTGATAAAGATTAAATTGTGAATGATTAAATTTCAAAAATCAAATTGATAATTGAAATAAATTTGATGGACTAAAAGTTTTATTATTTTTTATATATTTAATTATCTCCATTAAAATCTTATTTACTAAGTCATAAATATCTTTGGTTTTTTTTCAAAGTATCACAATAATATTAATTAACATTTTGTCTAAAACATAAGTCTTCTTGATTGGATTTACTAGAACATAATACATAATTATTGAAAAATTTACCATGCAATTTCCTCAAAATCAATAAGATGAATAAAGATTTACTAGAGCCAAGTTTAATTTTGTTGGCCAGAAATGTGTTATTGTTTCTTAAGTTTTTCAGGAAAGAATGGGAATAGTTAGTAAGGAAAAAAAAAAAGCTGATGAAAATACCATGGATTAAAGAAACAAAAATAAAATCTCTATTTTAGTATAAGAAATTGATTGATGATTGCACATTCACTCTAGTATCAGATTTTTTATGGGAAGATATAATATCACAACAGTTAAAATCATTCTACTTTTTACAAATTTTATGAATCATAATTTTTAATTTTATAAATTAAATTATCTATCATAACACGTTCCCTCCTCATCCATCAAATGCCAACAGAGAGAATAAAAGATATTAACCTTTCGTTGGTTAAAAAAAAAAGCTAATAAGCTTTTTAAGGTTAAGTTTTTCACTTACACACATCACAAAGAATATGAATGTATCGTTGAGGCTAATTTTGATGCGAGTTTGCCGCGAAAGCATGACACGCATGACACCACCACTGTGCCCCAACGTGCCAATGTGCAATTACGACATCAGCAAGTTAAAGCAAATCCAATTCCAGATCTTGCGTAATCTTCCCCAGAATTTCACAGCAGTAATTTCATTCATGTTTTGGCCCCAAATATTGCATGCTTGGAGAGTCGTCCAATTCCAACTCAACCGCGATCCCTTCTTCATCCCTGAACAAAATTTTGAGGAAATGATCCAGGCTCTCGAGGCTTTGGCAAAGGCGGTCTTCATATCCGAGTTGGCGCTTCTGCGAGCTCAAGTCTCGATGTGTTATGGCATTGTCAGCTAATGCCGCAAAGAACTCTCCCTTCTGTTTGAAAATTTGAAGAACAATTGGGCAATGAAGGATGAATATTTGGCCGTCATGACTTGGACGACTGCTGCTACTGACCGGGTCTAGGAGATGGCCCCCTGTGTTGATAATCTTTGGGCATTATAGGCTAAGGTGGCAGATTTAAGGCGCTAGCTTGCAGCGGCTGAAGCAGAGTTGGTGAAGGCTGAGGCTGAGGACGATCCCGCAAAACCCGAGCTGGAAGTAGTTACCAAAGTTTTGGATGAGACCCGGACCGTCATGAATGCTAAGCTTCAAGCTATGCTTGAGTTCGAAATGGTCCTCACACGTCACCAGACCCTTTTTGCAGATCTAGACTCATAACGACGGCCAATACTTCTTTAAATATTTGCCGTTTATAGCCTGTTTGTGTGGAATTTTGTCTACGCTGGCTAACATGTACGTATTTCCTCTAAGTACTTCATCTACCTTGAACGGTCCTTCCTAATTAGGTGAAAACTTACCAAGTGTCCGGTCTTTAGAACCAGGTGGTAACACAAGTTTTCATACGATCTCGTTCGCCTGAAAATGTTTTCGTCTTATCCTCTTATCGTATATTCTTGAAACTTCTTTCTTTTGGGCTATCATATGATCGAGTGCTTGTAAGTAAATTTCATCTAATTGGATTAACTCGTTCATCATGGCTTCATTATAGTCGTCAGACGGTCTTTCTAGGCTACTCACAATGCGTAGCGAGGGAACTGCTATTTCCATAGGCAAAATAGCCTCATGCCTATATGTTAACACATACGGGCTTGTGCCTGTAGCTTCTCTTTTAGATGTCCAGTATGTCCATAGTGTCTCGGCTAGTCGTTCGAACCATTTTCGAGGATTCTCTTTAATTGTTTTCTTTAAAATTTCGAGGATGATATGATTGGAAGCTTTAGCCTGCCCATTTGCTTGAGAGTAATATGGTGAGTGTTGCACCCGAAAAAATGTGACGTGGACGGCGCACGAGCGAAGATCTCAGCCTTTGCAGCGAGAACTGGCTGAACAGGAGTCGCCACCAAGATTTTGAGGTAAATCTCGAGAAACCGATTAATGGAGGATAAGTTTGGTCTACAAAATCAGAGAATAGGTTCGGGAGTTGATTGAGCGTGGGGAAGGTGTTAAGCACCCCACAACACCCATTCATGAGAACAGTTACCTGAAGTTTGTTGTACAATATTAATATGGTTTTAAAATTATTTTAATTATCCCTTTTATATTATGTGTTTCAAAAACGATAAAAATTAAGTGAGAAATTTTTTTTATTTACGAGGGAAGACTTGACTCAGAATTCGACTCTAAAGCCTACGTACCTTGTGATGGGGATCAAAGTCTACGTAGTTCGGGCTTGAAAATTACTGGTGAAAATATTTTTTTTGAAGAGAAATTAACTAGAAATAATTCACCATTTTGCAAATAAAACGATTTTTGAAATTTTAATATGTGTGTTTTAAATTGCAAAAAGTAATTTAATTGTAATTATTTTCTCAATTTTTCAATTTTTTAAATAAAGAATGAAAAGAGTTTAATATTATTTTTCTTTTATATTTTATGATTGGAAATGTAACTACTATACCTGCAGAGCTTTATTGGTTCATACGGTAATGCAATTGTTCTAAATATCTGTGAAGATTTTGAAATCTCACACGATAAAAGAATTTAGCAATTTAATTTATTTATATTTTTAAGTGTTAGTAATTTTTGTTTAAGTATGTATATATATGATTTATAGGCTCTTAATCATTATACCTGCAAAGCCTTATTGACTTATACGATTATATGATTATTCTAAATATCTGTAGAGATTTAGAATCTCACACAATAAAGGAATTTAATTTATTTAAATACATCCTTAATTTGATTAATTTAATATATATATATATAAATTATCCTTAATTTGATTAATTTAATATATATATATATATATATGTTAAAAACTTAATCGTTATATCTGCAGAGTCTTATTGACTCATACGATAATACGATTATCTTAAAAAGTCTACGGAGATTCAAAAATCTCACATGACTAAAAGATATAATCAATAAATATTATTACCATTTAAATACATTAATTTGGTTAACTAATTTTCTAAATTATGTATTATATGATTATTTATAAAAAATTATTTATTTATTATAAAAATTGAGAATCACTGTATCTGTAAAGATTTATTATCCCACACGATGATGTGATTAATTTAAGTCTCTACGAAGATTCTTGAAATCTCACATGGGACTTAAATAAATTATTGATTTTGATTATAAAAGAGAGTTAATATTAATGATGGGCTTTTGAAACTCATATTAACATATAATTTTTACTCTCATATTGTGAAACCTTATTGATTTACAAGATACGAGATTATCCTGAATATTTGCAGAGATTCAAAGTCTCACACGATAGAAGGATTAAATAATATTTACTTTAAATATATTTTAATGCATAATTATATGACGCATATTTTTGAATATAAAAATCTTAATCGTTATACCTGCGAAGCCTTATTGACTCACACGGTAGTACAATTATCTTAAAGGTCTACGGAGTTTCAAAAACCTCACATGACCAAAAGATCTAATTAAAAAATGTGATTATAATTCAAATTTATTAATTTAATTAATTAAAATCATAAAAAACATTTATTATTTTATTTACAAAATTTGCTTATTTGTTTACCCTACAAATTGTGAATCACGATATCTGTGAGGATTTATTATCCTACACAATAATGTGAGTAATTTAAGTCTCTATGAAAATTCTTAAAATCTCACATGAGGCTTAAATATTTATTATAAAATTGATTCTCGTACCTGTGAAATCTTATTAATTTACACAGTATGAGATCATTTTAAATTTAAATGCTTGCAGAGACTCTTGAAATCTCACACTACAAATAAACCATAAACGCGCGCGCGTGCGCACACATCTTTTTCTTTTTATATATTAGCATAATGCTCAGATATGGCTTTCGAAAGGAAATAATGATAGTCGTGGTAATAGCATCCAACAATTAAAATTAACAAGATCTACATACCATCTCCACCATTAATTACCTAATTTATTTCCCATGAAAATTAAAGTGAAGTTGATCTCTTAAAATTATTTGTGAATAAACAATAGTCCCATATTAAACATATACATACTCTTAATTTTTTCAAAATAGTATGATCATTTGAATGAATAAAGTAGGCATATGAAATTTTAAAAGAAGTACAAAATTTTAAGCAAGAAAGAGCGTACTTAAGTCGTCGGGACCGAGATAAAGACACCGTAAAGGTTAAATCCCACTGCAAACCACGTCATAGGCACCACTGCTCTTCTAATTCATATTATTCATCTTCCATGTCTGACTGCTCCAGAAGTGAAAGTTCACCCGACAGTGAGCATAATTCATCTCATTATTCAAAAAGGCATAAGAAGAATAACAGACCAAAGAAGAATAAGGAAAAATATCGAAGTAAAAGCCATAGGCATAAGAGGAAGAAACATAAAGTGAAAGAGAAGCAGCAAGATGAGAGATGCAGCTGTCCTGTGCAGCTTGCCAAGTTTTTGGGGCGAGATAAAGATGATGGTGTCCGGCACAGTACTTTCTGTCAACTTATCTTCCTTCATTTTTTCAAGTTTCAGAAGAATCTTCTTACCAGATACAACACTCCTTCTCTGTCTTATCCTCCCCCAGAAATTCCTCGTCTCGATGCTCTGCTTCTCATGCTCCAGTTTCTTTTCTTCTCTGTTTGGTTTTCTGCTCCGTTTTTCTCATTCAGTTTAAGTTTCTTTTCTTTCGTCCCCCGTGCTCTTGTGCTTTCTATTCTTTTTTTTGCTTCCTTCGGTCTCTCTCTTCTCCCTCTCCTTCAAGCTCTGTTTTTCAGTTTCCTTCTCATCTCTCCTTCTCTGTTTCTCTCTTTCTCTCCGGATGCTCTCTTCTCTCTATTTTTTTCTGCATTCCCCTCTCTCCTTCGTGCTTTATTTTTCTCCATTTTCTTCTCATCTCCCATTCCTCCAGTTTTCCTCCTCTCTTCTCTTCCTCGGTTTTCCTCTCAACTCTCTCCTTCCTCCAGTTTTTTCTTCTCTTTCTCTGTGCCTCTCGTCTCCAGTGTTCCTTTTCCTCTCCGTCTTCTCCTCCAGACTCTGTGTGAGAGATCCCTTTATTGTTGAAGCTTGGGCTCTTCCCCTTGCCGTGCATGTCTTCTCTATTTCTTTCTCCTTTTCTCTGTTTCTGAACCCCAGTTTCTTCTACTTGCGTGTGTGTCTAGCATTTGCTTTTCTTTGCTTCTTCGTACGTGCATGCGTTTCTTTTTCTGCATACATCTCTGACTCCTTTTCTTTGCGTGTGTGTGCGCTGTGTTTCTCCACTTTTCTCTGCATGACTGAGCATTTTTAACATTTGATCTTTCTTGCGTCTGCTTTTGGTATTCTTCTGCATTTCCTTTTTAGCTGTGTGGCCGTGTTTGTACGGTTGTCCCTTTTTTTCTGTGTTGAAAGTGTGTGTACATGAATCGCACAAGGCTTATGATAAGCCTTTTTTGGCTTTTAATTTTTTTAAAATTAAATTCACACACACACACACACATGTATGTATTTTGTTTTAAATGAAAAGAGATTTAATGAGAGAAATTTAACTCTCAAAAGTTAACTCCCAATATTTTTGAATGATTGGGATAATTTAGAGAGACATTTTAAAAGATTTAAATAATATTTTTTTGATTTTGTTAAAATTTAATCCTAAAAAGGATTAAATTTTATTTTTGTATTTTAATGAACTAAAAGAAATAAAATCCTAACCAAAAAAAGGTTATCTAAAATAAAATTAAGCCCTATCAATTAAATTAAAAATTTTTGTTTTGAAAATATAATCCTAAAAAGGATTAAATTTTATTTTTATATTTTTATATTTTTTTGGTTATTTATTATTATTTTTATTAAATTTAAAAAAATATCCGGACAACATACAGTGTTCACAGTGAGGATGTCAATAACTTAATCCCACTTTCCTCAATAAAGGCCTTGAATTCACTTTCGATGAACATTGTCCTCTGGTTTGTTGTAATTGTTTGAGGAATCTCAAAATGAAACACGATTTGCTCCCATATGAAGTTAAGAACATCGCCCTCTTCTACTTTCTTTATAGGAATAGCCTCAACCCACTTAGTGAAATAATCTGTGGCCATCAAGATGAATGAGTGGCCCTTGGACGAGGCCGGATAGATTTTCCCTATTATACCTATGGCCCATCCTTGGAAAGGCCATAGTTTGATAATGGGATGCATATCTAATGCTGGCACTTGTTGTGTTGGCCCGTGAATCTGACACTTCTTGCACCTCCTAGCATACTTGATGCAATCTTTTATCATTAAAGGCCAATAGTATCCATGCCTACGCACTAACTATTGCATCTTTGGCCCCAATTGATGAGCCCCATAAACTCCTTCATGTACCTATCTTAAAACCTCCATATAATCAATGAAGGCTAAACACTTAAGTAATAACCTATTGGGCCTTTCTTATATAATTCATCTCCAATTAAAATAAAGTATTGAGCACGTATCCTTGTTCTGTAAGGGTAATGTTGACTGGGATTTTGAAGATAACTCTTAAAATTATCTCTCCAATCCCGAGCTAACCCTTGCGAGACCATACTGCACTGTACTATCAAACCACGCTGAATGACTGAGGGATGTTCTTTTCGCTTTACCACAATTACTTTTCTGGTGAGCTCGGGTGACGACCTTAGCCCTAATGCTATTTAAGCCAATTCATTAGCTTCCCAGTTTTGAGCTCGAGGAACGTGAATCAACATTACTATTTTGAACTCCTTTAGAATTTGAGAAGCCCCGGCATAATACATCACTAAAGCTGGGCTCGTACAATTATACTCACCAGTTAATTGTTTGATGACTAACTGAGAATCCCCCTCTATGACCACATCACGGGCCTTCATTTCTTGAAGAATCTCAAGCCCTGTGAGTAGTGCTTCATATTCCGCCTGGTTGTTTGTACACTCAAAATTTAATTGAAGAGACAGTATAGTTTTTATCCCCGTAGGAGAGGTTATCACTATGTCAACCTCAGACACCTGTTCAGTGCTAGATCCGTTGAACTTGAGCACCCAAGGCCCCGAATCTACTGAGAACACTGGTAATTCCTGTTTATCTTCAGGGAGCCCGGCTGAGGGATGATTAGCCAGGAAGTTTGCTAATGCTTGGCCCTTTACTGATTTTTAAGATAAAAATACTAAAGAAAATTTTGCTAAGGCCAAACTCCATTTTCCTATACGGCCCATCATGATTGGTTGATTAAGCATGTATTTAATCAGATCAGAATGATAAACGACATACACAACTGCATTTATTATATAATGCCTTAATTTAATACAAGTATAATATAGTGCCAAACACGCTATTTCCACAGCTGAGTATCTGGTCTCAGTGGGAGTTAAACACCTACTTAAATAATAGACCGTCTGCTTACGTCCCCCATCAACATTTTAGGCTAACATACAACCTATGGATGTGGCGGTAGAAGCTAAATACAACAGAAATGGGGTATTCTCCCTCGGGGCTACTAAGATCGAAGGTTTTATCAAGTGTTCTTTAATCTGGTCAAAGGCCGCCTGATGATGTCTGGTCTTGGTGAATTCCTTGGCATCTTTAAGTTTTAAAAGTTTAAAAAACTCCTTTGTCTTCCCTGCAAGGTTCGGGATAAAACGCCTGAGATAATTGACTTGCCCTAGGAATCTTTGAAGTTTTTTCTTGTTGCTCGGCGCCTTTGCCTCCAAGATGGCTCGTGTTTTGTTTTGGTCTACTTCAATCCCCCTTCTGTGGACCAGGAATCCAAGGAAGTTACCTGCAGTTACATCGAAAGCACACTTTAGTAGATTTAACTTAAGGCCGACTTCCCTCATTCGGAGGAAACTCATCCTCAAATGTTCAATATGATCATGTGCCTTCTTAGATTTTATCATTATGTCATCTATGTATACTTCTAGGTACTTTCCTATCATATGTGAAAGATGGCATTCATAGTCCGCTGATAGGTGGCCCCGGTATTTTTTAATCCGAAAGGCATACCTACCCATTTGAAAGTTCTAATGGAGCCCGAACACCTGAAAGTGGTCTTGTGAATGTCTTCTTTTGTGATAAATATTTGATTGTATCCAGAGAAGCAATCCATAAATGACAATAAAGCATTTCTGGCCCCAGCATCTATTAACCTGTCTGCAATAGGCATTGCATATACTTCTTTCTATGCAAACTCACAGTTTCCCGTTCTTCTTAATTACTGGGACTATGTTAGAGAGCCACTGAGCATACTTGCAGGCCCATATGAATTGGCCCGTAAGAGGCGTTTGATCTCCTCCTTTACTAATAGCTCTACCTCTACTAACATTCTTCAGGCAGGCTGTTGGTGTGGTCTATAGTTTGGCTTTATAGGAAGCCTATGTTCGACCAGCTGCCTAACCAACCCTGGCATTTCATCATAGTCCCATGCAAAGCAATCCTTGAATTCTACTAGTGTTAGCTTGATGGCATCCTTCTGTTCTTTATCTAGTAATGAGCTAATGAATGTGATCCTCAATTCTTCTGGGGATTCAAAGTTTACTTCTTCTAGTGGATCCTGGACCTCTAAGGCTATATCTTCAAATTTTAGAGGTGCAGGGTCTAGCTTGTGCAATTGTGCTATCTTTTGAGTCTCATCTTTATATACAACTCCGATCCCAAAGACCTCAGGTTTGTAGTCTTCTAGTTTCTCTTATAGATTGTGCAACCATAACTTTTAGATGGCCACGGTTACTACGGTCTTTCCTTCATTTACTTTAGTCATTGACCAGTTTTATGATGGGCTCGTACCTCTGTGAGATTAGAGGCACTATAGCGTCTAGTGCTGTTTTGCATGAAAGGATTCCTTGAGCCTTTCGGAATATGAACGGGCCTACATCAGCATCGTAATACCTCACATCCACGAAATCAATAGCTGCTGTGAATGGCTTGTCTTCAGCCCAGACCACTTTTACCTCCTCTCCTTTCCACATCAGGAGCATTTGATGTAGTGAAGAGGGTACACATTCATTGGCATGAATCCAATCTCATCCCAGGAGAGCTTGGTATTAGGCTGTGGTGCTAATCACAAAAAAGGCCGTTAGTGATGACTTGGTCCTGACATCCACCTGTAATAGTAGTACGTTGAGGACCTTAGATGTGGTCCTAGTGAACCCTACCACTGATACCTCAGTTGGCATTAGGTCATGCTCTTCTCGCCCTACCTTGATTATCATACGGGTTGACAGACCACCGAGCCATTATCAATGAGGACTTTAGTCATAGGTCTCCCATCGAAATGTGCCCTGATATATAAGGGCTTTAAGTGTTGAGTCATCTTCATGCTAGGTTTCTCTAGGACAGCCCGCTTTGGTTTCCCTTCTATTGCTTGTAAAGTAATTTGGCAGACAGGTTCTACAATCTTTTCTTTCTGTGTCTGTATGCTTATAGGCTCATACTCCTCCTCTTCACTTAGCTGCATTAGGCAATATTGATACAGGCCCGTCTGTGTTGGCCCTGAGGAGTTCTAGTCCTGTTGGTCCTGAGTATTACCAGTGGTGGACTAGAATTAAGAAGGTAGTGTTAACGAGACCATGCAGCAGAGGTTGATCGGTATCTCCCCAACATGAATGGTTCCTTTTTTTATTTTCGACCTTGCTTCCTTCATCCTGATCTTTAGTGGACTTTTTTTTGAACTTGTTAGCCTCCTGTTGAATATCAGGGCTATCCTGCACCTTAGTTTTTTGCTATTTAAGGCACCTCTGTGTAGCCCATTTTCGCTGAAGATATCGCTTTTGGGTTCTGGTTAAGGCAGCTAGGAAATTTTGTGCCTCACAACTCTCTATTTCAGAAGTAGCATATTGCTAGGCTACGTAACGAACATGCTTGATCCCTGAGTAGCTTTTGGTTTTGAAGGAAGCTCTGTGCCATTTTTTGATAGCGTTGACAGTAGTAACGGTAAATCATCGGGGCCTACATCCCAACCTATTGGTATCCCCACGAATGGTTCACCTGACCCAGGGGGTACTAAGTACTTTATGAAGAAGTCGAATTTGCCAGATGGTTCACCTAAACGGTCCCAAACCACCTTATATCCATCTGGTTCTATCATCACTAATCTTCTCGGGCCAATATCTCATCCTGAGGGTTATTTACTATTTTCCTTCCTTTTCTGCTGATTGTCTCCATTCTGGGTTTCCCCCAAACGGTCCCAAACTACTTTGGAGCCATCCTAGCTTTTCATGTTCTGTCCCTCCGGGCCTATATCGTATTTAAAGGAGTTGTTCTTACTGGACTAGCCCATAGGCTTCCCCAGGTAGTCCCATACTGTCTTAGTGTCTCTTTGAGTTACTTCACCCCTGTTCTAAACGTTCCAAGGTCTCCCATCCTTCTGTTTACCATCACCCTTCCTGAGCTGTCATTTGCTAAAGGTTATCTCTACTATGTTAACCATAGCAAATGGGGGAAACGGGTCATCGTCTATTACTATGGAGTCTTCCTTAGGGAATTTTAGAACTCCCTTGTTGATCTGGTCCTGGACGACATTCTTGAATCCCCAGCATGCTTTGGTACTGTGACTTCACGAGTAATGATACTTACAGTATTCCTTCCCTCTCTATTCTTCCTTCTAGGGAATCTTATGATCCATGGGTAGGGAGATGAAGTTTTTCTTGAGGAGGAAATTGAAAATTTTCTCTATTTTTATGGTATTGAAGGTGTACTGGACTGCATTTGGTTGTTTGGGCAATTCTCTGGCCTTCTTAACTAGAGCCGGACATGTGTAGTTACCAGCATTCTTCAGTTCGGCCACGGCTACGTCCAGGTCCCTAAAATAAGTCTCGGCTATAATCCGTCGGTGATGATCCTCTTCCTTAAGTAACTCATTATAACCCCACACTTTAGCCACAAGTTTATAGAAATCTCAAAACTCCATCCCCTAAAATTTCTTTTAGAGCTCTATATCCAATCCTGCCTAAGCCAACTTGACAAATTTAGTTTCTAGAAGTGACACGTGGCACCTACTCCTCAGACGTTTGAACCTTACCAAGTATTGGTCCACTGTCTCATTAGCCCATTATGTGAGCTTGCAGAGTTCTGCTATGCTGACTTCTGGCTCTGCTTTATAGAATTGGATGTGGAATTTCTGCTCTATCTCTATCTAGCTAATGATTGAGTTATGAGGTAGTGATGTATATCATGCAAACGCTAGGCCCGTGAGCATATTTGGAAACAACCTCAGCTTTAAGTTAGCGAAGTTCTCATAATTAGCAATTTCGCCACACTGGATTGTGAATCTCCCAATGTGCTCCAGGGTTGATTGTGTACTGTCTCCTGAGAACAATGTGAAGTTAGGAATTCTGTACCCTTGAGGGTATAGGTTGTCCCTGTCTATATACTCTAGATAAGGCTTTGAAAAGGCGGGGTAGCTGATTGGCCTTAGCCCTGGTCCGTATATATCTTGAATGGCATTCTGTAAAGCCTCTATATTCACCAGTTAGTTCTGAGGCTCAACCGCACGTTCTGGGATCATTGCCGTGCCCTCCGTGCCACTCGTGCTAGGATCCTGTAGATAATATGAGGGGTTAATCAACGGATGAGTGTGCGCAAATACTTGGTGGTTAGGGATGTCTCTTATAAGTGTACGACCCTGATGTCCAACACTTATGTTGACTCCAGCTTATTGCCCCCCGAGCGGCCCTATGTTCGAGCTTGCTTCCTGATGGGTGGTTTTCAATGATACGGCTATACTCTTCATGCCTTTATATAGAACCTGCATCATGATTTGCTGTCGTTCTTTCTCCTTGCATTCTGATGTTTCCAGGGAAATTGCAAAGAACCTCTGGTTCTCTTCTAGCTGCTTATCCATCCGGTCTTGAATTCCCCACAGCACTTCTGCCATAGGTCTGTTGGATATGATCAGTGGGTTGAGTTGGCCACCTCCTCACTTGGAGCCAGGGTTCGTGCTACTGCTATTTGTTGTCACTAACACTACGTGCTCACGATAATCAGCTGCTCCAGCATCATGCGATAAGTGTTCTGATCCTGCGTGTGTAGAGATCCCTTCTGGTCCGTGAGAACCAGCATCTATTTCATTAGTCCTTTTATCTTTCCACATCCTTGCCATCTTTGTTACATAGGTCCCACCAAGTGTGCCACAAATTGTTCGTGGTTGAATAACAAATACCAGACGTGGCAGAGACGCTGGGTCTCAAATAGATAACGAAAGGGTTCCAAGTTCCTTTACCACAGTTCGCTTGGATGTAAAAAGATAGTAGGCTTTAGTAGAACAAGTATGTAATTTTATTGAAGTGTTTGAAAGTTACAGACAAAAAACTAAAGAACTGAAAGGGCTAGTAAATGTAAATTATGTAAGTCTTGATCAAGTGTTGACTGTCCTCTCTGTTTTTTCTGCTTCCTATTTATAGTGTCTGATAGTAGAAGCCTTTCCTTTGGGACTTAGCATGTTCTACCGAAGATTCAGGGATCTCGCAAAACTTATGGCATGGTCTCTCCATCAGCCCGTTTCACTAAACTACTTGGGCGTAGATTTCGGCATCTCTTAAGATCGTGTCTTCATGCCAACGATATGATATTTGAAGTTGATGGTTTGGCATATTTATGTGTTGTGGACTTCATTGAGCTTCGGGGCCAGCCTCTTTTGTTTATATTGAGCCTGACGTTTTAATTACTCAGCCCAACTAGTCTTGTGACCTATTTGAGCGACGTTTCATATTTAGCCCAAACAATATGTTCATATAAATGTTTTTACCTGAAATAATTTAAGCAAATATGAATAGTAAAATAACATTATTATATATATCCAGAATTTCCTCATTTTAATGGATTAAAATGTAAAATGACTCATGCAGGTCTCAAACCTGTGACCTACGCATTATTAGCATGGTGCTCTTACCAACTAAGCTAATGGGCCATATTGTTTTATGTTGATTTCTTTTAATCCTTTTTATTAGCTTCCTTACATCTTTCTTCTATTCCTTAATATTTCATCTCTTTTCCACATCAATATGAAGTCTACTTTGAAGTATATGTTCAGAGACTTTTCATGGTGCTCTCTTCATTAAGCTTTTGCAAGGTTTGTGGATAGTCTGCAGTTTCATCCTTCCAAACTTCTCCTTGATAAATTAGAACTAGAGTTTTAAAGGATTAGTCTCTATGATTTAGTTTTATGATAGTTTCAGTTTTTTTGTTGTATTTTCAATCTCCGTTTGATTTGGAGTTTATGATTCAAGCAGGACTTTAGGTTTTTTAAAGCTGTTTGCTAGTTTTACAATAATGGACACCACTTACTTTGCTCCAACAAGTTAAGTTTAGTGTTTTAATCAAGACCCAAGATGACCTAGATAGTTAGACTGGTTTAACCATTACTCAAATATAAAAAGTGGGGCTCTATTTAGCTCATCAACCTGTTTTGATGATTGGCTCTTTTAGGATAATTTTAAACCAGTTGATAAGCTTGATAGACATGAAATTAACTTGAAAAATGGAATAATTGGACCATTTTTTCTTTTTACTTTAGTTTTAGTAATAAAATTTTTATTCAATTTATGAAGATGAATATCAACTTTCTTCAGAATTGCTGTAGTAAAATTTTGACTATATAATTTTCTTATTAGCATTAAATTAATTAAATTGTTAGAAAATTGAAAAATCATTGGCTAAGACAATAAATAAGGTAAATAAAAATATACACATGAAAAAAGTGTAGAAATTAAAATGTAATATGTTATGAATGAATAACTCTAAACAGGGAATAAGACATTATTGGTATTTTTAGTGTTTTATGTGTTAGTATGTGTTAGTGTGTCTATGTATATGCATATATATTTTTATTTAATTGTTATGCCATTGGTTTGATTGCCAATTTAACCAATTGAATATTCATGAGAATCATGACTTGTTGATATTTTTAGTTTGTCATCTGGTCCGACTTTTAAACATTAGTTAAGATATCTATTGCTTTGATTGGGGTGCATGTTTTAGGATTTTCTTCGGATTTATATATATACTTTTGCAATTGCTAAGTTCATTGGTGATTCTTTAGGATTTTTCATTCAATTTGATGACTAACAGTCCTTTGAATCTTTTGGATGAGGCAAAAAATTAGGATAAAAATATCATTTGATTCATTGATCCTAAAAAAGGAAATTAGCAAAGTTTTTTAAGGTTATAAGTTTGTGACAATGGCCAATAACCAATACCAATTTGAAAAATCTTTCCCTTATATATTTATCCACTTCTACTACTGACAATAAGAGTTATAAGCTCTTTTTTGGAAACCTAAGGTTATACCATTAGTCAATATTAGTTCATATCCACAATCACATCTATGTCCCTTAACGATAAAACAATCTGGTTACATTCATCCTTTAGCTTGAGACATGCCTTAATAGTTTTCACAAACATATTGGCCAGAGTGGATACATTCTAAACCTAAGGTATGACTCACACAAGCAAACTTAAATATTGAACATAAATCTTAGATACTAACGAGCATGTAGCACCCAAATTCAAAACCTACTATGCCCCAATCGAGTCATTTGATTATACCTAAAAGCATACTCATGAAGCCAACAGTTTCCTATGAGAACGCAAAAACATGTCTAAACTTGTTTTGTCTTCAATCACTATCCTTGTTGTTTTGCTTAATTACAATAAACCAAAACGCTTATAACTGATTTTTTTTAGTATTTTCACACCATAGCTGATGATTCTCTATATTTTTATATATTTTGAAGATTTTTATTGATCTTTTGAGAGTCATCTAGTTATTTTTATTTATTTGTCTTGTATTTAGTGTTTATTTTGGTATTAAGTAGCTTGTCTTATAAATATTATGTTTTGATTTTGTTTTAGAGTTTTTTTTGTTAATTTAAGTCATTTTAGATTTTGGGAAACTTTAAAAGAGCTTGGAAGAGTTGAAGAAGGAAAATATAATGAATTTAATAAAGAGATTGAATTGTTATGATTTCCCATTATAGCAGCTGCTAAAATGGGTCAGTATTATAAGACAAATTCTGAACCAGAAACAAAGCCCGCTACAACAGGCGCTGTAGTGAATTTTGCACCAGAAATGCATAGCATCAGTTTTTCTGTCTAATAAAAGAGGGAAGCTAGGGTTTTTTGAAGAAGGCTTCATTTTTTATGTTCTCTAAAGGTCCAAAGGCATTTTGGAGAGCTTGGGACAATTTTGGAGCTTCAGAGCAAGATAACTCATCACCGTTCACATTTCCATTAAGTTTTTCTTCACTTTTCTCCTTCTTTCTCCTCTGTATCTAATTTGGTCACATTATTTTGCTGTTTTGACATTGTATTTAGCTAATTTAGCTATGCGTGGCTGAACCTTGATGCTCTAGAGTCATATGAGCTCATTTGCTCTAGTTGTATCTTGATTTATCGATTACTTTATGATTAATGGATGCTTTATGTTTTAATTCTAGTTTTATTTATATTGCTTAATTATTGGCCACCATTAAGTGATAATTTGGAGGAATGGAATGAACTTGGGAAAGGAATTTCTATTTAGACTATTAAAATTGAATGCTTAGGATTAACTATAATTAATTTGCTTCTAGGATAGAAATGTACCTAAAGGATCTAAGTAGTTAAAAGGGATTTGAACTTAATGCTCTTAATATAATTTTCTTGATATAATTTTGGCAAGAAATTATTGGGTTAGAATTAAGTAGGATTTTGGGTAATCGGAAGATATTCAAGATTAATTATAGTGTCCTAACCCTTAAAACTGAAATTAAAATCAATTTAATTGGTAAGTTGAATGCAATGGAGCAAATAATGGATTAAAACTCTAGGGTGCTTTTCTAATCATTTCTTAACTTTAGAGTGCTTTAAAATCTTAGTTGCTCATTTTAAAATTATCTTTTATTCTTAATTTGAATCATTCATTACTTTAATTTGCTTGCTTAACATGAATGAAATTGAGAATTTAATGCCTATTTGTCAATTAACTTAATTCCCTATGGGATTGACCTTAATTTGTCATTACCTATAATTATGACTTGTACACTTATGGTGTCCTTTTAGTTTTTATATGCATCAGTAGCTAATTGGCTTTTTAGGAATCATAAATGTTAATGCTAATGGTTTCAATTCTACTATCTACTTATGGTAAGAGGTCAGCTCTTTGGCCTAGGCTAGCCTTTCCAAGAAAGATCCTTCCTCTTTCTATAGCCTCTTGAGCTATCAAAATCCTACTGGTTCCTCTTGTCAATTCTCACAACAAAACCCATAACAGAAGGGAGCTTATAGCAAGAATTTCTCCTTTTTTCTCTCTTTAACTCTCTCTTTCTCTAGCTACAATCTAAAACTTCTTACACATTTTATCAAACATCTTATATTCTTAATAGGACCAATAACTGCTTCTATTATGGTCATACTTTCTCTAGTAAGCGCTCAACTTTCCATCTAGGATCATAATGCTTTTGTAGATAAGTAGAGTACCTAAACAACTCCTTAAAAATGAGTTATAAACTCTCCCTCATTGAGGTTCCCTTGACAAAAAGCATACAACTCAAATTCATTCTTTGCCCTCAATGTAGAAGGAAAACAATATCTAAACAATTTCTCCCATAAATCCTCCCAAGCAAGTATAGACCAACTTTGGGATCCCCAGTCTCACAATACTTCTTAGCCCCTTTTTTTATTAAGACTATAATAATGTGCACTATCTAACTATTGGTACACCCAAACATTTAAAATATGGTCTCTGAACAGTCAATTGACCTTTTTTTTTTACCATAAATGGTTTGAAGATTACCATCAAACTTAGGTTAAATTTGTTAAATTTATCCTATAATTTTATAATGGAAGGTGAGAATGAAAGTAAATCATTATCTTCTCTTCCCTCCTAAAGGATACATGATATATAATAAGCTTGCATAAATTTCAAGACAACAATAGTATTAGAGAAACATAAGGATTTAATAATGTATATTATCAATAGAGCTAAATGAATGTATAACAACTTAAGAAGTGACCGAGCCTCAAAATATGAGGCTTTAGTACTGGTTGTAGTGAACAATAAATACCAGGTATACCAGAGACATTGAGTCTCAATTGATAACAAAAGGCTCCCAAGCTCTCTTATCAGAGTTCACTTAGATGTAAAAGATATATAAGGCTTTAGTAGAATAAATGTTTAATTTTTATTGAAATACGAGAAGTTACAAGTCTAAATCAAAAGTAAAACTAACTGATAAAACTAAAGGCTAAAAGGTGTAAAAATGCAAATCTTTGATTGAGTGTTGATTGCTTTCTTTTGTGTCTTTATCTTCTATTTATAGTATCAGAGTGGTGGTAGCTTCTTCCTTAAGACCTAACATACTTTGTCGAGGAATCAGGGATCTCACGAAACTCATGGCAAGGTCTTTATTCCATGTTCTCCATTTTGGGTAATCAGCTCGTCTCACTGAGATACTTAGGCATGATGTCCATGGATTCTAAAATTACTTGAGATCGTGTCTTCTTGCACCAACAGTTTAATGTTCGTAACTGGAGGGATTTCAGCATGTTTATTTTATCGTGGCCTTTATGGAGCTTTAGGGCTGGGCCTTTTGTTTATATTGAGCCTGACTCTTCAATTACTCACCCCAACTAGCCCTGCGACCAATCTGAGTGACGTTTCATATTTTAGCCCAAACAATGCCCCCTCGTACCAATGGCTGATAACAAAAGCTGCATAGCACATTTGAAAAAACTGAAACATTGCTTCGTCTCTAAGCGCCCTTTATTAATATAAACTTATTTCTTTTTCTGGTCACTTTTCTTATCCTTTCTATTGTTTCTTAACATTTAAGCATTTGCCGCCCTTGCTTCAATCTTTCCTTTGCTCTCAAATGGCTTCCTCTACTTTTGTTGCCACCTTTACTGCTTCTCCGTCTTCCACATTTATAGAAAGTTTTCCTAATTCTCTAACAACTATCTGGAATCCTATTGCCTTACTTGGAGGATTTATAATGGTACATATTTAATTGTTAAAACCCTTATTTCCCTTGGATTAGATCCTCATTCTAATATTTCTTTATTTTCATTATAAGAGAATTCTTCATTCCATGATTCTGTCACTTTCTGGTAAGCTTTTTACTTTTCTTGTTTAGCCCTTTTGTTTTATTAGGGAAATATACTAACTATTCTTTATTTTTCTCCAATATTTCTCCTTAGAGTTTTCAAATCTCCAATAAGAGAGACATCGGGTATTTGACCATTTCTCTTGACTTATCTGAAGTGATAGCCCCCTTTCAACCAAATCCATGGCTATTGACCTTCGTCCGCAACTTATCTTGGATTGAACGACCTCACCTTTTCTCAAGTCGTCCTGCCGAAAGCTTAGGAACTGACCCCAATCTCCTCACACTTGGGTCAACTGGATGAGGTACTTGAAGCAGACTTATGCACCCCAGTAGAAAGAGATGGGTCTCTATGACCTTATTCAACTATTCTTAGCCAATATCAACATCCCGATCAACCTTTTGATGGCCCTATTAAGTTTTTGGGCTCTAGGTTGCAATACCTTTATATTCAAGTTAATTCCCATATCCATCACATTGTGAGACATCTTCATGTACCTGGGGCTACCTATCACTAGGGAGGAGAACTTCTACACAATTCCCAAGAAGTATAACTCCTAAATCACCCTCTCAATTAAACTGGAGAGCAAGATTAAGAGTATGGGCTCCTATATGAAGATCATGGAGTTGTTTTCTAAGAAGCTTTTCGAGGAGCCCGTTACCCCTATGAAGCACTTAGTCTTTGTCTGGATTCTACTGAGCCAGTGGATCCTAGCTCTGGGGGTAGGAAGCCTATGTAGCTGCACATAAGGATTGCCCAGTCCCTCCTCTGTGACAATTAGATAGCCTTGGGGATAATGTTTTTGTGCCGCCTTTATGATGGCATGAGGGAGTCGCTGATGAAGAAGCCTTTCAATAACTTCCATGGGCTCGTTTGATTCTTAAAGCTGTAGATAATGACCTACTTCCCTCTTCTCTATCAAGAACCCTTCCTTAAAGATTCCCACGTTAACCACCCCTTCACTTGCCATCTGGGTGATCATCTGTTGACAGACTCGAAGAACTTCTTTGAGTTCTTCAGTCAGCAAAGTTAGTTCTTATGAAAGACTTTGAAGGCTTTCAACATTCTAGATTGTCGCCTTCCTACCTAGTATAAATATTTGGTAGATTAGAAGAATAAGCCTGCCCTATTACTAAGGGATGAGGTTTTCCTCTCAACCACTACTTCAAAAAAGATATGACTGTGTACACTGGCTTCTCCTCTAAGTCTCTAAAGGTCTACTTGGAGTCTTATTATCCTTAACTGGTGGTGGACCAGTTTGGATTGAGTCAATGCATCCTTCGAGGGCTGTCCCCCTATATTAGGAATTGGCCCCAGTCTCCTCCCACACACCGCCCACAGACAGTGTAAGGTAGAGCTTGTAGATAGAGATATCTGCCTTCGCTTCAACAAACAATGGCCCTAGTACTTTAGGTGCATAATAAAGAGCCATACGAGTAAGTATTATCTCTTATGTTCAATTTTCTTCCACCTTTCCTTCTTTTACCTTATAACGAAGTCTAACCTGTTTTAACTTTTTATGGGTCATGATTGGACACAATCATATGTGATGATAACATACTTGATGGGAAACATTAACACCCTTGCTGCTTTAGAGACCTAGACAGCCCTTCACTGATGATTGTTGTCCAAGGGATGGATTAGGATGACATATCCTCTCAAGTCTCAGTCTCAAAGAAGCCCGAGGCTAAGAAGACCCACTTCTTTAGCCGCTTGGACAAAGGAGATGGACCCAACAAGAGGAAGCGGGCTCCGTCTCCTTTACTTGACTCTAAGAGGAGGAAGAAGATAATGCCTCCTCATATCGATCAACCTTCTTCTACTCCTCTTTCAATTGGACCTACTCCCCAAAAGGGAAAGCGTACGCATAAGCACCAGCGGATAATAATCCTGTTGGCAGAATCTGACGATGGCAGGGTGAGTCCTCTTCAACATGGAGGGGTGAAGACCTAACTCTCAGACCCCCTAGTGGTCACTTCTACTACCACACCTGATCCCACGCCAAACCCTCAAGTGGTCACCTCCTCCGCCTCTGCCATCCCTTCAACAACCATATACTCCTCAGGGTCTGCCTCTATAGCAATCCCTGAGCCAATCCCTGTAGATCCACTTGAGGTTGCTCGAGATGTGGCCCAAGAGGTGATGGAGCATACAGAAGATTAAGGGGGTTTTGGCTAAGATCTTATAGATAATTTTTAAAATCATCTCGCCAATCTTGAGCTTACCCTTATGAGATTGCACCGCATTGTACTATCAAACCACATTAAGAGATCGAAGGATATTCTTTTCATTCCACCATAATTATTTTCCTGGTGAGTTTGGGTGATAGCCTTAGCCTTGATGCTATTTGAGCTAGTTCATTAGCCTCCTTATTCTGAGCTTGGGAAATGTGAGTTAACATTATAGTCTTGAATTCTTCTAAGATTTGAGAAGCCCCAACATAATACATTACTAGAGTCGAGCTCGTATACTTATACTCACCAATTAATTGTTTGATGACTAATTGAGAATCCCCTTCTATGACCACATCATGAGCTCTCATTTCTTAAAAGATTTTGAGCCCTATGAGTAGTGTTTCATACTTCACCTAATTGTTAGTACATTTAAAATCTAATAAAGAGATAATATCATTTTTATCCTAATAGGAGAAGTTATTACTATCCCGACCCTAGTTGCTTGTTCAGTATTAGACCTATCGAACTTAAGCACTCAGGGCCCTGGATCTATTGAGAACACAGGTAGCTCTTGCTCATCTTCGGGGAGCTCGGTTGAGGGGTGATCAACCAGAAAATCTGCTAATACTTGGCCCTTTATTGATTTTTTAGGCAAGAATATTAATAGCAATTCTGTTAAGGCCAAACTCCATTTTCCTAGACAGCCCGTCATGATTGGCCAATTAAGCATGTATTTAATTAAATTAGAATGCGAAACCACATATACAACTGCATTTATTATATAATGCCTTAATTTAGTACAAGTATAATATAGTGCTAAACACATTATTTCCACAGCTGAGTATCTAGTCTCTGTAGGAGTTAAACACATACTTAAATAATAGACCACCTGCTCACGTCTCCCATCAACATTTTTGGCTAACATATAACCTATGGATGTGGCAGTGGAAGCTAAATACAATAAAAATGGAGTGTTCTCCCTCGGGGCTGCTAAGACCTGAGGCTTTACTAAGTGTTCTTTAATCTTGTCAAAGGTCGCCTGATGATGTCTGGTCTAAGTAAATTCTTCAATATCTTTAAGTTTCAAGAGCTCAAAAAACTCTTTCATCTTTCCAGCTAGATTCAGGATAAAACGCCTGAGATAATTGACTTGACCCAAGAACCATTGAAGCTTTTTCTTGTTGCTTGGCACCTTTAATTTCAAGATAGCCCGTGCTTTATTCTGGTCTACTTCAATTCCCTTTTTGTAGATAAGGAATCTAAGGAAATTGCCTGCAGTTACACCAAAAGCACACTTAAGTGGATTTAATTTAAGGCTTACTTCCCTCATTCGAACGAAACTCATCTTCAAATGCTCAATATGATCGTGTGCCTTGTTAGATTTAATCATTATATCATCTATGTATGCTTCCAGATATTTTCCTATCATATGATAGAAGATGGCATTCATAGCTCGCTGATAGGTGGCCTTAATATTTTTCAGACTAAATAGCATGACTACCCATTCAAATGTCCTAATAGAGCTCGAACACCTAAAAGCAATTATGTGAATGTCTTTTTTCACGATAAGTATTTGATTATATCTAGAAAAGCATTTTATAAATGATAATAAAGTATTTTCAGCCCCAACATCTATCAACTTGTCTGCAATAGGCATTGTATACACGTCTTTAGGTGTGGCCGTGTTTATGTTTTGAAAGTCTATGCAAACTCATAGCTTTTCATTTTTCTTAATTACTGAGACTATATTTGAGAGCCATTAGGCATACTTGCAAGGCTATATAAATTCAGCTCATAGGAGGCGTTTGATCTCCTTCTTTACTCGTAGCTGTACCTCGATTGGCATTCTCTTAGCAGGCTATTGGTGTGATCTGTAATTTAGCTTTATAGGAAGCTTGTATTCGACCAGCTGTCCTGCCAGCCCTGACATTTCATCATAATCCCATGCAAAGAAATCCTTGAACTCCTGTAGTACTTACTTGATGGCATTCTTTTATTCTTCATTTAATAGTAAGCTAATGAAAGTGATCCTCATCTCCTCTGGGGATTGGAGGTTTACTTCTTCTAGTAGATCTTGAATCTTTAGTGTTATGTCTTCAAATTTCAGAGGTGTAGGGTCTAGCTTGTGCAGTTGCATTACCCTTTAAGTTTCATCTTCATATACAACCTTGGCCCCAAAGGTTTCGAGTCTGTAGTCTTTTAGTCTCTCTTATATATTGTATAACCATAACTTCTGAATGGCCGTGGCCACCATAGCCTTTCTTTTGTCTAACTCAATCATCAACCAATTCTATAATGGGCTTACACCTCTACGATGTTAGAGGTACTATAGTATTCGTTATTGTTTTGCACAAAAGGATTCCCTGTGCCCTTTGAAATGTAAATGGGCCCACATCAGCATCATAATACCTCACATCCACAAAGTCAGTGATTGCTATAAATGGCTTATCTTTAGCCCAAACTATTTTTATCTCTTCCCCTTTCCACATAAGAAGCATCTGATATAGTGAGGAAGGTAGTACTCGTTGGCTTGGATCCAGTTCGACCTAAGAGGGCCTGATATTATGCTGTAGCATTGATCATGAAAAAGGCCATAAAAAATGATTTAGTCTCGACATTAACCTATAATGGTAATATGCCGAGGACCTTAGAGGCGGTCCTAGTGAATCTTACAACGGACATCTTGGTTGGCATCAGGTCTCGCTCTTCGTGCCCTATCTTAAGCATCATACAGGCTAACAATATGTTCATCACCGAGCCATTGTCCACTAGGCCTCTAGTCATTAGCTTCCCATCAAAATGTGCCGTAATGTATAAAGGCTTCAAGTGCTGGGTCATCTTAATGTATGGTTTTTCCAGGATAGCCTGCTTTAGCTTTCCTTCTATAGCTTGTAAGATGACTTAGCAGACAGGCTTCGTGGCCTTCTCTTTCTATGTTTGTGTCTTTATTAGTTCATACTTCTCCTCCTCCCTTGACTCCATTAGGTAATATTGATACGGGCTCGTGTATGTCGACCCTGAGGAGTTTTGTTCATACAGGTCTTGGGTCCTACTAGTGGTAGACTGAAACTGAGAAGGAAGTGTTAATGAAACCACACAGCAAAGATTAAGAGGTATCTCCCTAACATGAATGGTCCCGTCACATTGATTTTTATTCTCACTCCCCTTGTCCTGATTCTCGGTGGACTTCCTTCTAAACTTATTAGTTCCTTGCATGTCAGGGTCTTCCTGTACCTTAGTTTTTATTGAAGATGTCATTTTTGAGTCCTGGTTAAGGTAGCTGAGAACTTCTTGTCCCTCACAACTCTCCATTTCAGAGGTGGCATACTGTTAGGTAGCATAACAAACCTGCCTGAGCCCTTAGCGACTTTTAGTTTTGAAGGAAGCTCTATTGTGCTTTTTAATGGTGTTAATGGTGATAAAGATAGGCCTTTAGGGCATACATCCTGGTCTTCGATGTCCTAGTGAACGGTTCACTTGCTCTTGGTGATGCTAAGTACTTAATAAAGAAGTTAAATTTCCCAAACGGCTCCCTCAGACGGCTCTAGACTACCTTAGATCCATCTAGCTCTATCATTACTAATCCCTCGAGCCAATATCCCATCTCAAGAGTCGTTTGTTATTCTTCTTTATTCTGCTGGTTGTCAATGTCCAGGGCTTCTCCCAAGCAGTCCCAAACTACCTTGGAATTGTTCGGGCTCTTTACGCTTTACCCTTTCAAGCTAACGTCCCATCTAGAAGACTTGTTCCTGCTGGACCAGCTCGTAGGTTTCCTCAAGTAGTCCCATACTTCCCTTAAAGCTTTCTTGAGTTACTACTTCCCTGTTCAAGACATTCCAGGGCCTCCTATCTCTTTACCTACTATCATTTCTCTTAGTTCGTCATTTGCCAGAGTTTATCTCTACTATATTGATTATGGCAAATGGTAGGAAAAGGTCCTTGTCTACGACCATGGGTTCTTCCATAGGGAACTTTAGAACTCCCTTATTGATCTAGTCCTAGATAATATTTTTAAAACCCCAACATGCCTTGGTGTTATGACTCCATGAGTGATGGTACTTATAGTATTCCTTCCCTCTCTGCTCTTCTTTTGAAGGGATTTTATGATTAGTTTGCAGGGAGATGAAGTTTTCTTTGAGGAAAAAATCAAATATTTTCTCTATTTTGGTGGTGTCAAAGTGTACTGAATTGCATTCGGTCTTTTGGAAATCTCTCCGGCTTTCCTTATCAGGGTCGAGTATGTGTAGTAGCTTGTATTTTTTAGTTTTGTCACCGCCACATCAAGGTCACCAAAATAGGTTACTGCCGTAGTCTATCAGCAATGATCCTCTTCCTTGAGTAGTTTCTCGTATCCCCATACTTTGGCTGCGAGCTCGTAGAAATCTTGAAATTCCATCCCTTAAAACTTCTTTCAGAGCTCTATATCCAATCCTACTTATGCTAGCTTGACGAATTTAGTTTCTAGAAAAGGCACATGGCACCTACTCCTCAGTCGTTTGAACCTTACTAGGTATCAGCCTGCCGTCTCTCCAACCCATTAGGTAAGCTTACAAAGTTATGCTATGCTAACCTCCAGCTCTACCTTGTAGAACTGGATATAGAGCTTTTGCTCCATTTTCATCCAGTTGATGATAGAGTTACGGGGCAGAGAAGTATACTATGTGAATGCTAGGCCCATGAGAGTGTTCAAGAACAATCTCAGCTTTAAGTTGGCAAAGTTCTCATAGTTGGCAATCTCACCATATTGGATTGTGAACCTCCTAATGTGTTCCAGCATTGATTGCATTTTGTCCCTTGAGAACAGTATGAAGTCAGGGATCCTATATCCTTGAGGGTATAGGTTGTCCCTATCTATGTACTCCTGATATGGCTTCGAGAAGGTGGAGCGGCCAATTAGCCTCAGTCTTGGTTCGTATATATCCTGGATAACGTCCTTCAGGGCCTCCATGTTCACCAGTTAGTTCTGAGGCTCGTTCTGATGCTTTAGGACCATTGCCATGCCCCTCGAGCCACTCATGCTAGGCTCCTATAAATAATACAAAAGATTATTTAAAGGATTAGTGTAAGCAAAAATTTAAGGGTTAGGGATGTCCCTTACAAGTGGGCGGCCCTAAGGGCTAGCACCTATATTGATTCCTGCTTGCTGTCCTCTATACGGCCCTAAATTTAAGCCTCCTTATAAAGGAGTGCTTTTCAATGATGCTTCTATGTTCTTCATGCCATCATGCAGAGCTTGCATCATGATTTGCTGTCGTTCCTTCTCCTTACATTCTGACATTTCCAGGGACAATGTAAAGAACCTTTGGTTCTCTTCTAGCTACTTATCCATCTAGTCTTGAATTCCCCCACAACACTTTTTCCACGGGACTGTTGGATATGATCGGTGGATTAACTTGTCTACTTCCTAGCTTTGAGTTAGGGCTTGTGCTACTGCTGCCTGTCGACATTGACACTATAGGCTCACAATGCTCAGTTGCTTCAGCATCAGGCGCTAAGTGTTCTGGTGTGTGCAGAGGTCCCTTCTAGTTCGTGAGAACCGGCACCTATTTCATCAATCCTTTTGTCTTTTCTCGTCCTTACCATCTTTATTATACAAGTCCCACTAGGTGTGCCAAAAATTGCTCGTGGTGAACAACAAATACGAGGCCTGCCAGATACTCTAAGTCTCAATTGATAACAAAAGGGTCCAAAACTCCCTTTTCACAGTTCATTCGGATGTAAAAGATACAAAAGACTTTAGTAGAATTAGTGTTTAATTTTTATTGAAATACAAGAAGTTATAAGTCTAAATCAAAAGTAAAACTAACTAATAAAACTAAAGGTAAAATTTGTGTAAAAATGAGAATTTTTGATTAAGTGTTGATTGCTTTTTTTTTTTTTTTTGTGTCTTCATCTTCTATTTATAGTGTCAGAGTGGTGGTAACCTCTCCCTTAAGACCTAGCACATTTTGTCGAGGAATCAGGGATCTCGTGAAACTCATGGAACGGTCTTTATTCCATGTTTTTCATTTTTGGTAATTAGTCCGTCTCACTAAGATACTTGGGCACGATGTCCATGAATTCTGAAATTACTTGAGATCGTGTCTTCTTGCAACAACGGTTCGATGTTTATAACTGACGGGATTTCGACATGTTTATTTTATCGTGGCTTTTATTAAGCTTCGAGGCCGACCCTTTTATTCATATTGAGCCTGACTCTTTAATTATTTAGTCCAACTAATTTTATGAAATATTTGAATTACGTTTTATATTTTAGCCCGAACAATAATTAAATAAAATCACTTGCAAAAGCGGTGGGACTTCGAGGAAGAAAAGGACGAACCAAAGAAAATAATGCTATGGAAAGAAAAGAAAAGAACAAATAAAAGGGAGCGAACAATGTAAAAGTAACCTGTTAACCTCTTTTGCGTCAACGGTCCAACATTAGAATCCTTCACGTGAACCACTTATAATGTGGCTTTGCAAAAAGTATACTTCTTTTGATGGGGACGGCGCATGAAAAAGGGAATGGAACAAAAACATATTTTATTGATGTGTGATCGGCAAAAAGAGAAAAATGAAAAGGAAAAGAAAGCATACAGTACCGTGTCAGTTTTGTTTCGGGGCGAGTTCTTCTTTCTCTTGCTTCATACGACAAGGCCATGAACAACAATGTGGAAAAATTCTTGCATAGATATCATTTATGCCCGATTAAAAAAAATTATATCAATTTAATTAAATAAAATTTTATGTGTTATTATTTTTAATGACTTTATTTTATAATAAAATATTTATTTAATTTTTTATATTTTTTCTTTATTATTATTAATGTTATAATTAATTTATATTTAACACCATTTAAATATTATATTTTTAATTTGATGAAGTATGAATAACGTGATGCAACAAATTTGTACAAGAATTTATCCAGCGGTGTTAGGGTTTAGGCTTTGATTCCCAAACCACTCAGGAAATTCACTCCAATAACAGACTCAGCTTTTGTAAGAAAAATATAGGTTAAGCTAGTGCACTAAAAACATAAATAGAATATATGAAAAATATATCAAGTAAAGAAAATAAGACAACACACAATTTTTTAACGCTAAAAGCTCTCTCAACGCGAGAGATGAAAATCATGGAACCAAATCCATATAAAACTTTACAACATAATCATTAAATCAATTCGTACAACAATGAGTTCAAGGGCTGTTAACCACATCCCTACACTTTCTGTTTTTTTTTTTTTTAAAAAACTCTATTATTACTGACTATCAACTTAGTGAAAATCACCCTAACGATAATACACAACTCAAGATATACACACATAACAACCCAGCCACTAAATTTGACTTTTCGTCCAAAAAAAAAAACTACTAATTTTGACTCCAGAATTTTTTTTGAAGGAAATTTGAATAAGTCTCCAACAGTCAGAGTTTTTGTTTAAGATGAATTCCCAACAGTAGTGTGGTTTTCATAAAATTGGATAAACAGGAAGACCACTTGATGTCCATATTTTCCAGTTGTTTCCTTGCTTTCATTTGTGTTTCAACCATGCCTGACACCTCTTTCTTCACTTCCTCAAACTCCATTATGAATCTTATGTCATCAGAAGCACTCTTCTTGTCTTGCTCTTCAAGATACAACAATTTGATCTTAAACTCCTCAATTTCCTTTTTCTTGCTATCCAGTTCAGCCTGTAACTTAGAGATATGCTCATTTAGCTCTGCTTCCTTTAGTTGAGCTTCAACCATTGAATTCTCAGTCCTGCAAATTTCAGATAAAGTGGCAGCGGCAGCTTCTTTTCGTTGTGAGTGTTGTTCAATCATAAGCTTCTCTTTTTTTTGAAGCTTGGTGAATGTCTCCATGGTGTCATAAGCTTGGTTGAAGGAAGAAAAAATACTTTGGATTTCATGATGCATAGAGTCTATTGCATCTTGAAAAAGGCTATGAGAGGGAGGTCCATCTTCAGAACAATATGAGGACAAGATGGTGAGAGCTTTCTCAAGGCCAAGTCTGTTTTCTTCTGAGGTAGCTATTTCATTTAAACCCATCTTCAATGAGGCTACCAAGTCAGCAAGGGCCTTAGCCACCTCATCATGATGTTGAAGATCAGCAATGACTTTATGAACATAAGGCATGTAGACTTCCATATCAGCACCTTCCTTTGTTATTTGGAATAATCTCATGTGATCATGTTCTTCATATTGTTCAGACTTCTTGCCAAACTTATTTTCTTCATCAGTCCAAGTCTCATCCTGGAGTAAATCAGAATAGACGAAGATCATTCTCACCAATAGAATTAATTACAAGCATGAAATATCTTGTACTATGTCTATATTTAACTCAGGTAAATTAAAAATAAATGTATAATGTATTCAACATTCATACATACATACGAGTTGATGTCATCAAACTGTACTTTCTTTCAGCATCAGTACATAAAATTTTAAAGAAGAAAAATTGTACATCCTAAAACTAATGCAGTAAACCAAGACTTACTTGTGCCGATTCAGTAGTTGCTGAAATATCTGGTAGGTCTGAATGTGAGCTCTCTAGTTCTAAGGGAGTAGTTGCAGTTTCTATTTGAGGCTTGTCATGAGCAGAGATTGAAGGGACCTAAGACCACAAAGCCAGAAAAATTAATCTCAACAAAAATCAATAAAGTAACAACAGTGCCAAAGTTAATGGAGGGAAGCGATAAAAGTACTTATTTACCCATTGAGAGATCATTTGTGTATTAGTTGATGGACTTACTTTGTGAACCAAATTAACCTAAACAAACATAAATCAACAAAAACCATCACAAAGCATTTAGTATAAACTTGACTCGTATCAGGAAGGCCCGTATAGATTCATACATGCGGAGATTTATTTTCTGGAGGAACAACGGATTTTGTTGGGACTGTGTTGTTTAAATCTGAATGCATGATTTGATCAGTTTTGCCAGCTTCATCTAATTTAGAACCTTCTCGAACACTTGGCTCCATTGTTTCCTTAGCAATCTGTTGCATAGCACATATATGGTACATAGTAAATTAGTTTGAAATCTACTTTAATGCCATCTCTTCAAAAGCTATGTTCTTTAATGTGTTTTAGCGCACAAAATTAAAAATTCTTGATTTACTTGGAGCAAATGGATAGGACAATAAGGTAAGAGAGAAATCATTAGTTGGTTTTTTATTTATGCTTGATTATAGATAACTATAATAACTCCGCTTATGTTTATAGCCGGTCTCAAGCCCGGGTAAAGGAGGAGGGTTGTGTTAGACCATCAACAGCTAATGTAAAACTTTGTTGAATCTATCATGAACATGGACAATAGACGTTATAATGTTAATACTAGGTCGTTGCCCGTAAGTAACGCGCTGCATGGCTCGAGTACAGTGATAAGTGAGTTAGAGCCGCTGCATCGGCACCTGGATGTAGTGTTAAATGAGCAAGGGCTACCACGTCATTCTGGACGCACGCGGCTAAAGAAGTTAGTCCATAAGAGCAAAATTAGATTTGATACTTGAAATCTTGGGACATTAAATTGTAAATCTGTAGAGGTTGTAGGGGTTATGATTCAAAGGAAAATCAATATCCTTTGCCTGCAAGAAACAAAATGGCGTGGAGAAGAAGCTAAGGATATTCAAGGTTTCAAACTTTGGTATACAGGAAAAGTAAGTGCACGCAATGGAGTAGGCATCATTATAGATAAGGAGTGGAAGAAGAACGATGTAGAAGTTAGCAGAATTGGAGACAGAATTATTTCTTTAAAAATGATAATTGGACGTGAGACTGTTAATATTGTTAGTGCTTATGTGCCACAAGTCGGGACAGAAGCCAGTCTTAAGAAATTATTTTGGAAGGATTTGGAGGGGTTGATTCGACACATACCACAAAGTGAAAAGATTTTTATTGGAGGAGACTTTAATGGGCATGTCGGAAGGGAAGCTAGTCAGTATGCGAGGGTGCATGGTAGTTTTGGTTTTGGAGAGCTAAACAACGAAGGACAAACTCTTCTTGATTTCTCATTGGCGTATGATTTTAAGATTGCCAACACTTGTTTCAAGAAAAGAGATGAGCATCTCATCACTTACAAAAGTGGAGCCTCAAGGTCACAGATTGATTTTCTTTTGGTTAGGAACACAGATAGAAGACTTTGTAAAAATTGTAAGGTGATCCCCGGAGATGCTGTAACGACACAACATAGGGTCCTAGTCCTTGATGTGTGTATTATGAGTAAAATCCAAAAACGTCGACAAGTAGTAGCACCAAGGATTAGATGGTGGCAATTAAAAGGTGAGAAGCAAGATATTTTCAAGCGAAATCTTTTGGATAAAGGAATTTAGGAATCTCAGGGAAATGCTAACATCATATGAGAGGATATGGCTAAAAAGATACGGGAGGTTGCAAAAGTAGTTTTGGGAGAATCAAAAGGTTCTGGTCCGAAAGATAAGGAGTCTTGGTGGTGGAATAATAGTGTACAGGACAGAATCAAGTATAAGAAGAACTGTTTTAAAGCCATACATTTGTGTAACAATGAAGAAAATTGGAAGAGGTACTGTATGGCTAAGAAAGAAACTAAGAGAGCTGTGGGTGAAGCTCGTTCTAAAGCTTTTGAAGAATTTTATAAGAGCCTTGAGACGAAGGAAGGAGAGCGAAATATTTATAAGATTGCCAAGAGTAGGGAAAGAAAATCAAGAGATCTAGAACAGGTAAGGTGTATTAAGGATGAAGAGGGAAGAATTTTAGTTACAGATGATGAAATTAAAAATAGATGAGAGACTTACTTTTCTAAACTTTTCAATGATGGAGAGGATTCCTCTAGTAACTTGGAGGATTTAGTAACTGATGAAGGAGAACAAAATTTATCATTCTATCGAATAATACATGATAAGGAGGTAAAGGAAGCTCTTAAGAAAATTGCAAATGGTAGAGCCAACGGACCTGATTGTATATCTATCGAAGCGTGGAAATGTTTAGGTGAAGAAGGGGTGAGATGGTTAACTAAGTTATTTAATGTGATTTTACGGTCCAAGAAAATGCCTGATGAGTGGAGGAGAAGTACATTAATTCCTATTTATAAAAATAAAGGAGATATTCAAAATTGTACTAATTATAGAGGGATTAAACTCATGAGCCACACAATGAAATTGTGGGAGAAAGTAATTGAGCACAGGTTGAGATTGGAGACAAGCATTTCTGAGAATCAATTTGGTTTTATGCCAGGTAGATCAACTACAGAGGCGATTTATCTACTAAGGGGATTAATGGAAAAGTATCGCTGTAAAGATAAAGATCTACACATGGTTTTTATTGATTTGGAAAAAGTTTATGACCGTATACCAAGAGAAGTGCTTTGGAAAGCGTTGGAAAAAGAGAGTACGGATTGCTTATATTAAAGCCATACAAGATATGTATGAGGGGGTAAAAACTAGTATAAGAACGCCTAGTGGTCAAACAAAAGATTTTCCTATAAAGATTGGACTACATCAGGGATCATCTATGAGTCCTTATTTGTTCAACTTGATCTTAAATGTTTTGACGGAACATATTCAAGGAGAAATTCTAAAATGTATACTCTTCGCGGATGATATAGTTCTTATAGCAGAGACAAGAGAAGAGGTTAATTGCAAACTTAAGTTATGGAGGAGGACATTAGAGTCGAAAGGTTTTCGTCTGAGTAGAAGTAAGACGGAATATTTATATTGTAAATTTGGTAAAGGACTATTCGACAATAATTTGGAAGTGAAATTGGGAGATCAAATTATACCTCAAGTGGAAAAGTTTAGATATTTGGAAGCCATTATTCAAAATGATGGCGAAATCAGTGGAGATATTTCACATAGAATTCAAGCTGGGTGGTTTAATTGGAGAAAAGCTAAAGGAGTTATTTGCGACCGTAAGGTGTCTAATAAACTTAAAGAAAAGTTTTATCGCACTGCCGGCAATGTTATATAGTAGTGAATGTTGGGCTCTAATAGGACAGCAAGAGCATAAAGTTGGAGTAGCAGAGATGAGAATGTTTCGATGGATGTGCGGACATACACGTAAAGATAAAATTCGAAATGAGCACGTACGCGAAAAAGTGAGGGTGGCACCTATTAAGGAAAAAATGGTAGAAAATCGGTTGAGATGGTTTGGGCATGTACAAAGAAGACCACAGGAGGCACCAGTGAGAAGAGTGAAACATATAACTTTGAGTCCGATTAAGAGAGGTAGAGGAAGGCCTAAGAGAACACTCTTAAAAGTTGTTGAACGCGATCTCTTAATTAATAATATTCCTAAAAGCTTGATAGATGATAGAGCACAATGGTGTCATGCAATCCATGTAGCCGACCCCACCTAGTGGGATAAAGGCTTGTTATTGTTGTTGTATGGATAACTATAATATGTGTACAATATTGTCCAAATCTGGTGAAGCATTGTTCTGTTTTGGCATTGTCAAGTCTTTTTCAACAATCTCTTGTGATGCTTCTTTTTCATTGTCAACAATAATAGAATATAAAAAGAAGTAAAAGAGTTGTTCGACCGAAAAAAAGGAAGATTGGAGGTTATTAATAAAGATATTAATAAAATCCTCTTTGAACTAGTTCTTGCTGACCAATCATGATAGTTTCATTCTCAGCTTTTTTTCCTGGCAAACTTATCCTTCATGATCATGAATATTAAAAAATCTGTCTAAATCTAAGTCATTTAATTTATATAAAAAAGGTGATAATCTTACTTGTGGAGATTCAATTTGAAAAGGACTAGAAAACGGTGAGGGTATGTTGCTAAGCTTCGAATCCATGACTTCATCTGCCAACACAGCCTCCTCTGAGTTTTGACTTTTTAGAACGCTTGTCTCCTCCACTGTTTCCTTAGTTTGTGTAATGATAATAAACAACAAATTAAGAAGTGATTAGTTTGCTGTGTCAGGCTGTCAGCATCAAAAACTCCTATTGACTCATAAAAAGAACATAATCATTACTCTTAAGCCATTTTCACTCCCACATTGCCACATGATTCAAAAATTCTCAATGAACATACAACTGAAAGCACTTGTTGAGGAAAGACCCTCATAATATCCAAATCAGATGATGGAGTTATTGCTGCTGCATAAGAAATACAACATTGATATCGCATAAAATATGAATGTGTTTCTAAAGATTTTCAAGACCCTCTTTAGATGCTTCTTCACTCTAAGCAATCTCAATTAAAAGATATAAAAAGAGATAAAAATGAGTTGAAGTCATTAATACACTTTATAAATCTTAGCTCACAATTAACATCCCCCATATGGGCATGAATATTCAAAAGATCACTGCATCAATTTGTATGTAATAAAGGTGATAATCTTACTTGTGCAGTTTCAACTTGTAAAGGACTAGCAAATGGTGCTGGCATGGCTCTGTGTTCTGAATCCTTGACTTCATTTGATATTCCTGCTTCCTCTAATTTTGGACTTCCATGAACACTTGCATCTACTTTCTCCTTACTCTATGACACAAGGAACCACCAAGAAATAGGTTAGTTTGATGTCAGCTTCAACTTCGTAGGAGTTAATGAGCATGGATTTGAGATTTTTTAGTTCATAAGGAGTTGATGAACTCACTGTGTCATGTTTCTCAGATGAAAGACCTTCTCCTATAGTTGCTTCAGCTTCCTGCATAACACCAAATGACATGTAAGTTTGATATTTCTAATACACTTTGTCAGGAAGGACCATATTCTTACATGTGGAGATTTATTTCCCCGTGGAGTTATAGATGCTGTTGGTGATGCATTGCTTGATTTTGAATTCATGATTTGATTTTCTTTGATAGCTCCATCTAATTTCGAACCTTTTTGAACACTTAGCTCCAATCTTTCCTGAGCAATATGTTGCATCGCATAGAGTAGTAAATCAGTTTACAGTTAGTCAGTGCCATCTCTTCGGAAGCAACATTCATTAATTGCTAAAGTTGTAATGTAAAACCAAGTGGCGCATTTGAGGCTCCTATAAACTCCTAGAATTAGATATTGAGTTATCACTTCTGATGTATCACAAATAGGAACTTGTTCAATTTTACCACAATATAGTTGATGAAAGCTCAATAAATACACTAAGGAAAGTACTTGTTGAGAAATGACTCTCACCATATCTAAATTAGATGAAGTTGCCGCTGTATGTGAACTAGAAAGCTGTTGTTCAACAAATTCATTTGTTGAAGCATCAGTATTCTGTGCAACCATAAAATATGTTTTTAGTCACCAAAGAATGATTTATTGATTACTCAAGATGAAACTATTTGTTGGTTTGAGTCTGTGTTATTATAGAAAAGCACAACGCATAGACCTTCGCCATATTTAGCATATCACTGTTCTGTTTGTGTGCAGTGGAGTCTTTTTCAACAATCTCCTTTGATGTTTCTTCACTCTATACAGCATCAAAATATATATGAAAAGAGATAAATCGTGTTTTGAAGTTGTTAATGACCATAATAAATCTTAGCGCACAAAATAAAAAAAAATTATTGATTTTTCAGAACCAATGAATAGGACAATAAGGTAAGAGAGAAACCATTTTAGTTGGTTTCTTAAGTCTAGTTGATTATACTAATAAAGTATAATACACGCACATCTGCCAAATTTGGTGAATCATCATCGTTCTGATTTGGCATTGTTGAGTCTTTTCTGAGATCCTCTGGCGATCCTTTTTCTTCAGTCTAAACAAAAATAGTAGATATAAAGAAGTAAAATAGTTATTCACTCAACAAATAGGAAAGTAAAAGGGCTGGAGTCATTTATAAAGATTGGAATGACCCTCACAAATGACCCTACTAATGATAGAACCTCAATTTATTTCCACTTCCACATTGCTAAATAGTTTGCAGAATCTCAATGAAAATACAAGTGAAAGTATTTGTTGAGGAATGATCCTCACAATATTTTAATCAGATGATGAATTTGTCATTGCACTATTAGAAAAGTATTTGCTGAGGAATGAGTTGCTAAATAATTAAGTTCATTAACAAGCATATCATACATTTATTGAGAGAGAAACCGTTTTGTTGGTTCATGAGACTGCTTTGTTGCAATGAAGCATAATGTTTACCTCAGAACAGTAGTTCTGCTTGTGTATCGTGGGGTCATTTTCAGTAACCTCCTTGGATGTCTGTTCACTCTAATCAATCACAAAACATATAAAGAGAGATAAAATTAATTGAAATCTAATAAACGTCATAAATCTTAGCGCAGCAGAAAAAAATTTCTAGAAATATTGACATCATTCTAAAATTTGGAAGAATCCAAGAGGACAATAATTAAGAGAGAAAAAAATTTAGAAAAAGTATAATGTACATACATTTGCTGGTTCTGGAGAACTATTGTTCTGTTCTGATATTGTCTTCTCTCTCTCAAGAGCTTCCTTTGATTCTTTTTCTTCTTCTTCTCTCTAAACAAAGATACAAAGAAAATAATGAGTTCAAGTCACTAATAAAGATAGGAAAAGTTGTTGATCCATTGATTTCTACCAAAATTAGTGGCAAGGCACATTTTTATCTATGTATTAATGATCAACTTTATATATTTTATTAAAGTTTGGTTTAAAAATTATCATTTGTTGTTTCCTTGTCCTCTTGTTTATTTTTCTTTCACCCAATTATGCCAGTTTATCGTGTTTTGGTACTGACCTTGATAGCCCAGTGAAGAATGTCATATCTGCAGGGGTAGCCTTCATCAGCAAAGTTTGTCTGATCATTTCGTAATGTCATATAAACATCATATACTGCCCAAACAAAACAATTTCATTATAGGAGAACAAATGATAGCAATTAGCAATTGTATTAACTCTCTGTGTGAGCGCTTGAATACTTACATTCACTGGAGCTGGCATTAGCTGAAGTTAAAGTAACATTGGGACACTTTTGCACAAGACGGATTTTCACATTTTGAAAATCAATTCCTTGACAGATAGTATGAAGACTTGGTAGATTTATCAGCTTCAATGCAAATAGCCTTGGAAGCACATCCTTCATGAGCTCTTTTGGCATGCCCTGCTCCCATCCAAATACTTGCCCAAGCTCAGGGGCATCTTCTATGATCAAGATCATGAGTTGTGGAAGCTTGCCACATTTGGACATAGACAATATGCATCTCAACTTCTTGCAATGCCTTACTTCAATTTTACTTAGCTCTGGGAAACATTCTCTGCTTATTTCATTCTCTTCATCCTCAATGATGCTAACTAGCTCTCCACAGTTTGATACGATGAGGCATCTCAATTTTGGCATGCTTCTTGAGGTAGATGCAGACAATATAAATTTCAATCGTTTGCATCCTTCCATTTCTAGCGTGGAGAGATTTCGAAAGCTCAGATAACTTTTAGGCCCCATGCTTTTATCCCTAAAATCAGTCACCTCTTGCTTGTCAGAAAGAGGCTTACCTTTCTCCTTGAGAGATAATGCCTGTAAATATGATCAAGATACGTTAGTACCAAAGATTCTTTTTATGCGACAACTTATATATAATGAAAAAATAAGTTGGAAACAGGTTCACCTTTTTCCTTGAGAAATCTTGTCTTTTATGTCCACCTTCCAAGAAATCTGTAAGAGTTCGTATGAGAAGTTGTGCACATCCTTCCAAACTGATACATTCTACATATAATGCTTTCACATGATAGTTTTCAGTGCAAATATGAACCATATTGGGTACATCAATAAGGTATAGATTTTTTAGAGCAGGGAGATTAAGTTCAATCTGATCACTATGATTTTGATCAGCATGACATTTTCCGAACACATATTTCAACCTTTCAGCTTTTGCAATGTCCACATATTCCAAATCCTTTAAGTCTTTCGAATAAAAAGCTGGAAATATATATTCCAAATGGTTACAACTATCAACAATAACACGTTGTAATTTGGGAAAGACAGAGCTGCCATTTATATGATCATGACCATGCCCCTCGTCAGTTACTATGTGCTCCAATGCATTGCACTCCTTGACTTCCAATCTTTCCAACAATTTTAGTGATGAGGCAATGGATAGGGTAAAGAGTGATGTTAAGTCAGAAGATCCAGTTATCTCAATCTCTCTCAAATTGCAGTGATATGAAGTTGGTGTGAAATATTCATGAGTTGTACTGGGAATAGACTTCGCCTTTGATGCCTGAATTATATAGAAGCGTGTGATAAGTTTTCAGCATTTTAAATACTTCAATAAATGAAAAGTGTCTGGATAAAAAATATAAGTGAAACAGTGAAATATAGGCAACAAAATTTCGTGCTTAAAAATTTATTAAAGTCTAGTCTGATGTGATAAACTAACTTGTAAGCTATCATCACACGGCCTATGTTTGCACAGACACACGCATGCAAAATATGAAAATCATCACACGCATACGCACGCACACAAGTATAAGACATGAGAAGCAGAAATCTTCACAAAATCACAAAATTTTTTTGGTGTTACTAGGAGTTTTCACATCCATTTATCATAGACATCAGAGTATGGAAATCTAAATTTTATCTACATTGATGTTCGGGTTTTAAATTGTGCAAATAGGATATGTTAATGTTTATATTGTTTTGAATATAAATCAATCTTAGACTAGAAAACCAAGTTGGAAAGAGGCTTACCTTTATCCTTGAGAGATCTGGTCTTTTTCGTACATCAACTGATAGATCTATAATAGTTTTTAAGGGAAGTTGGGGGCATTTTTCCAAACTAGTTCCTTGTAGAGATAATGCCTTCACATAATAGTTTTCGGAGCAAATACTAATCATATTTGGGACATCATCAAGGTACAGTTCCTTGAAAGCTGGGAGATTAAGTTCCATATGAACATTATGCTTCTGATTGGGGTGACGTTGTCCGAACACATATTTCAACTTTTCAGCCTCGCTGACTTTGATCCGCTGTAAGTTGGGAAAGATAGAGCCAGTAGAGCTGCCATTCATGTGATAATGACCATGCCACTCGTCTATCACTATCTGCTCCATTGCATTGCAGCTTATTACTTCCAATTTTTCGAGCAAATTCAATGATGAGGCAACGGATAGATTAAAGAGTGACTTTAACTCAGAAAATCCCTCTATCCTCATCTTTCTCAAATTTTTATATGGGTAGAATGGCGGTGTAAAAAGGCCATATGCTCTATTCACAACATTCTTCTCCTTTGATGCCTGTATTACAGAAATGTCAGATCTTCTTTCACAAATTTAAAAAGTATGTGTTCATATGTTACATTACAAAATTAGAAGAGCACTTTAGAAATTGAAATTGAAATTTCTCCTATTTGTTTTTCTAGAAAACTTACTTGTATTATATTTGAATTTGAAAATTTGGATGCTAAAATTATTTTACATGTACTACATTTCAGAATCATACTAACAGAAAAGAGTGTGAGATAAGTACCTGTGTATGGTCCGGTTGTATGGACTCGGACAAAGCTGGGTCATCTCTACTTAAGGCACTTGATTTTGGCAAAAAATAGCATAGATTGCCCCATGATTTCTTCACTTGGGAAGGCTGTGGGAGATAACATTCTGCATATATGTTGATGAATTTCGGTGTGTTTGCAATTTTTATTCCTTTTAGTATAGGGAGCATGATTTCTTTTTCCATTTGATACAGTCCTCCCTCCTCAGGACATTGCCCAAATATGTATTTTAGCTCATTACACTCATAGATTTTCATACTTTCTAGCTCTTTACAAGAACAAGTTGGCAATATAAATTTTAATCCATGACATTCTCTAACCTCCAGAAACTTCAATCTTGAGAAAATTGAATGATAGTTCTTTTGATTTGGATCTTGATGATCATTCACTTTTTGCAGCTCTGCCAATCCCTCATTACTTATTAGGCATTCCAGCTTAGAACATCCTCTTATGTATACATTTTCTAATTGCTTTAGACTCTGAGTTGTGGATGGATGGAAAAGACAAGTCATTGAACAATCCACTACTTCTATATACTTGAGATTAGCCAACTCTAGTTTGCCCTTGAATAATGTGCCTTCTAGTTCAACACATTGACTTAAGCCTAGCTTCTCAAGTTGCTTGAGAAAGTCATTAGGATAATCACCGCGGCATAATTCCCTGACATGCATATCATGAAGTTGCAGCTCAACTAAATTGGAGAAGATAGTTGCATCAGAATGAATGTCATTTGTACAAATTAGACACTGTATTGCAGGCCAAGATCTCAAACAAAGCCTACTTAAGTCATTCATGCCTCCGTCTTCTATATGAATCATATCAGGAATAAGATTTGTCCATCTTGTTTCATCACATTCTGTTAACTCAAGAATCTCTGCTCTTGCTGCCAAGGATTTTACTGTGCTTTCAGACAAGATCCCTTTTAACGTGGTTGAATTGAAATATCTTTTTATTGAACCATCCAATTGAAAAGAACACCAAGAGAATTCGCCTTCTATATGATATATTCCAAATTCTTGAAGAACTGTAATTTTAGAAGGCTTTGCATCAATGTTAAGATTGACATCATTTGAAAGATAATACAATACTTCTAACTTGGAGCATCTTCCAATCACTTCAAATGGATTATTCCTTTCAACTGAACAACGTACCAAGCCTAGCAATCTCAATTTCTCCAGTCGGCTGACATCAGTTGGAAGTTCGGTAATTGAACAATCAGTCAATTCAAGTGTCTGGAGTTTTTTTAGGTTTTGCAAAATAGATATATCACCTAACTTCCAATTTGTTAGAGACAGTGTTTGGATATTTTCTAGAGATTGAATTGATTTTGGTAGTGATGAGGCCAAAGTTCTCCCAGACATTATCCTTGAATACAAAAGCAAAACTCTAAGTCCCTTCATGCTATCAAAGAATGCATCTGGGACTTCCAAAGAACCATTTGCATTTACCCATACTAGAAGAACCTCAAGTTTGCTACCCTCAAAATAGTTGGAAAAGTCATTTATGATCCAAGATGAATATTTGACATTCTCCTTCAATTTTGTCTCCGAATCCATGATTACTTGAACCTTTTCATCCGCTATCTGTTGGGCCACATCACGAATCACATCATGCAGCTTCACATATCCTTCTTGAGCAGTCAACAATAAAGCAGAACTTACAAGTATGGTTTTAATTGAAAGAACTTGACTTCTTGCTATACAGTAGCTGTCAACATTTCCACAAAGTCCCGAGCCTATCGCAATTCTGCTTAAAAGCTCTACTGATATATCATAAGCTCTTGGAAATATAGAACATAAAAGGAAGAGATCTTGGGCTCTTGCATCTAGATAATTGAAGCTTAATCTCAAAGAATTATAAAACTTCTTTGCTTCTTCATCAGCATTCCCGTACCTTAAGGATGCATCTTTTTCTGTTGCTGCAAAAGCATCCTCCCATTCTTTCGGATCTTGGTTTCTTAAGGTTTTTGCTACTGCCACAACTATAATAGGTAATCTTCCACACTTGTTCACAATCTTTGATGCCGGCACCTTCACTCTATCACGACAATCATTTCCACTCTCAATAGCATGAGATAAGAAAAGATCCACCGCATCTTCCTCAGCTAATTCCTCTAGTTTAATTGTCTTTTGGCATCTCATGCTTGAACAAACTGTCCCATTACGTGTGGTTATCAAAATACAACAGCGACCATGGGTATGGATGCCATGGTGAATCCCTATGTTCTCAAGCTTGAGCTCTTTCCAGACATCATCAAGAATTATGAGTACATTTCCAGCGCTAGCAATTCTACTCCATATTTGTTCTGCATGTGTGCGTTCTTTATCATCTTTTAACCCCAAATCCAATTTCTTCGCAATCTCATCTCGAATCTTTTTTTCATCAATAGGGTTGGGAACCTCGATAAAGATAACTTTATCAAATGCCTTTGAATTCTCAACTTCCTTCCCAACTTCTTTTGCCATTGTTGTTTTTCCTGATCCTCCCATTGCTTGCAATGCGATCCTGCATTTATTTCCATCTTTCAATTCCTCCCTAAGCTGTTTAAATTTCGAGTCTCTACTTTTAAAATGCATGAACTCTTGGGAATAGAATTCCATGCCTGGATGTTTAGCTGCATGAGCAACTTGAGAGAAGTTCTCGACTTTCTCCACTATTGTTGGAATCTCCTGCGTCATGCTCTCTAATTCCATGGCCAATGAACATTGGGAAAAGCAATCAGTACAGAAACCAAACCATTTTTTTGGTCTTGTTTCTCGTCCAATAAGTTGTTTGGCTCTTCGAACCCAGTGCTCAACCATAGGGTCAATTTGAGTCTCGTTTCTTGTCTTGGCTTCTTCTATCTTTATGTCCACACTCCTCACCATGGCTGACAATTCTAATTTTTTCTGTTCATAGTCAGCGGCATAACTCTTGTAACAACACAGATATTGAAGTTCCTTCATCACTTTATCTAGCAATACTTCAGTACACTTCGTTGCAGCGCCGGCCCCGATCTCAGCTGCCATCTGTCATGCATAATGAGATTACAATTACAAAAACAACTAAATCATGATTCCTAATCCAAGAATTCAGTAGCTTACAAAAGAAATCATGGAATCAAAATCTCAAATTTCATTTAGTATAAAATAATTGCAACCTCTTTATTTTGCTTGAAAGAATTCGTTTGTATAATTTATAAGTACAAGAGACTCTCTCTTATAATATATTAGTCTTCTAAGGTAAATTGTTCATTTGAACTTGTGCTCAAACGTAAGGTTGGGTTCTAATAAGTAGGTGTAGGGTTCTGGCAAGTAGATCTAGGTTTTTAAATGATACATTATCACAAATCTTACGTCAGGGAGCCACAAAAGAAAAATATGGTTTTAAAATATAATAAGCTCTCTCTTTTAATGTGCTAGTATTTTGAAATAACTATTTAAATATCCTTGTGGAGAACTATTGAGCACACAAGAACTAATGTATCTTCTAATATCTTTGTGGAGAATTATCTTCAAATATCTTATGATTATTATTATTATTATGATTATTATTACAATGATGAACTCATCCTTTATCCACCTCATTTGAATTCTCAAGCTACCCCTTTATCGTCACTAATTATCTTTTGCTTTCTACTTGTCGCTTCCAAATTTATGACTTGCAATGGTAACTTTCATCTTCACCGTTGAAATTCTTTCTTGGAAGCGAGGATTTCATCTAAGGACTATAGATGTGACATATTTTTAAATTAAGCTCAACACAATCTGATATTTCATTACACAATCTGATATTTCATTTCAAATATTAGGCCTGGATTGAAATAGAATTCTAAAACAAAAGCACCAAAATATATCTTTCAGGCATATTGTAGCATAACAAGAAACACGACAGAATTTACAAGTAAAATAAAGCTCAATGTTGAAAATTTTCTTTTTTATGTCACCAATTAATGTCAGGTTTACAAAAAATTGAGGTTAAAAAAAGGCAGCAGCACACTTGAAATTTTGAACAATACATTTAATGTCGATTTTGATAACCGACATTAAATATCATTACCACGTTTGTTGTACCAAGAAAAGATGTGGTATCTATATATATATATATAAAAGTAGAACAACAAGCAGCATTTTGAAAATGACATGTATCCCTTATACAATTTTGATTTATTTATTTTTTAACTTTTAAACATAAATAAAACTAAAACTACCTTCCCCAAATATCTCTACATTATACCAACTCCTCATTAATTAATTTATTTATAATCTCAAAATTTCTAAATTTAAAATAATAAAAAATTATTTATACCTTTCTCATCTCGAAAAATCATTCCATCATCCAAACTTTACAACTTCTTATTTATAATTATAAATTTTAATTTTAAAATTTCCATTTCAAAACTATTGAAAATTTGAGATTTTAATTTTAAACATTTGTTGAAATTATAACTAGATTTATATTTAAATTTTAAAAATATTAGTAAAACCACAAGGAGCATCCTCTCAATGACATGTATTTTTGATGTAATTTTGCTTTATTTGATTTTTAATTCTTAAATATAAATAAAACTACCTCACCTCTCTAATATCTTTACATTATCTCAACTTCTCATTAATTTATTTATTTAAAATTTTTAATTTGTAGTATAAAAGAATAACAAATTTATGTATATCCTCCTCATTTTCAAAAAACAAATCTATCCATTATCCAAATAGACCAACTTCTTACCCATAATTTTAAATTTTAATTTTAAAAATTTTGATTTGTAAATTTATTGTGAAATTTTAATTTATATTTTAAAATTTCATGAAATTACTCATATTTTAAAATTTCATGAAATTAGTATAATTTTAATTTTGATTCTACTCATAATTTAAAGTAAATATAAAACTATCTCACCCCTAAAAATCTCTACATTATCTCAACTTGTCAAGCCACATTAGCTTTAAATTTAAAGTTGAATTTAAATTTTTAATTAACCCTAACATGTCTAATGTGGGTAGTGTAGTTATATGAGATAAAGTGGTTGCAGAATAAGGTGTTAAATGGTGTTCAATTTTTCCTAACATGAGTTCGTTGCATTGATTTTCACTTATTGTGAAAATTACAAATTTATAACTACCATTTTCATTTTATAACTCTTACAATTTGAAGGTCACGGACTACATGCCTTCCTTTTTGTAACCATCGATGGAGACCAACCATCTTCTACAAGTTCAAAGGTAAAATTTTCTATTTGAATTCTCAAAATTCTCTCTCATTTTATCAAACAAGATTTATTTTTTATTCTCGATGACTTTGATTTCCTGTGCAAGTCAAGTTTGTTTTGAGATCTCATCCTCTACCATAAAGACTAAACTAAAAATGCCAAAGTCATAATTTCTCAAACTTTATTGTGAATTTCTACCATTTTCCTTTGAAATATATATGAATATTTTCTAATTATAGTTATTATTGATGCATTTAAGGTGGAGATAAAAATGATGGAGAAAGTGCTCAGGCTTTGCATCACATGAGCATGAGTCTATCTTATTCTATGACTTTGGTTTTGTTTCATTCAACTATGAGTTTGAAGATCTAGACTTGGATCATATTATTCTTACAAACTCTGTTCATATGCTTATTTTGTTGATTTACGTGTTATTCAAGTGATTGTTAGCTTTGTATTTTGGTCATTAAGATAGAAAAACAAATAAAGAAATTTGCATATTTTGCCATAAATGAAAATAAATAAATGGATTTTTTTATATTAGAAATATGTGTTTTACTTTATTTCTCTTTTTAAATTCATCTTTAAACATTATTTGTTGTATCAATTCCTTCAAGTTCATCAAACCATCTATAATTACTTTTTTCATAACCACATTTCAATGTTTGTCGTTTCTTTTCCTTTAGCTTCAAGGTTCAATGTCAACTCATTAAACACATTTGGGATATATTGTAATTTGGTTTTTTTCTTATTGTGAAGTAATTGCATAGTTTTCAATTTTTATTAAAAAATTGTATTAAGCGACATTGAATATGAGAATGTAATAGTTTTTTTTTTTTTTATATCAACTAAAATGTCAATACACCTTTAGAGTCCATATATATTTAAAAAGTTCATAGGTAAGGAACAATTGTTCAATGTAGCCTTTTTTAGGGAGGCTACTTAATCATACCTTATAATCAACATGAACATTCTCTATCTATAGAATCTATAATAGTATTTGTTTAATATTCTCATCAATCTTTTTTATAACTATTGAATATTTGGTACACTAGATTTAGACTAAATTACTCTTTTAATGCTTCATTCCTTAATTACACTATACCTTGTCATTCATGTTGATGGCCCATTAGTTGTAGGTTCTCATGAATTAATGACACATGACTTTGATTATGAACGAACAACTACATTCCTACTCACTAATCTCTTATCTTTTACATGCAAATGTTACCTTGCTTCATGATGTCCTCCTCTTTTTGAAAGTGAATTTCTCATGTGCTTGAAAATGTGTAGTACCTAGGAATTTTTGCATATTAAATTTGAAGGTGCAAATTTTTTTCTAGGTTATTATAAAGCGACAAGCATAGATAAGCCATCCCATTTGAAGAAAATGAGCATGCATTTGCCGCTGCAAATATTTCCACCAATGCTAAAAGACAATTTAGATGGAGTCGGTGGATTGGTAATGTGTTTCTCTGTTTACATGTTTTGTGTTTCTACTAATATTTCTTTATTTCTAGGAATTTAGAATTAAAGTTTAAGACTCTTTTTTTTCACTGCCAACAAAGTTCAAGATTTAAACCTTTTTTTTATATTTCTAAAGTTCGTTGCTAGCACATGTGTAAAGAAGATTTCCTTTTATAATATATTTACAATGATTTTCTTCCTTACTTCGTGCCAATCATTTCCATGTTATGCAATGGTCATGAAAAATCTAATTTATCCATATTTTTTTAATTGCAAGCTATTTCATTAGAATATGGGGTGGCGCATTTTCATTTCAAACATCAATAAAGTTACAACACTTTCTCCAAAATAAATTATTTATATTATTGATAAGTTTTAATCAATTTATAAGTTTTAAATATTAAGAGATCCCCCCTTCTCTCTCACACACGCACACACGCACGCACACACGCAGGTTTACTAAAAAAAATTAGTAAGAGTAAAGTGACAATAAAGAACATACAGCAACAATAACATATTTCTATATAATATATATATGTATATATTAAAAGTTATTTAAACATTAGTAAAAAAATTATTTTCACATAATAACATTTTAGATTTTTTATTTTTTAATTATTATTATTTATTTAAATTATTTTTATTTTTTTCAGATTCCGTGCATCACACTGGCCACATACTAGCATGTGTGAAAAATAAAAAAAAAAAAAATTCCTTTCAATTTACCACGTCTATTTCCCTTGGAACCAACGTGGTAAAGCTAATCCACATTTCTTATGTGGATAACCGATGTAGATTGGCATTCTAAAATTCGTTGTTTGACCTCGATGCCTCCCACTTTCAGTTTTTAACTTTTCATTTCTCTCATTCTCACACTCCAAGCTTGCTCGTTCCATCACCAGTCGCTACAGCCAGATGCATCGCCGCCATTGCCATCACCATGCTCTAGCCATTGCTGTTTGCTACGGTCACCAAACTAAGTCCTCCATCCGCCATTTGCAGGTACTTGGGGGTTACATTTTGGATGATTTTTTAGGTTAGTTTTAGTCTCATTTCGATTTCTTCTTTCCTCCTCCTCCTCCTCATTGTGAGTGTATTTTCTTTCTTTCTTCCACATATTCTTCTTTGATGCAGAGTTCTTCCTTTTTCCTCTTCCATTGTTGGGGTTGTTCCAAGTGGGTTTTTGAGTTCCATTTTTTTCATCCATGGATCCCAAGTAAGTTTTATTGTTATATTTCTATTCTATTTTTGTTGATTTCTGAAAGTTATAGTAGTTGGGTGGTTGTAGATTTGAATATTTGTTAAATGTTTGCCTTCAAGTTTTCTTTTCTTTTTTTTTCAATAATTTTTGGTTGACTAAAAATTATTATGTCTCCATTGATGGGACTGTTTCTTAGTGAATTTTGATATTGTTTCATTTTCTTTATTGTTGTTGAAATTTTAGGATGTCTTGTTTTAAGGGAAAATTCTGATAAAATTTTTTAAATATTTAAATTTAAAAATAAATATTTTTTAACCAAGGAAATTGGGTTTAAAATTTTTGTGTTTAAAAATTTACTAGGTTTACCTAAATTTTGGAGTGTGCATAATTCTTAATTTAAAAATTCTTACTTAAGTTGTTAAATTTTTAAATTGCTTGAGGATTAGTTGAATTTGATTATTAAAATTTAGGGAGGCCATAATTTAAAAGGAAACTCTGCTGAGATTTTGTTATGGTTTTCATTTTGTGATTGTTGAGATTTTTGGATGTCTTACTTTATGGCAAAACTTTGCCAAAAAAAAAAATTCCTAATCTTTACAAATTGGAATACACACACACACACATTCTCTCTCTTTCTCCCTCTCTCTCTAATTAGTCATAATTCTTAAATTTTTGTGCCTAGAAATTATTTTGTGTTTCTTTCTTTCTTTTAAATTAGGAGGTCCTGTTATAAGGGAAACTGCCAATTTTTTTTTAATATTTACAAAATTTATATAATTCAGCCATGGCTTGAGAGTTTGACTTGAACTTCATTGTTGTTGAGATTTGAGTTGAACTTGATTATTGTTCAAATTTTAGGAGGTCTTATTTTAAGGGGATACTCTGCCAAAATTTTTTCTAATATTTACAAAGTTTATATTTTGGTATTTAAACAATGGATCATAATTGGATGAATGCTAGAAAAGAAGTAAATAATATGAAAATGAGGTGGAATATTTTCTTGAATTCATTAAAGTGAATGTTTCTAATAAAAATAGACTGTATTTTCATCCTTGTGTGAAATTTTTAAATGGAAGTCAACTGAATATTGCTAAAATAAAATAACATTTGCTTTGTGAGGAGACAAATTTGAGATATAGAAAATGGATATGGCATAGTGAACCAAAGGACTAAGTTCCATGTCTCAAGAAAAAGAAGTAGGTGTGAATGCTTGAGATTATAGCATAGAGAATATGATCTATGATGTTGGAATAGAATCTTTTGCATGAGCACATACTTATGAGAGCTTGCAAAGTAATGCAGAGAAGATTTTATATTTGGGTTGTCAAAAGTGTACACATTTGGTATGTGTGTTGAAATTGGTCAACTTGAAGGTAAGATGTGAGTGAACTGATATGAGTTTTACTTGATTGCTTAAATTGTTAACAGATATGATTCCTAACAGTAATTGCTTGCCAACCATCACTGTAAGGCCAAGAAAATCTTTTGCCTGATGAGTATGTAGTATTTAAAAATACACATTTGTCTTAATGACTATGTATTGTATAGAAAGGAGTATGAAGGGCTACATCAGTATTTGAAATGTGAGGTGTCACAATACAAAATAAGAAGGACATAAGGGGTGATTGTAATGAGATTGCTAAAGACTCACTTGCAAAGGTGCTATGATATCTTCTAATAATACCATAGTTTGAGTGTTTGTTTTCTAATGCCATGGAAGCAAAAAACTTGAGATGACAATTTGATGACAGAATATCCGATGATAAACTTCGACACTCAGTTGATTCTCCTTAATGGAAGATGATAGATCAGAAATTTTCTGATTTTGTTTGTAAGTCAATAAAATTTTGACTTAGACTCTATACGGATAGAATTAACTTTTTCATTAATCTCAGCAATACATATAGTGCATGGCCAATTCTTTTGATGATTTACCATTTACCTCTTCGTGTATGAAATGCAAATATATCATATTGATTTTATTATATTACTTGTGACATTCAATACATTACAAAGCAAAAAATAACAAAACATAAAAAGATGTTCTAGTTTTTTAGTTTTTTCAAACAACTTTTAATATATTTTTTTCCAAAAAAAAATAGAAAACACATTCCCAAACATTTTTTTATATAATTTTTTTCAAAATCAAAAACTGTTTTAAAATCAAGTAATCAAACGTGCCCTTAGCTAGTTGGATAATAGTTAAGTTTTTTTTTTTTATATGACTATTGACTGTGTTATATTTGAATATTACCTGACCTAATTGGGGGTATCTTTCTCATAGGCATTTTTTTTACATTCACAGAGATTCAAACTCAAAACCTCGTACTTATAATGACCATAGCCCCTTCTGTTAAGATTAATGCCCATTGGTAGAGCCATGTTTATTTTAAAACTACAATTTAATATAATTTTAACACCATTAATAATATTATATTCTATTTAACCAACAAGTGTTGATTCTAGTGATAGGGGCTATGGCCATTTAAGTATAAGGTCTCAAGTTTCTCAAATTCGAGTATATATGAATGCATAAAACCTTTTTGGGCCTCACAACCAATCAGATAGGTTGTAAAATAAATATTCTATTCAAGATCTTAAGATACTTAATTTTGTTAATTTTGTAAAATGAAGGTGGTTGCTTGCTACTCCCTCTCAAGGCGCTCTTGCTTGCTACCCATGCTTCTTGCTTACAACTTGTTTTCGTTTTCTTCGATTCTTTCTATTCTGATTGTCTGTACTTGTTATCTTCGATCACTTGTTTGTTTGTGTCTTCTAGTTCTTTTCTAGTTTTGGTGGTTTAAGATGCAGTTGCCTGATTGTGGTGCTTCTCGATGAGCTTTTTTTGGTTAAAAACACTATATTTTCTTAAGGTTTTAGATCAACAAATTCTCCATGCCTTAAAGCTCCAATGGCTAATCAATATTTATTGATAGATGCGTGATGTTGTTCGTGTCATTCAACAACATAAAAATTATTTTGTTATATATATTTTCCAAATGGGGAGGATTTGAAGTTCATTTTGGATCATGGGACATGGCTTCTTCAAGGTTTCACTTTGATAGTTCATGCTTGGAAACCTGATATGCATGCCTATCTCCAAAGTTCATTTTGATCATTTATACGTTTGGATTCGAGTATTTGGTTTACCAATCGAATACTAAGTACTATGAGTCTGTTGCTGCTTTCATTAGAAGTCACTTTGGTTCCTTCATTAAATTTTATTGGTCTAGTTTGGTTCACTTTAGAGGTCTGCTTTTCAAAGCTCTTGTCTCTGATCCTTCTTTGGGTGCTCTGTTTCATGAGCTAATTAAGTTGTTTAATGGAGATAAGGTGGAGTTTTATTTCTTTCATGATGTAACATATTTGGCCGACTTTATGTGAATTATCTTCAGCTATTTGTAAGCCCAAGTCTTTGAAGTCCAATGTTCAAGTTGCTACTGCTCTCACCATTCCTCTTTGCTACGTACGTGGAGTCTTGCATAAAGATGTGCCAGATGTTTCAAAGAGTGCCACGCATAAGAGGAAGTATTCAGCCTATGTTGATGGGTTTGAGGAGTCTCTTCAGCCTACAAAAATGGTGAAGAGTTCTTGCCATCATTACCTTGGAAAAATTTTAACGTTGATTTGAACGGGCATGTTGGGGTTCAATTTTTTAACCATGGTTTTTCTGCTTCTGTCAAGGATAGGTAAAAAAAAGCATGTCCTGCCCGTTCTGTTGTTGTTCTCCCATGCAGTTTTTATTTTTAGACGCTTCAATTGCAGTCGTAAAGCGAAGTTAGATCCATCGTCCATTTTGGAAAATGGTGTCATTCCTGTTGTCTTAACAATTTCAAGAGCACCAAGTCCAATTTAAGATCTTTCTAAGGGCCCATCATTTGGCATTATGGAAATAAAAATGAAGACGGGATTTGAACAAAATATTTATTTGGTATGATGGAATTGGAATATTTTCCAATTCCAATTGGTGGAATGGGCGTCCAAAATAAAACCACAGTTCACACATTTCATGTTCCATTTTTCATTTTTGGCCCCTCCCTCTTTTGTCTCCTATCAACCTTCCCGCGGTAACTTCCTCTATTGACAGCAATGAGTTTCTTCCTCTCAATCTTCTTCATCTTTGACTTCTCTCTCTAAATCTCTAAATCCAACACTAATGTAGAAAGGATTTTTAACGTCAATTGTTTTGGACTTTTTGCATCAATTATTAGAAAAAAGTAAAAAAGAACAAAGTAAAAAAAGTTCACTTTTCATAACGAACATGAAAAGTGAAGACCGATGTGGAAAGTTTCCACGTCGGTTACAAATAAAATCGATGTGCCACATCTATCTCTTTTTTTAAAAAAAAATATTGCAATGCAGAAAAACGTTCTTCTTATTTGAAATAAAAAATAACTCACAAAAATGTAAAAAAAAATATTTACATTTGTTCTTCAATTTATAAAGATTAAAAAAAAAATTCAACAGAATTTCTCCTTAAAATAGGACATTCCAAAATTTCAACAATCAAAAAATTTATCCAACACATGGAAATATATATTGGAAACATAATAATCCTCAAACCTTAATTATCATAATTGTACAACAAAATTCATCACAATAAATTTATTTCTTCTAAGAAAGTATAAATTTCATATTATCAAAAACTCAATAAAAAAGCTACATTGTAGAAAAGAAAAAAAAAATATAAAGAATAAAAGTAAAAATACAAAGGCAATAATTCAAATCCAACTACTATAATTTTTATAAATTAATAAAAAATAAAAATAATAATGAGACTTACTTGCAATCTATTGAAAAAGAAAATGCAACTTATAGAACATACTTAAAGTAATACCCAACAATGGAGAAGGAAGAAGGAGCAAGCACCCATTGAAAAAATGCATTTGAAGAAGATTCACCTACAATGGAAGAAGAGGGAAGAAGAAACAAAATAAATGGAGACTCAAAATCAAAGAACTCACTTGAACCCACTCACAAGAGGCGACAACGATAGATATGCTCCAAAGACAAAGATCGATGGTGATGGAGCTCAATGGACTTCGAACAGAAAAAGGTGATGGCGGATGTTGATGGATGACAAGCGGAGCTTCTCTACAACAAAAATGGGTGAAGGTTGAAGCTTTAAATGTTGGAAGAGTTCTGCAAGAGAGAACTTGATAGGGGGGAGGGAGGGAGAGAATAGAAGGGGGCTATTTGAATGGGGGGAGATGCAGAGAACTTACTTATAAAGAAAAATAACATCAATTTTTTGAAAAATTGACGTTTCAACATCAATTCTAAGAAATCTGACATTGAAAAATTTACAGTTTTCCTTTTTTTTTTTTATATTTTTTACAACTTTTTCATGTCGGTTCAATAACGGACATGAAAAATGCTTTTAACTCGGTAATTTATACAATTGATATTAAAAGTCTTCGCATTATTTATGAAATTGTCACTTGCTTTTTTTTCTTGACAATGGATTTTGCTTAACCGACATTAAAAAATGATGTAAAAAGTGTTTTTTTAGTGGTGCAGGCAGCGACAATCTTATTCGTCTTCACAGAACCCCAATCTTCTTCTCCTTTGCAAATGGCGATTGTGGCATCAAGGATGTGACTATCTAATTGACCCCCACCGACGGTGAACATAAACCACTCGATGAAAAACACAATTTCTACTTCATCTTCTGCTTCGGTGAATCCAACCCCCACTCAAATGCAAACCATTTCACAATCTCTTCTGCCTTTTGCTTCATCTTCTTTGTGATTTCTTCTTCTTTCTCACTACATCTAGCTAAAGCTTAGTAGCAGATTTCATCTTTTTCATGATTTTTGTATATGACATCTGATTTCTGCTTCTCCTTCATGATTTTTGAATATTGCATCTAATTTCTGGTTTGTGGATAGTCGATGTTTGTGGCTGATTTCTTGTTTGCTTCTGTTCTTCAATTTCATGGTTACAGGGGGTGGTCCCTTCTTTGATCTGGGCTGGAGTAGATCTTGGGCGGGAGCAAAATTTTTTGGGATAAGAGCATTTAGTTTTTTTTTATATTTTTAAGATTGATATTGAACAAAAATAATCCCTCAATTTCATAAACATACTAAACATATTTTTAAACTTCATATCCATATTCACTTCCATATCTATTTTCATGTCTATCAAAATCATTTTCAGCATATCAAATAGGGCCTAAGTAATCTAACTCTGTTTGCCGACCTTTGCTTCTTGGCCTCACTAAAGTACGCTTGTCGATGTCTCAAACGCAAGCTTCCCCTATATTGCAATGCCGATAATTGAGCACGGGTTTCACGAGGTTTATGCCAAAAAAACCTCGTCTCTTTCCATGATATCCTTGGAGAACTCTAAATATTTTTGTAGCCACTTGGAAGTCCACATATATTGCTGCTTTGTCGTCATTATTTATGTCATGAAGATGCTTGTGCTTTCTTGAGCAAAGTCATTTTCCTAAATGTTTGTGAAAATCTTCAACAACCATTACTTCATGAGGATAAGCTTTGGCTTTTTAAATCCTACGAGAGAATATATGATGATTCGATAACATGTTATCGTTTCATTGTTCAATTCGCTGCTCTTCCAATGCTATCATCAAGCTGGATTTCAAGCTAGCTCATCCAACTCTTCATGCAAGTTTCATTGAGTTTTGTCTGTATGGATAAAAGATGTTTGGCTTGGGATTTATGTGTTCGTGTCTTTTTATGTTTTTGTATCTTGTATTGTTGGGTTTGGTCTTCTTTTTATCATGTTTGTATCTTTTTTTTTTTTTTTGTTTAGGTCTTTCTTTTCTTATAGACCTGAGGAGTTACTTCTTGGGGTCTTTTTTCCCCTCTCGCTATAATCGATTTCTTGTGTTTTAATAAAGTTTGATCGTATTTCAAAAAATATTTAAAAAATAAAAAGAACATATGTTTAGATCGGACAGGGCAGATCAAGACTTAGCCTAGCACGTAGCTTAATAAGCCCAGACAACTCTACAGGGGCCAGGCATATTGGCACAGCCATAGCTAGCTATTTAATCCCGCACATGCGTGCAGAAAACATTTATTGGAGAGTTCACGATATTAATGCCATGATTCATGAAACTCTATACTGACCTTTTGCTCAAATGTTCAATGCCTTCGATCAGAGCGCTCTCCTTGCTTCGTGATTCCCCTGATCAAAGTACAACAAAGATTTAAATGTTGAGAAAAAAAATTAATGGAATACCCTAAAATTGTAATGACCTAAAAATTTTAAGTAAAAATAATCATGTTACTAATATGAAAATTGCAAATAAGTTTGAAGAATTAAGTTTTTCATTATGTTCAAATTTTATTTTTTTTTTATTAGAGATGTGTCAAATAGCTATATAAAAAATCATATTTTGTTCAATATTTTAGGATTCTTAATTTTATTGATTGAAATAATACTATATTAAAAAATATGGTATTAAAAATAATTATTCTTTACTAATTTTTTTTAAATACATATATTCAATCTAGAAAGAATAGGGTAGGATTTGAAATTTCAATCCTGTGCCCAGCTCAGTGCCCAGCTCAAAACCTGCCCCAATCAGTCCCTACTATTTTATCCACACATGCATATAGAAAACATTTATTGGGTTCTCACGATTTAATATCACAGAACTTTAAACTTTCCTCTTATCCAAATATTCAACGTCTTTGATCGGAGGGCTCTCCTTGCATCTTAATTTCCCCCTAAACTATCTCCGGCGACATCTGACAGCCTTCTCCAATATCATGGGGTTGTAGGGCCGTGGTGCTGATTGTTTAAGTTGATAGGATTCAGGTCAGCCTTTTTATTTCATTGATGTAGGCTTTATTTTTTTTTTCTTATTAAAAAAACTCATCTTTATTTTTGTATAGGATGGTTGATTTCTTAACTAAATCAGTTTTTAATTTTAGTAATGATTTCAATTTGTATCATCAATCTCTCATTACTTGATTCGGGTTTTTTTTTTTTGGGCTTTCGGTTTTGTTGTTTATCAGGCTATGTTTTCTCTAGCTTGTTCCTTTGTACACTTTCTTTTTAAAGCGAAGGTCTCCAGTATTACTCACAAAAAAAAAAACTCATGTCATCATCACTTTGACATGGAATTACAAACTTAATAATGTTAATTGACATGTAAACATTATTAATATCATTTTTATATCACATTAAAATTCCTCTAAAAATGTAGAGACCAATGTTGCAGATGGAAAAAGGTATTGGGACTTGAAACACTCAAAAAAATATATAAGAAAACCTATACCAAAACATGAGTAAAATATAAGGACTAGAAATAGTATTTTTCTTTAAGTTTTTCATAATGTAAAATTTTAAATTTTGTTAGAGATGTTCATCAATGGGGAGTTAAGTATTATTGGAAAAAATGTTTGACGATTCTAAGAGAGTAGAAGTTGAAACTTGAAACCCATTGAAGTATCACATAAGAAATTATTATGTTTCACTACTTTTAACTTGAGTTTTTTGGTCTTCTCAATTCATTTTGGAAGTTGAGAAACACGCCGAGGGCAAAGAGAGAAGAAGTGTCTGGAATTTCCCCAAACGTGCTCCAACTATTCCCAACATAGAATAACATTCAAGGCCTATGAATTTGAAAGATGATAGAGAAGCACCTCAATTAGTCCTTAACCAATCTGAAAATAATTACAACTTTCCTCAGATTTGAGAAAATTTATAATTTCTTGTTCTTTTTTTTTTCTTTTACCAACCGTTTATAATGTATAGTTCACAACTCACTTTCATTTACAAGTTTTTTTTTTCCCCAACAAATCATTATTGCAATTGATGCAATGAAATTTACAACGCTTAATTTATAAAAGATTTTGGATAACTTATGACAACCCATCCTATAATTTTACATTATACTCTCTCTAGTTCACATGATAACTCACTTTCTAGTAAGATTTGTTAGTCCTTAACATAAAGCATATTGGGGTTTATTTCGTACTATTTTTCAATTTTACTCTTATTATAAATTTTATTTTATGAATTATCATATTCTGTGTATCTCTCTCATCCTATTTTCAATGGGATAAAATTGAAAAAAAATATATCATTTTAAAACATATTTAATGAGTTAATTGTCATTTTTTAGTTTTATTTAAGTATTTGAAAGCACTTTGTAATAGGAATCAGACAGAGTACCTTATTACTCTCCAGTTTTATATATAATTTATTTTTAATCAGTAAGACTTACATATATAATTTTGTATATTTAATATATTTTTTTCTAATCAAATTAAGACATGTAAATTTTAATGTGTTAATAATACTAATAATAAGAATTTCTCATACAATGAATAATTTATAAAAAAAATACATGTGTCTTGATTTAATTAAAAACAAGTACCTTATATATAAGATTAAATATATAAGTTTGTCTCACATTAATTATCTTGCTAAAATCAAGGAAAGATAATTTAAAAACTTTTTTTTTTTTACATTTTACGCTTACTAATTGCAACGTCTTTAAAAATATTTTCTTTTCAGATATAGCTTTTTACATGATCTACTCATAGAAAATTGTGAAAGAATAAAATTAAAAAAAAAGTAATTAATTAATGATCAATTTTTAATGCAAACTAACTTAGAAAAAGGACCATCAATTCCTCCCAAAACATACTCTCTCTAATCTCTATTATAAGGCTTGCAACTGCGTTATTAGCATCAATAAATGACAATTAACTTATTAAATGTGTCTTAAAAAGAAAAAAATAATTTTACCCTATTAAAAATAGGAAGACAAAGATGCACAATATGAGAAATAAGTCCTAAAATTAAATTAACAATAGTGGTCAAATTGAAAATGATAATAAACTAACTCTTTGTATGCATTATATTGTTAAAGTGGAAAATGATAATAAACAAACTCTTTGTGTGCATTATATTGTATACCAAAAAATCCTTTTAAAAAGTGCCATATAAGAAGGCAAAGAAACTTACATTTAGGTGGGGGGAGTATATAAAAACCAGTTTGTGATGGTTTGTCACTCATCTTCTACGTTGTACTTACGTACGACCAAATTATTCAGTATTCACAACTAACTATGTTTGGATATCTTCAAAAATAGTAATTATATTTGTTATTTAAATTATTAAATAAAAATTTTAAATTTATAAATTTAAAATGTGACATTTAAAATTCAAATCTACTAATTCAAACATTACCTAAGTAAATTTGATAGGTTGTGGGAGGGCTTTCTCTCACTCAAAAAGACGTACGGGAGAGTACTATATTGAGAAAATTCATGCGAGGCTGTCAATAAATCCATAAATTCAAAAATAGAGTAGTAATCTAAAGTTACTTAACTCACCTCAAGTTTCAACGCTTTTTCTACTATGTTGGAATGCCTCCTTCTTCCCCTTCTACTTTTTTTGGTTTTTACTTTTAACGTTAAGCGAAGACGAAGAACAGCAACGGTTGATGGATAGGCGTACCAGAGTCAAGCAAATTTTTTTTTTTCGAAGAACAAGAACTAGAAGATGATCAACAGAACTGAAGGGAAAAGCCAAAACAGGAATTCAAGTAGAGCACACAAATTGTATGTTTTTTTTTTTAATAACGAAAACGACAATAGCAGTGATTAATGGAGAGATCCACCTCAAAACTCTAATCGCTGGATAATTATCTTTGAGATTTTTTTTTTTTTTTTGCCTTTTTCAAAGAAGAAGAAGAAAAATAGGAACTAGAGAGAAATCAGAGTAGAGATACAAACAGGGCACCCAGATTGTTTTTTGTTTTTTAAATTTTTCTTCTTAAAACAAGAACAACAAACAACAATGATTAATGGGACTGTAGAGATCAAAGAGACAAGAAGAATGCAAATACAAAGAATCAGGGCACATGAAGTGTTCAAGAAGAACAAGAGAATATATAAGAAGGCCCAACAAAGATTGTTAATAAATGAAGGAAAAAAAAACACACAAGGAAGGATCCGAACACAAACAAGATAGATCTGACACTGACAGAGTGCTCAAGAAGCAATACTGGATGGTGTGAATAGGAAATTGCTGGGAGGAAGCTGAAGCTGCAGTGAATAGAGAGTGGGTATTTGCTCTGAATGCTTAGCAAGAGAAGAATATAAATCTAAGTTTGGAGGCAGAACTTTTCATCTGAAACAAATATTTAATTTTCTTTTAGACCGGCAAAGATAAAATAGTTTTAGTTTTTAGAGCCAATTACGTGTTTTATATACATCAACGACAAAAACAACAACAAGCATTTATCTCACTAAGTGGGATCGGCTACATGAATTACAAGACGTCATTATATTCTATCATTTATCAAGCTTTTAGAAATATTATTAATTAAGAGATCACGTTCAATAACTTCCAAGAATGTTCTGTTAGGCCTTCTTCTACCTCTCTTAATCGGATTCAAAGTTATATGTTTCACTCTTCTCACTGGTGCCTCTCTTGGTCTTCTTTGTACATGCCCAAACCATCTCAACCGATTTTCTACTATTTTTTCCTCAATAGGTACCACCCTCACTTTTTCGCGTACGTGCTTATTTTGAATTTTATCTTTACATGTATGTCCGCACATCCATCGTAACATTCTCATCTCTGCCACTCCAAATTTATGCTCTTGTTGTCCTGTTAGAGCCCAGCATTCACTACTATATAACATTACCGGTCTGATAGTAATGCGATAAAACTTTCCTTTAAGTTTATTAGGCACATTACGGTCGCAAATAACTCCTTTAGCTTTTTTCCAATTAAACCATCCAACTTAAATTTTATGTAAAATATCTCCACTAATTTCACCATCATTTTAAATAATGATTCCTAAATATTTAAACTTTTTTATTGAATGATTACGTGTTTTATATAATTAAATAAAATCACTTGATTACAAAAGAGGTGGGACTCACACGAAGGAAAGAACGAGCGGAAGAATTTTCCACTATCTCTCGGATCCTGGTTATATATTCTACGATTATATTATCCATTCATTCATTATATTATTCCACTTTCTTCTGCTTTTGAAAAAGTTTTTTTCTTTGTCTGCCATGATGCTTTCTTTTCTTTTTCCTATTCGCCAGGCTGTATAGAGCTAAATTGTTATGCGCTGTACTTCTTTTTATTTTCTTATTTAACATTAATATTGTTCTGTTTCAAAAAAAGAATTAAATATGCAAGGTGGCCCATATATACCAGTAATACTTACAAATACCATGTTAATTTTATAAATATGTTCATATGTTACAAGATCTGATTGCCGATTGCTAGTCTAATTAATTTATACTCTCAGGAATTTTAGCCCCAAGAACGGTTTGGACTTTGGAGAGTATTTTCTTCAAGGAAAGTGTCACACGTGAGGATGAGTTCTTGACATTATCATAACAGTACTCCAACAACACCGTTATAATAATTAAAATTAATTAAATTTTTATGTAAAATTGTCACAATATGAAGGTTTAAAAAATTAGTTTAAATATTAGGATCCAAAATAAATTCTTTTTAAAAATACGTTTAAATTTAAATCATAATTTAAAATAAGTTAAATAAGATAGCGTAATGTCACGGGGCTAGTCTTTCGACCCGTGCGGCACTTAGACAACCTTCACTGGAAGTTGCTAAGTAAGCCTAACTCGTATGAAAGGAGGATGCTTGGCTAAGAAGAGGAAAGGGAAAGCTTGAAGGCAAAGGAGAGTAGAGAGAGTTTGGAAAATGAGAGAGTTTTATAGCTTTGAGAACTCAAGGATGATTTACAAATGAGGAGGGGTGAGATATTTATAGGCCTTTCCTTTGATCTAGAATGTTCCCACCTCCTTAATGGACGGTGGAGATTAAATCCATCCTACGGTTACAATTGATTCTCTAGAATTCTCTTAACAAATATCTAGATATTTAAATGGAAGGATCTAGAGACAATATTAAAATATTGAGGTTAGAGTTGTGTAGGCTTCTCTAAAATGTTCTTGCACTCCCTAACACTCTTAGGGTTAGCTGAGAGCCTTCTGGAGGGTTCTGGAGCATTCCAGACCTTGTAAAAAATGACGAAACGTGACAGTAAGCATAGAAATTAATTACAATTCTTAAATGTATTAAATGAGCATTCTGAAAATTTTTTAAAAGGTATCGTTCGCCGTGGCACGTGTGTCCTCCAACGTCACGGATGGCATAAAAGAGAAAGCCTCTCGCTGCGTTATGCACCGGCATGCTCATTGTGTGTTTTAGCTTGTTAATTGCAGTTGTGACAGAACCACGGAAAGAGGATCAAGTCTCCTTTTTTACAATCCAGATACTTTCTCAGTTTCTCTTGCTTGACATGTAAAGCCTACCAAATCCTCTTTATTTATTCCTTAATTATAATTTATTTTCACTTGAAGAAAATCTAAGTTTCCTGACACTAGCCCAACTCAAGTGACACGTCGCCAAAAGAGAAAGGATCGACGTGATGAAATGAAGTCGTGTTAACTAAAATTTTTAAAAATCAGGTTGGACGATAAAATCATAAAAGATGAATCATAAAAGTCAACACGATTCTTACAATTTAATTAATTAAATTAATAATTGAATAAATGACGTAATAATTAAATAAAAAATAATATTTAAATTAAAAAATAAGTTCAAACAGTTCAACTGTTCTGAGTGTCAAGGTTTTTTCATGAGTCCTTAAGAATCACCCTGATCAAAGCAGGCCCCCCCGGAGAAAAAGTCAGAACATGCCAAATGTGTGAACCAAATTCTTTCCTTTTCCAAACTATAAATAACCTGACCGGTCCCGGTTTGAAAACATCGGTGGCAGGTGGGAGAGAGGGCCCCGCAACTATAGAGGTCACAAATAGAGAGGAGGGGGGGGGGCCATGACAACCCTTCTTTTCCGCATACGACAAAACCATTATCAATAATCTGGTCGTCCTTGATTACCCAGTCAAGAAAAGTCACTTTATATTTTATATATCTGTATCAATAATGCGATCGAAGAGCTTGGAATATAATTAGCTTGGTCTCTTGCTCCACTTCCTCAGTTAACTTCTTAATATCTTTTTTCCAATTGATTGAGTGCTGCTGAAAAGCATCCGTACTAGAGGTGGAGAAAGAGAGGACCAATGAGGCTGCGTCTTCTTCTATCTTTTTAATTTTTTTAGTAAAACATTCAGCCCCTAAATTAAAGTATTACAGAAGTTTTGAAATATTAAATAAAAATTTTTATTTTAATTATATAATAATTTTTTATGCATATACAGTTCAATTATTTTAATAATTTAAAGATATAGTTGTCATATGATTACTTATTTTTAATGAGATAATGTTATAATTACTTTTAAAATATTAAGTTATTTAATTTTGCTTTCATTTTATATTTGATGAAATAAATTATGAAAATTATTACTGACAAACTTTGCCAAGCATTATAACAAAATTTTAAGATATATTAAATGCTATATACTTGATATTTACCATAAAAATCACTTATCTAAAAGTTAAGAGGTTGTGGTTAAGATATGTTCCTCTATAAAACAATTACTTTTTTTTTATAAAACCAAGTTTTAAAATTTATGTATAAATAATTTTTAGTATGATAAACTTAAATCTCATCAACATAAAGAATTGTGATAATTGAGCATTATTACCATATTGATATATTTATTTAATATAATTATCAACTAAAAGAATTAAATACTAAATTCAATAAATAAGTAATAGAGTTTTTTAGATTAGACAGAATTTTAGACTTCAAAGATGCATTTAAATTATTCACTGCTTGAGGGGAAGATAAAATTTTTGCCAATTTAATTATAATTTATATTGAGAATAAAATTTTTAAAAAATCTATCGTAGACATAATAATTAATTATTTTTATATCTTGAAAAATTGATGAGGAAAACTTAAACAATGAAGTTATATATATATTTTTATTATATATAAAATTAAATATAAATATATACGTTAAAATATTTATGTCATGTTAGTAACATATATAGATTTAATTTTTTTTTAATTATCATATATGTTTTATTATGATGACTCTTTAATAAAATTTTCTGACTTTGTCCTTATCTGTATATGACAACTACTACGTATATTATATTCCTCACTTTCTCAGAATTTCCATCCCAAGCAAAATCCCAAAAATTTCCACTTTATTGAAAAGAAAAAAAACAAAAAGGCAATGATATGCCTGCATGAGATGCTAAAAAAGAGGGCGGCTTGGTGATTTTTGTTACGTATGTATATTGATACGAGTTAATGTATATTATCTAAAAAATGTTGTTTGATGTTTTTTTAATGTCGATGGGTTGGGCAAATGATATATTATAATTACTTAATTAACAGTTCAAATGCTTTAGAGCTCATGTGAAGGCGTCAATAAGTATAACTAAACTAGCTCTCGTGTTTGATTTAGGAAGAATCACATGCCACTCCTAAATAAGATAATTAATTATCCAATTATCCATACGTTATAACAACATTTAAATATAGATGCTTAACTCGCAAATGAAATCAAGGAAATGATTAATTGTTTTATTTGGAACATGTACCAATGCAATTCTCCCCTTTAATTTATCATCACAATTATTTATTTGAATTTATATCTTACCCCTAATTAGTTGGTAAATGAGAATATTGAGAAAAAAAAAACAAACATGAACGCTAATTTTATCATTTGACCCAATTGAACTTCTCTCCCCTACACCATGGGTTCATGGTTTAATTGGTGGTTTTTAAGTGAAAGTGTAAAAGCTATACCATGTAAATGTCGCTTTTTTCTGATTTTATAGCTCGTTGTGATAATTCATAACACTGTTAAAATCAACTATCGACAAGGACTCCATTAATCATGCATCTTCCAAATTATCCAACATAGCCACATAAATCAAGTCCATACATAATTGTGCGTGATGCAAAATGGCTCTGAGTTTTTTTTTTTTTTTGGCCAAGAAAATGGCTCGGAGTTGAAACTGATATTTGGTGCATGCACTCAGGTACATTGTACTATCTCTGTTCCAACTTCCTATATGTTTAAAAAAACATTTACAAGCAGAGAATTTAAACAATGTAGAGGATATTGTTGATTAATGATGGAAGTATCTTTGTAAGCATATTTTGAATTTAGATATATATTCTAATTTTAGGTTACGTTTTGATAGGTAGATTTGAATTAAAAATTTGAATTTGAAATCTTATAATTGAAATTTATAGATTTTAAATTCTTTATTTGGATGATATAAAAAAATTTAAATTATAATATTAAAATTTTTTGTTTGAATCTTAAGTAAAATTTCAAATTCTATGTTCAAATTTAAAGGTACCTTGGATGCCAGTGGTCCAACCTCAACCAGACTACCGGTGCTAATCGCTATCAGACTATCGGTGCAAACAAAGATTGGATTGCTGACGCTAAGTGGGACCTAACAGTCAACCTCCCCTAGGACTTGATAACCAAGGATCATTTTACCAATTTGAAAATTGGAAATAAGTTTGAAGAATCAATGGGAAGTTAAGTATTAGTGGAAGAAGTGTTTAATGATCCTAACAGAGTAAAGTTAAAACTTTAAGACCCATTGACGTATCATATAAGAAATTACTACTCTATCCTACATTGTAAGATACTTTTGGAGAGAATCACTACTACAAAAAGGAATTTCCACTACACTAATTCATGTCACATTTAAAAAATGTGACTTAGAAAGAACACAATCCACATCACCCAAATAAAAAAAAAAGACATGAATTGTAATTTTTTTTAATTTTAAGGAATCCATGTCACCTAGAAAGGAAGGGGATGGAGATTTTAAAGAATCTAGTTCGCAGAACACATGGGCAACATGGCTTCTTCAAATGAGCCACATTACCTATTAGAAGATGGACGTGGCTCATTAAGAAGCCATGTCGCTCACATCATGGGAGATGTGGATTTCAGAATCAATGTCACCCCATGTCATGGGCAACATTGATTCTGAAATCCATATCGCCTTCTAGTGATGGGTGACATGGAATTCTTATAAATCAACATTGCCCACGTAATGTGCGATGTTTCTTAAATCCACGTCCCCTTCTAATGATGGGTGATGTGAGCTAGTCTCATTTTTAGCTCTCCGTGCTTAAATTTTCTCAGTCTCAGCTCTTATTTTAAAAAATTATGGGTCCCTCTCTATCTGCATTTTGAGTCTCTCAGTTCCATCCCTCTCAGTCTTTGTCTCCATTGACTTACTAGAAACCTAATTGCAGCTCCCTCCCTCTTTGTCTCTCAACTCTGTTTCTGTGTGTCTCACAACTCTGCTTCTATCTCTATCTCTCAACTTCCTCTCTGTCTTAACGAAACTCCAGCTTCATGACTAAGCAGCTTCACACTAGTGAGACCCACACAGCCCTTGTCCCTTAGTCTGTCATCTCTCTCGTTGCCTTCTCCTCTTCTCTTCTCTCTTGAAATAGCTCTATCTCCTCCATGCTCTAGGTATCTTTTCTTTCTTTCTTTCTTTCTTTTTATTTGCTTTGAGTTATCTCCACGCAGCTTTATAGGATTTATGTCTTTGATTTATTTCCAATTTATTTTCACACATTATGTCCTATTTTTTTGGTTATTTTCATGCAACTTCCTCTCCATGTTAGTGAAATCCCCCCAATAACTAACATCTTCAACACTCTAGCTCATCTCTATTTAGGTAATTTATTTGCATTGATTTATTTGCCCTGATAATGCTGCACCTAAGAACTTGTAATCATGGTTAGGTCCTTGTTTGCATGTATATATGTTTTATCAAATTTATCTGATGGTATTATAGATTTATAAAGAGAATAATAATATTTTAGATAATATCGTAATGAAAAAATTAATCATTTGATCCTTATAGTTTTAATCCAGCTATAACTCAATTCCTCAACTTTGATTCATTATAACTCAATCCTTAAAGTTTTGATTCAATTGTAAATTAGTTCTTAAACTTTGCCTCTTGCAATTTAGTTTTTAAAGTTTCAAACTCTTAAATATTGGTCCCTATATTTTAAAAAATAAAATTATAAAATTAAAATATTTTAAAATTTTAATATTTATAATTTTATTTTTTAAATATAAAGACCAATATTTAAGATTGAAACTTCATGGACTAAATTGCAAGAGACAAAGTTCAAAAACTGATTTACAACTGAATCAAAATTTTAGGGACTAAGTTATAACGAGTCAAAGTTGAGAAACTGAGTTACAACTGAATTAAAACTACAAAGATTAAATAATTAATTTTTCTATTATAATTATAGAATTATAGGTCCTCCTAGCATTCAACCTTCCACCAAAAATCAATAAAAACAATACTTTAGATAATATCCTTTGTTGCTTATTTTAGAATTGTGGGGTGTCAAAAATTAATAATGTTTGATGATTTATTGACTTAAGAATGCTAATGGATGATATGAGTAGCCTTAGGATTATTATTAGGATGAAAATGAGTGATCAAAAATGGATATTCATGATGATTACATTTTTCTATGAATTTGGAATGAATTTTTGAACAATTTTTAATTTAAATTATATGCCTCGTTTGATTAGAATAGTTTTATCATTAAAAACTACATATTAAAATGTACTTGTGTGCCAAATTTCATTATAATAGGAGTTGATTTAGGTAACCGAAACTAACATGCGGTTTTTCTAAAAATCATAGCTATTTTGTTGAAATTTTAGCTTTTGCTAATGAATAATGTTTTCTTAATTTGGGATTACTAATATATATTCCAAGTGTGAACCCAGTGCAGAGAGGGAAACATCAAAGAAACAAGCTTCCATGCATGGCAAAGTTTCTTTATATATATTTATATATATATATATATATATATTATAGACAAAGTTTCTGTCTATGATGAATATACTATTCCCCCCTCACTGGGCAAATAGCCAAATAGCACCTGAAACACATATAGAAATCTAACAGAGAGAGCTTATGGGGAACTTTTGAGTTATAAATATGGTTATAGGGGACTTGGTAGTCCTTTTCCATTTCTTTTTCCCCTATCACTAAAGGTTTGGAATGCCCAAGTACTTATCAGGATTCTCTATGCTACAGAATGGGAGGGTTACAAATTTACTCCCTCCCTCTCTATATAAAAAAAAATTTAAATTTTTTGTCTTTAAATATAAAGAGTTATTAAACATATTTTTTAATGAATAAACTATTATACCTTTATTCAATTGAAATGAGAAAAAAAATAAATACTCTCATTAATTTATTTTAAAAAAAGAGATTACTTTTTTATTTAAAATAATTAAGGATAAAATTAAAATGTTGTTATATTTTTATTAGATAATTAATTTTTATTGACTTGTATGATTTAGTTAAAAATATCGTATATATGGAGATGGAAGAAATAGGTTTATATGGCTATTGTGGGTCGGATATGAACATTATTGAACTCAATTGGAGGCAGCCTTTTCAAAAGCTTTTTTGCATCTACACGAGCTCAAATTTAAAATTTTGTATGTAAGCAGTCATAACTGCTTCAAGTAAAACTAAAATCTACAAGTAATTTGGATTAAAATTAATTGCCTGTAGTTAATTACACTAGTAAGTATGGCCAAAAAAAGAAACAAAGGCTTGGGTATATGCATAATACAATATTGTTTCGACGTCATTGACTTTTTTTTGCCGCTTTGAATTTCAATTGAAGTTGATGAATTCACAATAAACATTAGAATAATATTAAGTTTATATTTAATTTTTTTTCAATATAAAACGGTGTATATATAAAATTTATATTCATACTTTATTTTTCGATCATATCAAAGATTTTTTATGCATTTTCATCTAATAACAAACTTTGATTTAATTTGTTTTTCCGTAAGAGGATTAGGGAGTAAAATTTTCTCCGTTTTATATCTCTTCTCTTCTCATAATAAAAGTTGATGAGTTTCTTTTAATTAATTTCTCCCTTTTTTTAAATTGAAATCGTCATATTAAAGGTAAAATATTATAATATATATTTAATATTTCATTCTTTCAAAAATAGGATATTTCCAAAAAAAATTGTTTTATAAAAAAAATTAGGATTTTTAAAATTTTAAATCATGTCATGTCATGATAATGGAAGTAAGTGAATTTAAGCCAACTAGGTTAGATTAGGGGATAAGGCAGGGCATGACATCATAAAGGTTAAAAGTTTAATTTTCTTAAAGGTAAGCAAGAAAAAAAGTAGGTGAAATTGTGATTTGAATTGATGAATTGATATATTTATCATGCTCATTGCTCAATCATTTCAGTCTATTTAAATTAGTAATATATTTAATGCATGAATTATACAAATATCATTTTTAAACAAATATATTTTTATGAATTCAAGATCAATGAATACTTTTTCGTAAAATTACAAACTAAAATAAATATAATATATATAATATATATATAAGTTGTAATATTCGTATATCTATATACATTAATAAACTTAAATGAATAATATAAAAAAAAATAAGGATTTAGTAAGTTCATATAAATGTTTTTACCTGAAACAATTGGAGCAAAATGATTAGTAAAAGAATAATATCATATATATATAATATATATATCTATATCTCTCTCTCTCTCTCCAGAGTTTCCTCATTTTAAAGAATTAAAAAATAAAATGACTCATGCAGGTCTCAAACCCCCTTACCAACTAAGTAATAGGCCATATTGTTTCATGTTACTTTCTTTTAATCTTTTTTATTAGCTTCCTTATATCTTTCTTCTTCCAAGTTATTCCTTAATTTTTCATCTCTTTTCCAAATCAATATGAAGTCTACTTCGAATATATGTTAGAGACTTTTCATGGTGCTCTCTTCATTAAGCTTTTGCAGGTTTGTGGATAGTCCGCGGTTTCCTCCTCCAAACTTCAATCCTTGATAAATTAGACCTAGAGTTTTAAAGGATCAGTCTCTATGATTTAGTTTATGATAGTAGCGTTTCTTCTTGTATTTTTCAATCTCCTTTAGATTTGGAGTTTATGATTTGAGCAGGACTTTGAGTTTTTCAAAGCTGTTTGCTAGTTTTACAATGATGGACACTACTTACTATGCTCCAAACAAGTTAAGATTAGTGTTTAATTAAGACCCAAACTGACTTAGATAGTTAGATTGATTTAATCATTATGCAAATACAAAAGTAACTTGGTTTTAACTTATCAACCCATTATGGAGAGTGGCTCTTTTGGATCATTTGAAGTAGTGATGGGTTTGAAAGATCTGAAATTAACTTGAAAAACAGGATAGTTGGACCATTTTTTCTTTCTACTTTAGTTTTAGTAATAAAATTTTTATTCAATTTATAAGGATGAATATGAACTTTCTTCTGAATTGCTGTAGTAAAATTTTGATTATATAATTTTCTTATTAGCATTAAATGAATTAAATTGTTAGAAAATTAAAAACTCACAAATGAAAAGAGTGAAGAAATTAAAATGTAAATGTTATGAATGAATAACTCTGAACTAGGAATAAGACGTTGTTGGTATTTTTAATGTTTGGTGTGTTTATGTGTCTGTGTGCATGCATATTATATTTTATGTAATTGTTATGTCATTGGTTCAATTGCCAATATAACCAATTGAATATTCATGAGAATCACGATTTGTTGATATTTTCGGTTTGTCATTTGGTCTGGTTTTTAAACCTTAGTTAAGATATCCATTGCTTCAATTTGGGGTGCATGTTTTAGGATTTTCTCTGGATTATATATATACTTTTGCAACTGCTAAGTTCATTGGTGATTCTTTGGGATTTTTCATTCAATTTGATGACTAACAGTCCTTTTGAATCTTTTGGATGAGGCAAAAAATTGAAAAAAAATATCATTTGATTTGTTGGTCCTGAAAAAGGAAATTAGTAAAGTTTTTAAGTTTATAAGTTTGTATTAATGAAGATCCTCCTCGTGGAGCAGCCAGTGTCTTATTTCTTTTGCTTCTCTTGCTTTTCTACTTCCTCTCTTCTTCAATATGAAATATTGCTTTGCCTTTGCTTAAATTAATGTTTAAAAAATCAAACTTAATCATTTAGTTCAACCAGTTGAATTATAAATCGATCACTAGTCCGTTCAATTGGTGGCAAAAAACACAAAGTAGTGAACGTTCAAAAATTGATTTAACTGGTTAGTGTGAATTGAAAAAAACTGACCAGTTGACAGATTCAACTGGTTCACACACAATTGAAAAAAAAAAAAACAAAGAAAGAAAAATCACCTACACGCATCCAAACCACATCCTTCTTTATTTTGTTGTTCTCCAAAAAAAATCTGAATCTATCTTTACCCTGTTTTCCATTTGCTCTCTCTTCTGTTCTTCAATTATTCTTCAATCTTTATTTTGCTTCAGCTTGTTCTTTTCATCCACGTCGTTAGTTTGCAACTTTGCATCAGCTTCTCTTGCGGTTGTTGTTCGTGGTTCTTTGCATCAGGTTCCCGCGGCCACCGGCGAAGAAAATAAAGGAAACAGAGGAGAAAGAACAATGTTAAAATGAAGAGGACGAAAGAGGGAAAAACAGAAATGCTGCCTAAATCCTTGCGTGTGATTAGCTTTTTTTTTTTTTTTTTTTTTAACGTTGACTGTGACAAGGATTGTCAATTTTCAGAACTTTTGGAAGGAGGGAAACTCTTTTTTATGTTATATAATTACATTTTTTTAGTAATGTTAATTTCTAATTAATTTTATTTTTGGGAACTAATTAAAAATGCATTTATATTTTATTTTTATTTATAATAAGTAATATATAATTATATATATATATAATATATTATAAATGATTGTATCACAATTCAATTACAGTTGAATCAATAAATGTAAATTAGTATTTTAATTAGTTCAGTTGATTGATATAATTTTTCAAACTTTAGTTTCAACTACCAACGTCTAGGTCACAATTGTTGTTTGCATTATTCAACTTATTACATTTAACATCTTCGATGACAATTTGTGGCTTTTAGGAAATATTCAGAGCATTCTATTAGAGTTCATATGATTGGAAGAATCTAACATATGAAGTGAAAGATCCTCGCGTTGTTCATCGTTCGTGCAGTTTATTAGGTCAACAGTAGTATTGCCCTTTCAGACTTGACTTTGCTCTGCTGACACAATGCACCTCCGCAGTTTCATGCATTTTGACAAAAATCTAAACTATTTAAATAAATTTGAACAGTTCAAATTAATATTTTAATTTTTATTTATTAAATCAAAAAATTTAATAAGTATGATCACCAATTTGAACAATTTTAATATAAATTGTCCAAATTTAATGTTAAATTTTTTTATAATTTTTATAAAACTGCAGATATACTTTAAAAAAACAGATTTAATATTAAAATTTTTATAATTCTAATTTTTAATTTTAAATTCAAACCATTCATATTAACCTAAACTATCCAGCCTGGTAATTAAAATATTAAACTTAAATTGTCTAGATTATTTAATAGATTTATTAAAAAATTATAACTATTGACTATTTATATTAAACTTAAAAGTTCAGACTGATGATTAAAATTATTAAAAATTTTATGAATTTTTATTTTACTAAATATAAAATTAAAATTAACATTAAAACATTAAATTTAGACCATCTAAATTTTATCTAGACAGTTCAATTTTTTGTCAAAATGAAATGAAGGTGCAAAGCCAAGTTCGTTCTTTTCATGCGTGTTTTGACAAAGGCTCTACTAATTCCTTTATATGGATTCTATCTAGGAAAAATAGCACCCAAGAATTACTGTATAATATTTATATTCCAAAAGGATCAAATAATTTAATAATATTATCGCAGCCCTTTGATCCTTCAGATATATTAATTTCATAAGTGAAAAGACTGAAATACCCTCATAGTTAAAAAAATAAAAAAAAGAAACCCCCATTGTCACTGGAAGCAACATCGTTGAAGCCCTTGTTACCGACAGGGTCACCGGCGATATTTTATTTTAGAATTAAAGTTTTTAGGTGGTTACGAATGAGTTTGATCTCATGACCCTTGGTACTTAAAAAAGCTTAGTGGCCACTGGCCACTAAGCCTTTTAATATATATATATATATATATATATTGTGGCAAAAAAAATATAAGTAGTAAACTAAGCACAAAACTTTTTTATGTAATAACCTAATGTATGTTATTAATTTTTGAATAGAACCTGTTATTGTACGAATGTTACTTGTTAATTTGACACGGATAATTAAAAATTTTACTAAGACACTAGTTGTCACTATGCATGCTTATGTTAATTTGTCAACATAAGAGGCACTGACATGAGGATATGTATAGGATACAATACACTATGATACATGTGGATATGACAATTTTCAAAGTTTTAGGATACATGTATGATAATATATATAATATATAATTCACCATTTTATAATATAAGTATAGGTATCTGTTTTTAAAAGGAAAAAGACAAATTTTAGTTTCTATAAATTTAACATGTTTTTTGTATAAGTCTTTTGTAATTTTTTTCATTATTTTAGATCCTTTTAATCTATCCTCTATACAATATTAGTCAATCTATTTTTAAATATGTGCTCAAAAGGATGATAAGGTAGCACTAATAGTAAATTTTTTAACCTATCACTGATGTCATTAATGTTGAAGTAAAAAAAAAAAAAAGCATCTAGGTCTTAAATGGCAAAGGCAACATGCGCAATAACCCCGTTTAGTTAAAGGAAATTGGCATGTTAGTCTAAGGAAAAAGCTTGACCCCACTTACTCGGACGATAGGATACACTGTCAAACATCATCCTCCGAGGTATTGGTGACATGTCAAAATATTTAACAATATTAATACCACCTCATCACCTTTTGAGCATATTTAAAAGTAAAATATTAATATTATTAAACGGATGAATTAGAGGGACCTAAAATAACAATAAAAAATTACAAAATCATATACCAAAATATGTTAAAATTATAGAGACTGAATATTGTGTTGTCCTTTTTTTATATAAGTATTTCTACTGTAATATAAAGATATTTGTAATAATCAACCGGAATATTAAGTTTTTTTTAGTTTTTATGTAACATGTAAATAACTTATTTTAAAAAAATAGTAATGCAAATATAAGAATATACAATATGTATATTAAAGTATAACAAATGTAGCGCATCATATATGTATATGATACAAATGGTTTACTTTTTGGAAGTATCGGTGTTTTATAAAATCACCACAGGAAGAGAACACTTGTCAATTACTATATCAATGGCTCTCATGGCATCAAACAATGTTATTATGTGCTTTATGATGAGGAAGTAGTTCATGGATTTTGCAGAGTTTATTTCAAAGAACTTCACCATCTACCATGATGACACACTGTACCTCTAAGCTTTCATGCAGTGCTGCATATACTTAACGTTTCTATATTTCATGTTTTCTATGTCTTAGGAAATGTCTCAAGATTTTGGTTTCATGATGATGCTGCTGCTTTTGAATTCCTTACCAATGTTGCTTCTGAGTTTTTGCTGCTAATATCAAGATGTTAAATAAATTTAGCAACCGAAGGCTATACTTATACCCTGCACTGGCCTAGTTGATTTGTTATCCACATGTTTATGAGTTGCATTTTGAAGCTGTTGCATATTCGTGAACCATGTTTTAAGTCATTGCCGTTTGTGTTCATTTCACTTAATGGTTTTTTATTTGATTATATTAGATTTAAATATTTTGTTTGTTATTTTTTCAGTTTGGTTTCTCTTTGGTCCACTTTTGTTGGATGGCCATTATATAATCCATATGCTTTGCATATTGGGCTCATTATATTATGACTATTAGCCCAATTTTTTATATTGGGCCATTTGTTTCTTTAACCTTCCTGTCGCTTGCTTGTGTGTGTGTGTGTGCGTGTTGGCCCAAAGAAATCTGCTTCGTTTCTTTAGGTTTTGGGTGTAATCGTTTTATATTAATAATATTGGTTCTTTTCTCAATAATATATAACTCCATCCCAAAAAAAATAAAAATAACAACATAAAACTATTAAACATACCAACAAACTGAGAGTTAATTACATTGGCTCAAGGTCAATAATAAGACTTTTACCATTTGGATGTTCCTCACAATGTAGGAGCAAGTGTGTTAAAAGCTAAACGTTAAAAAGAAAAAAGAAAAATAAAAATAAAAAAAAACTCTCATAGAATAAAAATAAACAAAATTCTCATAATCGTGAGATAACACAACAGAAGGAAGAGAAAACTTATTTTGTTTTAATTCTCAAAAACATTGATCGGCAATTCAAGTCTTAAATATTTGAATTAATCACAATAATTGCTTCTTGTGGGACATTTGTTGTTGGTGTTGTTGGATTATACTCCCTCTAGTCTGTAATGTAGGGTACTTCAAACATACATCACGTATGTTAAGAAACTTTAATTGTGACAAAGCAAGTGAGTCCATGGTGCCAAACTGTAGAAATAAAATTAACATAATCTATGTCAAGAGTCCCATGAATTAATATTTGTCCCAACACTTCATCTGTTAGATCAAATGTAAGTATGAATATAATTAAATTAGTAATCTTCTACTGTGTGCCATGCAATTAATTCAATGAAGTATATATATTATTGACCAACACATGGGATATGTTCTCATCACAACCAAAGCAAACAACCTTAAAATCATTACTCTTGACTGTCAAAAACCGTGAGATTTCAGAAACATACCGGTAGTACATATGTTCTTGCATTGGAATGTCTATATGGTGAACAGAGTTAATTACTCGAAATATGTCTTTGTGCTCGCAGCAAGTGCATAAGAAGAATAGAGGGAAAATGTTCTGTTCTCTGTTTTTTTTTGGGTATAAACCATTCGGTATCCTAAAGTATTTGGGTTCATTACCCATCCCAGATTAATCCGGACCCCCCGCGAGGAGACCTTACGATAATAGCGAAGTACCGATAGGATGACCTCTTTAAGGTCACGTTAATTATCGTGTTTGTCACTTCTCAGGGTTCGAACTCTCGCCCTAAAGAATGCTAGTAGTAACCCTTGCCAATTCTACCGAACATCTATTGGTTATGTTCTGTTCTCTTGAAAGAGAATATTACCTATGAGGACTTAATTAGGCATTAATAATATTTAGATAAGCCCTTATTCTACAAAGTGGGCTTATATTTGGGTCGGATCCATCAAAAATAGATTGCTAAATCTAACAAAAACTAAATCCTATCGATAAAGGGGTGACACTTCATCATTCCTAGTCACAAAGGGTGTAGGAAGCCATGCATATTTTCAATCAGTTGGAATTGTTGGATTCTAAAGAATGAATATCTGTCATGTAAGTTATTATAACAAGACATATAGTAACCCACTTCTTGGGGTGTTAGGGGACAAATATCATTGTGATGAGCATCCCATGTAAACTCCATTGGAAATTAGGATTTTACACTAATGAAAAATTCTTGATTATGTGGCTTTGAATATCAATTGAGGTTGAATTAAATTAATGTATATATAATCTAATCAATAAGCCACTAATTAAATATGCCTGTGTCTCCAATCATCTGAAATTTAGATAATCAAGTTAAATTTCAATAATTTTATTTGATTGATTTGAAATCTCTTTAATTGATCGCAAATTTTTATTATTATTCAAAATCATTTATTTAGATTTTTTTTTATGAAATCAACTTAAAATCATGGAAAATTATTCATTTGGTCTTCATGGTCTTTGAATTTTGACTCACTGTAATTCAATCTTTATAATTGTAGCTTCATTGTAATTTAGTTTATAAACTTTAAAAATTAAAATTATGTTGACATTTAGGGACTAATTTTAAATTAGTAAAAATTTTAATTTGATAAAGATTATAAAAATTTAATCTTTCTACTTTTATATTCTAAAATATAAATACTAATATTTTAAATAATTAAAACTATAGGAATTGAGTTGTATTGAGTCAAAATTTAAGGATTGGATTATAATTAAATTAAAACTTTAAGGATTGAGTTGCGAGTTAAAGTTTAGAGATTAAATTATAATTAAGTCAAAGTTATAAGAACTAAATAATTAATTTTTTCTAGAATCATCCGTGTTTGTAATTGATTTTCAAAAAAAACTAATTTACAAGTCTTCATAGTTTTCCTCAATTTCAAATTGGGTCATTTTAGTTTATTTTGTTTAATTGGAACCCTTATAGTTTGATCAGTTAAGTTATAGATGTTAAAATCCCTAAAATTTTTCTTAAAAAAATAAAATTAAGTACTTTTATATATTTTATTAAAATATTATATAATTATAAAATTAATTATATAATCTTTTTAATTTTTATAACTTAAACTAATAATTTACACACAAATGAACACATTTAAAAATGGAACTTATTTCTAAACTTTGCAATGATATCCTTTAAAAAAGTAGAATAGAAATTTAAAATCAGAAATGAAAAAAGTAATTAAATTTATTGATTAATTTTGAAAATTTCATAACCATATACAAACCCTCTTTACGGTTTGAAGAGAAAATAACATCATAAAGATCAATTGTGAATGATTATGAAATTTTAAGGTCATAGATTGATAAAGATTAAATTGTGAATGATTAAATTTGAAAAATCAAATTGATAATTGAAATAAATTTAATGGACTAAAAGTTTTATTATTTTTTATATATTTAATTATCTCCATTAAAATCTTATGTATTAAGTCATAAATATCTTTGGTTTTTTTTTTCAAAGTATCACAATACTATTAATTAACATTTTGTCTAAAACATAAGTCTTCTTAATTGGATTTACTAGAACATAATACATAATTATTGAAAATTTACCATGCAATTTCATCATCATCAATAAGATGAATAAAAATTTACTAGAGCCAAGCTTAATTTTGTTGGCCAGAAAAATGTTATTGTTTCTTAAGTTTTGCTAGAAAGAATGGGAATAGTTAGTGAGGGAAAAAAAAAAAAATCTGATGAAAATACCATGGATTAAAGGAATAAAAATAAAATCTCTATTTTAGTATAAGAAATTAATTGATGATCGCACATTTACTCTAGTATCGGATTTTTTATGGGAAGATATAATATCACGACAGTAAAAATTCATGAATCATAATTCTTAATTTTATAAATTAATTAAATTATCTATCATAACGCGTTCCCTCCTCATCCATCAAATGTCAACAAAGAGAATAAAAGATATCAACCTTTTGTTGGTTAAAAAAAAAGGCTATTAAGCTTTTTGATGGTTAAAGTTATTCATTCACACCCATCACAAAGAATACGAATGTATCGTTGAGGCTAATTTTGATGCGAGTTTGCCGCGAAAGCATGACACGCATGACACCACCACTGTGCCCCAACGTGCAAATGTGCAATTACGACATCAGCAACTTAAAGCATATCCAATTCCAGATCTTGCGTAATCTTCCCCAGAATTTCACAGCAGTAATTTCATTCATATTTTGGCCCCAAAAAAAGAAAAAATCCATGCATCTTCATAATTCTTTAAAGAAAAAAAATCCAATCTTTCCTTTCTGGTGGGAAAAATCCAAGTGATTCTCGGATGCGAAGAGCTCTGAGAAAATAACAGAAGTTGAATTCTTCGCCAACTTCGTCGTTACGTTATTGTTGGTTTCATTCAGGGGCGGTCCTTTCGAAATCACTCCACAGCAAACCCCCCCCCCCCACCAAAAAAAAAAAAAACACACTGTGTCACGTTGAAATTCCCAAAACCATAGAATAGCAATACACTAAGTCAGAAAGATTAGTCGGGGAAACCCACAGTGTTCTCTACTCAGTGAGGTGGTAGGGTAAGCAAAAAAGGTGCTCGTTGATTTCTGCGTTATGCTTTTATAGCTTCTCAATTCTCACTCTTTTACTACGGCGAGTCCTCTCATTTTTTTTTTTTCCATAAATCATTTCGTCTGACACTCTAAATTATAGCATTGTCCGGAATCCATCGCACGGTTTGTTCTGTTTACGGCGTTCGTTTTAATTTCCTTTTGCTCGCCGCTTTTTATTTTATTTATTTTGATAATTTCGTTGGTTGACTTTCAAAGTATTGGAATTTTCAATCATATAGCATGGAGGCGTCTTCTTGTGTCATTAAGGGAAACACCTTGAGGGTTCAGAAGCCGAGAGAGTTTAGGAGTAGAGCTACTGTGAGGCCGAGAATCGCATGCATGTCGAATAGGAGGAATTGCTTCGGTTTAGGGGTTGGTCCGTTCAATATGGAAGCAGAACTAACAAGCACAAGAGTGGGTGGCCGAAGCATCTTTGGCTCATCGGCGAAACCCAGATTCATCAGGGTTCAAGCTTCCGGTTTGTCTGCTTCTGCTTTCTATACTGTGTTTAGTTTACTATCTAATATTACTTTTGGTTTCTGTAATTTGTAAATTACAATTGTCAAAGTCACCCGTCATGTTATTCAATTAAATATGTTGACCATAAATGAATTGGTATGGAGCTAGTATATGCCTAATTAGATCCGTAGTGTCTTGTCACAGAGTTGTCGTATTCTGTGCCTGATATTCTTGTCAATGCTCGTTCTTCTTATGGCCATGTTTAGTTTGTTTGATGCCCTGTTTGGCTTGGTAGATCTGCTTATTCAATCTTTAATTTCTGTACTTATGGTTTGTACTGTTGTGGTTGTCAAGTACGATAGTACAATCTGTTGCCTAATTTTTCAACAAAAATGTTTAATTAAAATGACTGAAGAATTTCATAGTTAATTCGAATACCTCTTGGCTTTGTGATATGTTTTAGCATAATGTAGCTCATGCTTGTTGAGGTACTGGTGTTCTGCCCATATACTACCGACAATCAAGTTGATGTATGAATGATTATTGTAAGTTGAAAATTAGTGTCTGCGAATTCACCATTTAAGAATAATGAACTCTTCGCAAATCATTGTTAGGATCTGTAGTGTTCTTTCATTGCAGTCATTATTATTATTATTATTATTATTATTATTATTATTATTTTTGGGGTCTCTGACTGGAAATCTTAATTTATCTTCACAATACATATGTTGTAAATTCACTTATAGTATTCATAAATCTGCTGGTGAAATCATACATGCGTTGATACTGAAACCTGCTTTTGATACCAGTGATTGCCTATATTTGTGTTATATGTCAAAATAATTTTTGTCACTTCAATTTATAAACGTTGTTTTTAGTACTGCTGCTATTTCACTTATTTACATGCTCTTACAACAGCAAGTAAAATTGAGTTGCAGATGGAGATATTCAGGATGTTGTTACTAATCCTCAGGGAAAATCTACTGGGACTGTTTTACCTTATGTTGGGGTTGCTTGTCTTGGAGCCATTTTGTTTGGTTACCATCTTGGGTATGAATATCCTCTTTTTAACTAGCATGACTTGGATGTATGTATGTGTATGATCATGTTTACCCTGCAACCAAGTATTAAATGACACGTGCCACTATTAGATGTGTTAAGTTACTGGCTGCACAATTTATTGGCGTCTTATGTGTAGTTATCCCTGTTACGCTACAGATTTCCATGGAATAGTACCCTATATTTGGGAAAATTCTGATGATGATCGTTTTGGTGTAGGGTGGTAAATGGTGCCCTCGAGTACCTAGCCAAGGATCTTGGCATCGCTGAAAACACTGCTTTACAAGGTAGAAGACTTGATGCTTATATTTTAATACAAAGGGGTTTGAATTCATTGCATTGACCAAATAACCAAAAATAACAAGAAAAAGAAGGAAATTGATGCTTATATTTTCACTCCCATCAAACTTTTGTCTTCCATTGTTTGTCAAAAAGCAAATTTTTGGCACACTGTTAAATGTTATTTACTATTATTACTGATGCTGTCTGTATTGATATTACTGCAATGTTGAACAAAACATTTCTAAGCTTTGTGGCTTGAGCTGAAATTGTTTATTCTCTTATTGCTTGCTTCTATATCTGTGTTTCTTATCTATTTTTTCTTCCCGCAAAAGTCCTGTTCTATTGGAATATGATCCAGCTGTTGTTCTCTCTTGATTTTCTTGAGTGTAAATTCTATGAGTAGGATGGATTGTCAGCACATCACTCGCTGGTGCCACTGTTGGTTCATTTACGGGTGGAACTTTGGCTGACAAATTTGGCAGAACTAGGACATTTCAGTTAGATGCAATCCCTCTAACAATTGGAGCATTTCTTTGGTCTGTCAATTGTCCTTTGGTAGAAAATTTGATTATTAATATATTTATAAAAAATTGATTCTTTGAACTATGATGTATTTATAGTGCTACGGCCCAGAGTGTTCAGACAATGATCATTGGCCGCTTGCTTGCTGGTATAGGAATTGGTGTTACTTCTGCTATTGTACCACTATACATATCTGAGGTGGTGCCTTTGTAAATTATTGTGACCTTTTATAATTGTGGTCATGTTTGCATATTCTTTATTGACCCCGTGGTTACACGTTCTAATGGCAGATTTCTCCTACTGAAATCCGTGGTGCACTTGGATCTGTTAATCAACTTTTTATATGCATTGGGATTCTTGTAGCACTGGTGGCTGGATTGCCTCTTGCTGGAAATCCCATCTGGTATTCAGCTATTGCATCCATTCATCTTGTGAGCTGCTTATTTCTTCCAATAAGTGATGTGTATTTTTCCTGTATGATTTTGATATTACTCTGCAAGATCAAAGGACTTAAATGTAATTAAAATTTGTTGTGAAAAGACAAAACTACCCCTCATATGCATACATATATTCTTCCAACAACAGCTTCCGATTCAAAAAAAAAAAAAAGGATCTCATTTTCATTGTAGCAACAATCAATTCCCTTATTAACAACTACAAAAAATTAACTTGTTGGTGGAAAGGAACAAGTGTTGTGATTTGGCAAATAAATTCCCATTTGAAGAAAAAAAAAGTCCCATTTCCATTTTAACAAAAATCAATTCCCTTATTAACAATTCTAAAAAATTAATTTGGTAATGGAAAGGAACAAGTATTGTGATTTGGTGAACAAGTCTCATTTCCATTATAATAACAATCAATTTCTTCATTAACAATTACAAAATATTAATTTGGTAGAAGAATTGCTGTAATCTAATGAACAAGTTTCAATTTGAGAAAAATAAGTCTCATTTCCTTTTTAATAGCAATCAATTCCCCTATCACAACAAATATACAGCAGGGGTAGTTTTGTCTTTTCACAACAAATTTAATTGTGTTTAGGCCTTTTAGTCCTGCAGAATAATATCAGAATCATTTGGTCTTGCAGTGTAATTAATTGTCTCTAGTGGTCCTTGATTGTAATTTTCCCATTAAGTTATACAACTTTAAGTTTTACAATAGTTTGAAGTATTTGTGAAGCAATATGCCCATAAAATGTGTAAAATGATAAATCTAAACTTTAGTAGAGCTATGACTTGATACTTGTACATCTCAAAGGCTGTTAACATTATGACTCCCGTTACAAGCCTTGATTGCAATAGATTGTGAACAGCTGTAGTCCTGTGCACATCTTTTTTTTCTTTTTCTAAATAAAAGACTCTGGACACTTCAGTTGTTGTAACATCTAGATGGTCTTAAATATTTATTTCTGCTTGGGGGGTCTAGAATCTTTTTCCTGTTTTACAGCTTATTGGCTCTTTTGTAGTGGAGAATGTAAGAGACTTGCATTCTGTCTTCCAGGATGAATAGATTGTGGGTTTCCTAGGTTGACCTTCCATGATTTTTTTTTTTTTTTGGTAAAAACATTTGATTCTGTCAGGTGGAGGACGATGTTTGGCATTGCAGCAGTTCCGTCTATTCTGCTGGCACTAGGAATGGCATTTTGTCCAGAGAGTCCTCGTTGGCTTTTTCAGGTTTTCCTCTTATACTGTGTGGTCTTTTGGTTATCATGGCTATACGTTTACAAGAGGAAAAAAATGTATATTGCAAAAATAGCTGTTCATAAGTTGCTATTCCAAAGCCATCTAATAACACTTTCATGCATTCAATTCACAAATCCAACAATGAATTGCAATGTCATATGTTGGCTTTCTCTATATATTATATTTTCTTATAGAAGAATTGGGATCTATTTCATCCAAGGCATATCAAAATTTGGCTCATGGAGATAATCATTGTGGTGTGAGATTTTAATCCTATCCAACAGAACACACACGCACACATGCATGATTGTAATATTTTATGTATTTCCAATCAGTATTATGTGCTATCATTTCTTTTAGGTTTTGTTCTGCCAACAAAATTTCTGAGCAAATTACTTTATTAAATTACAGCAAGGGAAAATTGCTGAATCTGAAAAGGCTATTGAAACACTAAATGGAAAAGAAAGAGTTCCTGTGGTTATGCGGGACTTAACAGCTGGAAGTCAAGGTTCTTCTGAACCTGAAGCAGGATGGTTTGATCTCTTTTCTAGCCGATATTGGAAAGGTATTATTGAAATTTTATGGAAACTTGTTATCTTAGGTTTGTACCCTATTATGCACCTAAAACGATCGGTAGTTATAAAAGTTGACAAAATTAGAATTAGTTTCATTTCATGTAAGAGCTCCATGGTTTTTGGTGATGTGAAGTAACCCTGCAATTGGTGTCATCCTACAGCTTTAAGTATATTGGATGCCACTCGGAATCTTTAATATTGACATGTCATACAGGATCCGAGATACTGCATGACATCCAAAGTACTGGGGTCAAGATGACAGTGTAAAAAAATGCTTCTCTCGCATGATTATGTGGGATTTATGCAGTGTTAACCTGCTTTAATATATGCCTGCACTTTGAAGGCCATGATCATATTTTTGGCTTGCTTGAAGAATGTTCATATGATTGATGGTCTAATTTAAATTACCATTTTGTTCTTGTGACAATTTTATCAACTGATAATTTAGGGAAGTCAATTTGATTGTTCCAACCTAGCCAATGCTTCAAATTTGATACTCTATGGGACCTTTTACTTTTTCTATTCTTTGAGGCCTTCCTCAGTCCGAGTTATATATTAACATTAATTTTAACATGATATTCATCTTTAAATATCACTTCTCAACTTTTTGTTGATTTATGCTTTTAATATATGTTGGTGTAACATTTCTGAAACGTCTGTATGCAGTTGTCAGTGTTGGGGCAGCACTTTTCTTATTCCAACAGTTGGCTGGAATCAATGCCGTGGTATATTATTCAACTTCTGTGTTCCGGAGTGCTGGAATTACATCTGATGTTGCAGCCAGCGCTCTGGTTGGTGCAGCAAATGTTTTTGGTTAGTATTGATTTTTTTCAAATAATATGATCAATGTACACACCTAGTGGGATAAAGGCTTGTTGTTGTTGTATGATCAATGTACACACGATATGATTCTTTTTGTGACAGGTGTTTGATTTTGTTGCAGGCACAGCTGTTGCTTCATCCTTGATGGACAAACAAGGACGTAAAAGTCTTCTTATGACAAGCTTCGGTGGAATGGTAATATGTTAGTTTGGGCAAAAATCTTAGACCGAAAGCAGACGAACAAGATATATTCTATGTTGTATTGGTACACATTTTGAATTGAAATCTGGGAGTCCCCGAATCCCTTTGTTCTCTCTGTTCAAATAAGAGGGACTCAACTGCATACAAGGACCTAAAACATCTAATTATAACTGTGAAATATTATTATCAATCCAATACAGTAGGAGTAATGATATGGACATTTTGTCAGGTGAGAACCACCCTTGTATTCCATCCTGTAACTTGGCCAGAGTTTCAAAAGGTCTATGTAGGAAAATATAAATGGAGCTAGTACCAACTTTCTCAGTTCTCCCACTATATGTAATGCTGTAAAAGCAGTTTTAGAAAAGGAAACGTGTTCGTTGTACTATGTGCTGATCTGCTTGTCATTCATGAACATTCTATCCCATTCATGTCACATTGATAAGTTTCAGATTCAGATGTTAGAATATGAACCAAGAATGCTACTTGGCATGTGATCTCTGGTAAGGGCTTTGGGTGGTTTGTTAGAGGCGTTGGGTTGAAATTTTTGGGCTACCAGGAACGGCAAGACAGGGAATTGACACCAATAAATACCTGTCTGGCTGATTGGGGGTTGGCGTGATGGAAGAGAGAGAAGTAGGGGTTTGAAGCATGAGAGGATGTGTGAAGTGGGATGAGTTTTGGGTACAGAGCTCCTTGAGTTGGATTTGAGGAAATTGCTTGATGCAGCTGCAATGTGAAGCTTTTAAACATTTTAAAAATTAACATTTCTCTCTAAACAATTTTCATCAGATAACTATTTTTCCTATATTCAAAGAATTTGCGTGCCAGCCTATGTTTTTATTTATTCACATTTTTATATTTGTTATTATTTTAGTTCTTATTGCTTTTTCTGATGATTAGTTACATTTTTAGTCCACAACAGCGACAAGTCTTATCTCATTAAGTTACATTTTTGGTCTAATTGATCATATCTTTCTGAGATTTCCAGCATCTTATGTTCATGTATAGCTAACAGCCCCCCTTCCTCTCTCTCTCTCTCTCTCTCACACCCACCCAGGCTGCTTCTATGTTGCTCCTTTCTCTGTCTTTTACTTGGAAGGTCCTTGCGCCGTATTCTGGTACACTTGCTGTCCTTGGAACTGTTCTGTAAGTTACTTATTTTTGTCACTAATGATATTTCCTTCTCATTGAAATGCTCAAACCTTGATGATTTTAATTTTTTTTTTTTTGCCGGTGGTGTTCATATCTTTTGACTCCATGGTCTGTGAATTTTAAACAGCTATGTCTTGTCCTTTTCTCTCGGTGCTGGTCCTGTGCCTGGCCTTCTTCTACCAGAAATATTTGCTTCTAGAATAAGAGCAAAAGCAGTTGCTTTGTCATTTGGCATGCATTGGGTGAGTGACTTATTTCTAGAATTAAAAAAATTTACCTCTATTTATTGCCCTTATACTGCTTTAAAATACTTCCTAGAAGGAGAAAATAAGTTAAAATTGCATAAAGTAACTGATAAGAGAACTAATTGCCACTGTGATTACCACGAATACAAGTTACTGCCTCTGAAAGTTCATAGAAAACAAAGTTAGGGAGGGGGAGTGAGACTCCACCTAATTAAAAAAGTGGTGTATGAATTTTAAAGTACTCCCTCCGGTCCTACTTATAAGGTAAGGAGAGAAGGAACTTTTTTTTATTTATTTATAAGTTACGTTATTAAATCTTTTTCATAAATTTTCTCTTTTACCCCATAGTAAATGTTGGTGAGAGAAAGTAGTACGTTATTAAAATAAGTATATTTAATAAGGTTAAAATTAGAAACTTATTCAATTTTTTGATAGAATTAGTGAGTTTTAAGGTTTTTTTTTTTTTTTTAATTCTAGTGAAACATGATGAATGTGATTGTGGCAGCATAAATTTTACTCCCACGCTGATTTCATTGCATGCCTGAGAATTTTGCTAGTCATGAAACTGAATTTTCTATCTTATCAGATCTCCAACTTCGCCATTGGCCTCTTTTTCTTGAGTGTCGTCAACAAATTTGGCATCAGCTCTGTATACTTGGGGTTTGGCGCCGTCTGTCTTCTCGCTGTCCTGTACATAGCTGGTAATGTTGTCGAAACGAAGGGTCGATCGCTCGAGGAAATAGAAAGAGCTCTTAATCCATCAATTTAAGATCTTCCCCAGGTTTCCATCCTACCAGAATTTAAATGCTGCACATGGAACTTTTCGGCTACTTCCTTTTACTCTGCAGGATAACCACTGGTCTGTCAAGAGTGATTTACCTGAGGCTAACTCAAGTTTTGCTCGTGCAAATAGCTGAACAATTCCATTGTCAGCTTTGGTGAGCATCTTTGTTCATTGTCACGGTTTTATGTTTTGTAAATATTGGCTAGCGAGAACATTCTCACTTCTATTGGCAGATTCAAATACTGGAATGTCCTGCTACAAAGCTGTGAATTATAATTATGTATGTGTGATTTATCCTTCGTGATAATGATATTTATCTTGAATAAAAGGAGGAGGATATATATGATATAGATGATTGGAAATAACAAAAAAGTTTTTTCTTTTTTGGGTGGGGGTTTAAACTATGACTATATCATTGAACTTTTTGAATGAGTTCTCGCATAGAGAATCTGATATTAATGGGTAGTTTCAGGTAGTTTCATAGCACACTCAAACAGTGTGCATGACTTAACTTGGTCAACAAAGCACATGAACTTTTGGAACAACTTGGCCCGGAAATGTTGTGAACCAAATAAGCAAACGCTCTTTTTATTGATGGCTAGGAAAGATGAAGCTTGTTTTGGATCTATAGGCATGGTTGGTCCATTGTGACTTGGATATTATCTCATAAGGGAACTATTGAACCCACCCACGTAAATACCTCATTGAACATCTTATGCTTGTTCAATGTAGGTCTTGACATTCCATACTATTAAGTCTATATCAATTGGCCTTTCATAAAAAGCTAACATGATTTTGATGGACATTTAAATGGGATGGAGAATTCTACCCAAAGGTTAGTTATTGAGGTGAGATAATTATCCCACTTAAATATTTCATTGAGTATCCTATTGTACTTAATATGAGACTTGATATCTCATGTTAGCAAGTTTTAATCCAAATCTCAGCATTTTTTTGAGAGAACACAGAGTAACGCCTAATCCTATAGATACCTTTGCAAGCATTGTGCTAATCTCAAGCGCTCCAACAATAACAAGACCAGAAAAAGTTTGTGCAAAATTTGACATAGTACTCTAGGCATGAACAACGCGATCTATCTTGAAGTTCCAATACAATACATGGGAGACTCATCTGTTTGGATCAAAATATTTCGAGTCTCAGCTCATTAATCAGTAGGCATTATCTCTGTGGATTGTTAGGTCATGTTTGGCATGAATTTGGCCTATCCATAGTAACATCTTTTTCTTTTGGTCAACCAGTGGTGACATCTACTTTAAAAGAAAGGACAAAACAGAAATTAGTGGAGGAAAAAAAGCCACTTGCTAGATACTATAGAAGATAGAAGATATTCCTTTTCTTTTATTTTTCACGTCTGTGTATTTTCCTGGTTTTACTTCTCCCTAGTTGGGGCTAGCTGTCACATGCTTCTCAGTCACAATTTTTCCGTACTTATCTGACCAAACTCTACCTTCATTTTGAAGATTAAGACCAAGAACGACATATAGTTAAGCCCTAAAAAGGTCCAGATACATTTTCCAAAAAAAAAAATGAGTAGCAAATATTGATTTATAACAATTATAAATTTAGGGGTGTCAATTACAAATGAAATATTTATATTTTTAATATAATCCTCAATTTGGAATTAAAATTTTGTTTGTAGTGGTCTATATTGATATTTGTGATCAATTTTTTTAAAATGTTTCAGGGACTGAACTATCATAAGTTGACTCTTTTGGGATCTTAACTGTCCTAATCAAAATCAATCTTAATTAACCACATCTCATTCATTCTGAAAGGATATCAAATTAGGCAAGTCTAAGATTAATAGGTTCAGCCATTAAAAAAAAAAAAAAAAGAAGTCAAGTTTCATACCAAGAAGCTATTGAATGGGGTGGCGTTAAGTGAAAGAATAACAGACAAATATAAGATTTTTGCGCATTCAATTGCGTTGCTCTTTGGGTGATTAAAACCGTAATTAGAGGAGCTACCACATGACATTTATTAATCAGCTCCGGGTTTTCCGAAAATAAGTCAAGTTAATTAGGCTTATTCAATCATGGTAAGGCCTTGGCAAAGACCTTCCTACCTATTTACTAGCTTTAAATTTATCATTTCAATTGCTTTATTTACGCATATATCTACCAAGTGTGCGTGTGTATTAATTATGAACATTCTCCTGTGATTTTTTTTTTTAAATTCAATTAATATTATTTAAATAACCTTCTCTTATAATTTAAATTAAAGCTCAATAATTGAGGGATGTTTGGTTCAACTAATTGTGAGAGTCTAATTTGTTTATCATAAAGTCTAGAGTTTGAATTTTGGGATATATAACCATGTTAAATTATCACTAAGGTATTTGTGAAATCATTGTCGGTGATAATGGTTTCACATATCAGGGGTTTGGACTAGTTTGGGCAAATGGTATTAATACCTCTAAGTTTTCCATAATAGTGGTCGATAGAATAAAAAATAAATTAAAAATCATGAATGTGTGGCACATGGATGTGAGCTGGGTAGAAATTCACTCTATGTGATTATGCTTTCTCCTCTTTATATGCCTTTTTTAATTTGACTAATTTATGTTTAGTAAAAGGAAGATGTTATAAGAGATAGTAAGAGTCCATCACAAGTCACAACCATATATAAATATATATTTGTTACTCAAAATATTAATGCAAAAGGCGCCATGCAATGTGAAAAGTTTAATAGCAAATGGACAATTATGATGAATTCTTTTTTCGTTTTTGATCAAATGATGAACTCTTATTATATTGCTTAATAAACCTGTTCCTCTTAATATACAATTAATTTGTGACAGCAGAAGACTTGAATTTATATTAAGTTATTAAAATATAAATAACGCGGCAGTACAGCAACACAATATCAAAAAAATGCTATAAAACATTTTCCAACTATATTGACTTCTCTTTACTTCAATTAACATCAATTATAAAGAAGCAACAATTTGCTATATATTAATTTTTTGCTTCTCTATCATTTCTTTGACCAGAATTTGAATTCAGACAATTTTTATTTTTTTGTTTTAATCTAGTCCTCCATAACTTGAGCTCAAATTAAAGTATTCTAGTTAGAGCTGCCTTTTGAGACTTAATATAAGAATCTCAATCTCTTCTTTCATTTTCCATTTGTGAGTGAAGAAGAAACAGTTACAATGGAACATAACCATTTCTATCAGAGAATTCTCAAACCATCCAATGTTCATTTTCATCTAAACTTGAACCATTTCCATCACTTTGTCTTCTTCATTGTTGGTATCTCCCTAGGAACAGTAGCAACCTTATATTTCAGAGCCTTTTCTTTCCATTTACAGTACTTTCTTTACCACGTAAATCCGGCCGCCTCCTCACAGCCACCGTATCAACCACCACCAGCTCTGGCTTCGCCACAACCGGAATACGGCGGAACATCAACGTCGAACACAAGTAGTATTATCAGAAGTACTACAACCAAGGTGTCTTATCTCATGCACAATATGACAGACCAAGAGTTATTCTTGGAAGCAATCAAGGTACGAGGAACACGACATGACGATGCTTCTTCTCATAAGACAAACCCTAAAGTGGCTTTCATTTTCTTGGCAAAAGGAACACTGCCACTAGGACCCTTGTGGGAGAGATTTTTCAAAGGCCATGAAGAATTATACAACATTTACTTACATCAGCATCCTTCTTTTAATGAAACGGTGCCTGAAGATTCTGTCTTCTTTGGTAGAAGAATCCCCAGCAAGGTTAGCAATCTATCCAACATAGTACAATTACTTTGTATATTTGCACAAATTAAACTACTAACCATTAGAGATAAAAGAAATTCTATATTTAGAATTAGAAGATGGATCATGAATATATATAAAGCTTGAGATGTGTCTAATTAAAAGATTAAAGGCATTTTTGGAGAAGTAGACCATCCAGGCATACTAAATTAAAAATTTGACACCAACCTTTTTCCTCATTACAATAAAGTGCTATAATTTACTGACGTATATCTACCCAGTTGTAATGAAGGAAAACATGAAGAACCTAGAAACTTTATTTAAAGGATGTTGTTTTATAATACAGTTTTAAGAATTGTTTTTTAAAATTGCTAGTGATTAATAATAATAACTTTTGATAGTGACTATAATATACCCTTGATGTATAACTACTTGGTTGTAATGCAAGAAAACATGAAGAACCCAGAAACTTTATGTTAAGGGCATGTTTGACTGTGTTTTCATTCTGTTTAAATGTTGTTTTATAATATAGCTTTAAGAATTGTTTTTCAAAACAAAATAAAAAAATGCATCTAACTATGTTAATTTAAAAATAATTTTAAAAATAGATTGATAATGATAATTGCTAGTGATTAATAATGATAATCTATGATAATGGTTAGTTATAGTTGGCAATAATTTTTAATGGTTAAATATAGTGTGCTTTAAAAATAAAAATAAAAAACTATTTTCATTTTTTGAAAAACAAAAAATAGAACCGTCTTGAAAACATTTATAAAACACTTGCTCAAATGAGTTTTTTTTAAAAATATATATATATAAAGGAGTATTTGGAAAACACAGAAACAAACAAGCCCTAATGTTCTCAACTTGTTTTAGTATATATAGAGATCTCCTTGTCTCAAGTGATATATAATTGATTATAGTGAGTTCTTTAAATTAAAATACCATATTTTCTCTTTATATTTTGCAGCCAGTTTTTTGGGGAACTTCATCAATGATAGATGCAGAAAGGCGTCTTCTAGCAAATGCATTGTTAGATGATATCTCCAACCAACGCTTTGTTCTTCTCTCAGAATCATGCATCCCTCTCTTCAACTTCAACACCATCTACCACTACCTCATCAATTCATCTCTCTCCTTCTTAAGCTCTTTCGACGACCCAAGAAAGCCAGGTCGTGGGCGATACAACCCTAAGATGTATCCCATGATCAACATCACCAATTGGCGAAAAGGGTCTCAATGGTTTGAACTCCATCGTGACCTCGCAATCAAGCTAGTTTCTGATACCACTTATTACCCCATCTTTCAAAAACTATGTCTACCACCATGTTACATGGACGAGCATTATATACCGACGTTGGTGCATATGAAGTACGATGAAATGAACTCAAAACGTAGTATTACATGGGTTGATTGGTCAAGAGGGGGTCCACATCCAGGGAGATTTGGATGGGGTGATATTACAGATGAGTTCTTGAATCGAATTAGGTTTGGAGGGAAATGTGTTTATAATGGTAATGTTACCAACGTTTGCTTCCTTTTTGCCAGAAAGTTTCTGCCAAATGCGTTGGAGCCTTTGTTAAGAGTGGCTCCTCTTTTACTTGGCTTTGATCCTTAGCTGCATATTTGTTTTTTTTTTTTTTTAGGGTCAGTTAGTTACATATTTGTTGATTCATTGTATTTTCATTGACAAACGAAGTCTCTATTCTTTCGCCTCTATCATTTTTTTTCAATAATGTATTTTTTTCCTGAATAATTTCAATGTCATTGAGAAGTTTTAACTTTTTGTTTTTTTTGGTTGAGCTGAAGTTAGTTATAGTATTTCTGTCTGCCAAATTATTGAGTAAATTTCCCTTTTTTTAATATAGTGTATTTAGTTGATAATTTACATATTCCAATTCTATTTATAGGGCAAAAAGAGAAGAGCTTTTTAATTTCATTTATAAGTCACAATATTAAATTTTCATTACAAATTTTTTTTTATCATCCATTAAATGTTCGAAAGAGAAAATATATTGTTAGAATATATATATTTAGTAAGAGTAAAATTAAAAAATTATTAAGTTTTCAGACAGAATTAGTGAGGTTTAAGGTTTTTTTTATTTAAAAATATAAAATAAATATAAGTCAATAAGTATTTTGACTAAGTAAAGATATGATATCATATATCCCATATTAGTTTTTAATTATTAGATGCTTAACTTCAACGATTAATATTCTTTTCTTTAATAAACCAAACCAATTAATAAGTGATTCATGACTGGGTGTGTTTCACCTTGACATAAAATCCAGCATACAAATGGTTTATATTAAAGAATAATTTTAGATACTTTTTTTAATCTTTTTTTGATGAATTGAAAAGGTTTCTACCCACATTCCAACCCACCTTTACCACTTGAACAACTAAAAAAAAATTATATATATATATATTTATATATATATATATATATTACCAACTGAATGAACTAAACAAAAATTAAAATAACAACTGTTATTAATTGCTTCCAAATTATCCCGTGGGTGCTTATGAGAATATTATATTTATCAGAATGAAACAAATTGTTTTATCAGCATCATCATTTCAATCTAAAATACGTTGTCCTACAGTTTCGCTTCATATGTGGGCCTTTTTGTTTGTGAAAAAGCTCATCCTCCAATAAACAAGACCTGTTGGGTCTGTATTGGGTCTATTTACTCTATTATCCATTTCATATGCGCATTTCAAAGCCTAAAGATCCACCTACAGCAAGCAACAAAATTGCATAGATAGAGTTAAAAGGTGAAAATGTGAGAGTGTTCGGCATTTTAAACTTTTTTTTTTAAAGAATAATGTCACTTTAAAATTTTTACAAAGAATATAATATTACCCTATTATTAACTCAGACATGCATTGACTGTTAAATCTTAAAAAATTTTTAGGTGGATTTGATATGTTACGTCATTTATAGTCTATCCAAATTAAAATACCTAAATTATTTAAATAAAATTTTATATGACATTATTTTAATTGATTTTATTTTTATAATAAAATGTTTATTTAATTTTTTGCTTTTTTTCTTACACTATCATTAATATTAAAATTAATTTGTATTTAGTATTATCTAAATATTATATTTTTTTTATACACGTGTTGCTCTTTCATTGGTTTTTCTTCCGCAATCTCCCTTTCTTCTTCTTCTCTATCTAGTCTCCATTTGGGTCTTCCACTTTGGCCTCTCAGTGCTGTTGGAACACCACTAATACAACACGTTCACATTGATGCTCGTCACTGTAACAAGTCGCGAGGACTCATCACATATGGCCAAATCTTAGCCTTTTATTTTACTTTAAAATGATTTTCATCGTTCATTTCAAATTAATCTTTAAATATTATATATATATATATATATATTAATATAAAAATTATAAAAAAATTTAATAAATCTAGAGTGTTTAAAGACTAGAGTACATCTATATAATATGTAAAAATAATTAAAATTTTAATATTAAATTGAGTCATTCAGATTATACCTAAATTATCTAAAGTACATCTGGATAGTCAAATTATAAAAAATTTTAATATTAAATTAGACATTTCAGATTAAATCTGCATTGGCTAGATTGATGATAAACAAATTGATTAAAATTTTTATATTTTTTAAAATTATTTTGATAAATATAATTAAAAATAAAAGAATTTTAAATTTAGATGGTCCAAATCTCATCAAATATTATAAATATCATGGTTGTCATTCTTAAATGAGTGCAGAAGACAATCCAGATTTAAGATCAGGATTTTTTTATGTTTTTTACATTTATAAATATAATATTTAGAATATCTAAAAATTAAATTAAAAAAATGGCAGAGATTATTTTAGGATGAAATGAAAGGACACAATTTTGCCACGTAATGAGGAGCGCTCGGTGCTCATCACCGAATGCAAACGCCTGATACGACGGCCTCCTCCTAAAATTGAACGAATCGAAAATAGAAATTGGTTTTTAGACGGAAAAATGGATAACTGGCAAATCTTGTTCTCATCTAATGACTTTACTGTGCCTTCTTTTTTCTCACTAGTGCAGTGTGCCTAGTTGTCGACATGTCTCACAAGTACACAAACTATGCTTCAGTCTAAAATTGATGCTTGAGTCTTTAGTACCTACATTCACCACAAAGTGGTTCTGAATTCTAATTTAGATTTGCCAAAACAGAGTGCTTTGAGTCTTTAAAAAGAACAATCACAGGGTCATGTATTCATGACCAAAGCAGTTCATGGACTCCGCAAACCGGATTTCAGATTCCGTCGAACTTCTTTCCGACGTAGCGCTTAGGTTTTACACTGAACCGAAGTGATGAGTCCGGTTGTGGTGAGACGATGATGGCGGACTCGGATAACGATTCCAGCGGGGTGCCAAACTCAGCATCCGTGGAAAAGGATCTGTGTTTTTTTTTTTTTTGGCCCCCTCCTTTTTTTAAAAAAAGAAAATCCAGTCAAGCAAACAGTTGACAGTGGGACAATATTACTTTTTTTTTTTTAAGTTTTACATGACAATATATTTTTTTTAGTGGAAAGGGATTTGGTAAATAAAACTATACATGTAATGTGAACAAGAAAGTGGAAAGCAATAATATCAGACTTTTAAAGATCAAGAAAGACCAATGAATATGTTTCCCTGTAGCTCTAATATGTATTAGGAAGGAAATTTCATCAATAGTCTCCTCGAAGGAATATGTGCTTATTGCAAACTACTCATAGTTTTCAACTTAAAATGATAATGCTAATTTTTCAAGCAATTTCAACATGGGTTGATTGAAGTTTTGGCGGAATGACAAAAAGGTCTCAAAAAAATTAATTAATTCAAATTATGTCTTAAATGTTAAATTTTAAAAATTTATAATTCAATCTCTTAATTTTACAACTCTGTTGTCATAAATTTGCAACTTATATTTTAAATTTTAATAAAAAATAAATTTTTTCTTCTTCAATTATGTTAAAATTTAAAAAATAAGTTACAAATTTATCACAACGCAAGTGCAAAATTAAAAGATTAAGTTATAAATTTTTAAAATTTAACACTTGAGACCTAACTTGAAGAACTTCTTTGTCATTTTCCCTCAAAGTTTTTACATGACATCACTTCAAACAAAATTTAGAATAATAGAGATCTTCATGAAAAAGTTTCAAGACATTTTTTTGCTCTTTAACCCTATAAAATACTCCCTTTAATCCTATTTGTTGAACATCTTTTAGAAATAATTTTTGATATAAAATATAAGACACCTTGTAATAATTAATTTTTTTTGTAATTTTATCTTTTCTTTACTAGCTTGAATTTATTTAATCTAATCTTATCATTATTTGAAGTCAAAAGTAAAAAATGAAAGTACATTTTTTATGATATAAAAAAAAATTAACTTTTTTTAAAGTATATGAAATGATTAAAAGTATTTTACAATAAAAACAGGAGAGAGTATGGTATTACACAAAAATTTAAAGAGTATATATTTTATGATATATTTTTTTGAGAAAATAAAAAATTTAGTTACTTCAATTTTTCAGGAGTTATATGCTTAATAAAAATGTTGAGCCGGTGTGGCTATAATGTCCAAAATGAGCCGCATAATTTTGACATGGTTTCCTTTGGTAAAATGATAGTGACCTCTAAAAAAGGTAAAAGAATGGGCTAAAGTTAAAAAATGATATAAATATCTATAACAAGTGTAAAAATGATTAAATCATTAACCTTATCCTAACACTATTAGTTTCTGGTGTTAAATATTGATTACATATGTCATGTGTCAATTTTTGCTAATATAAATTAAAAAGAAGTAAAAATACTTATGAAGTCATCGATTAAAAGCATTTAATAGCCTAACGTTAGAAAAAAGGACAAAAATACTTATAATATTATCAAAATTGGTACAAAACTAATTAATCTATCAAATCTTTTAAATGTTAACTGTTTAGCTAACATTTAAATAGAAGTTGACCATTTTTTCACTCACATGGACAAAAAACATTTTCAAGTGAATTTCTATGGAGGGTAATCAATCATTATATGAGTACTCATGATGTTATTTTAGTAGGTGTAATGGTTAATGGTTTGGTCACTTTTGCACCCATTCATATAACATTATAAGTATTTATGCCCTTTTTTCTCACTTTAGACTACTGAGAGCCCTTGGCTGACCACTTTATAAGTATTTTTACCCCTCTAAAAATATTAAATTAATGATGGTTAAGTTTACTACAAAATTAAAAAAAAAAATCAAATTACAAATATAGATAATCTTAGATAAAATATGAAAGTTACATTTAATATTTAAATGTCTTATCTACAATTAAAATTTTTGAATTTATATTTATTTGGATCAATATTCACAACTCATTTTTTAAAAAAGTTTTTTGAGAACCTCATTGTCATTATTTCAAAATTTTGGGACCTAACTATGATCTTTTCCTTTTCATTTTAGATTTATTTTCAGGACTAAAGAAACCTTATATAGAGGCAACATTTATAAATTCAGAAAAGAAAATTTAAAGATGGAGAGATCCAATCAATCATCCATGAATGAAAGCTTATTCTATAGTATTTTTAATTTGAAGTATTTCTTGTGAGAGATATCAGCAAGAAGGCTATAGGGAGAAAATGAACTATTAAGGGAAGAATTATTAATGAGCAAGAAGGTTATTTCTATAATCAATGAGTTGCTAAATTTCTAAATCAGGGTAGGAATGTAGAATTATTATGGGAAGAGTGATTTGAATCTATGTTTGATGATTATGTGAGTTGATTTATGATAATATAGATTAAACTATTATTAATTATATCCATCTTCCTTGCACCTATTCTTAACTATTTGATTGGCCATCTAGCGCCTCTAGGATGTGTGTGATGGATCGAGAGGTAAAGAATTAGACTTGGAATTAGGAAGGTCTTGATAACTAATTGGGGATAGACATAATTCTAACTGATTGTGATATAGTACGGCTTTGGGGGTTGTAACTTAGTCGGTGTAATTAATTAATGTTTCTGATTGATTGAGACAATTGCAATTGATTAAATACAACCTAACTTATTGACAAAGTATTACTCCTTCTAATCCACAAAACCTTTGTGTGTGTGATTTCACAAATCACAATCACAATAATCTCTCCAATGGGCTTGATCACCATGAATTAGCTGCTACTAAATTTGTTGAATTAAGAGATGCTCTGTTAGCGTTTGCATTCTCATTACCTCTTTGGGTGATCTGCACCATTCATTTCAAGATGAAATGATCTGTATCATTTATTTTAAATTAGTTTTTAAATATTCTACTATTATATTATCAAAATAAAAAGTTCTAAAAATTAATATTAAATCTATACTGCCCAAAGTGTATTTATATAATTCATTTATAAAATTATAATATTTTTATATTAAATTAGATCATCCAAATTATATTTATACTATTCAAAGTATATATAGATAATCAATTTATAAAATTATAACAAACTTTAATATTAAATTAGAGGCTAGATTAAATCTATACGAGCTAGATTGATGATGATATATTTATTAAAAAATTTTATTATGATAAATATAAAATAAAAAGCTTTAAGTTTGGATGGTTTGGATCTCATTAGAGGTGATGAGTACCATGGTAGTCATCCCCTATTATACAATAAAGACAGTTAAAATTTAATATTAAAATTTTTATAAATTAACTATATAGAAGTACTCTTGACAATATAAATTTAATATTAAAATTTTTATAATTTTTATTTTAATAATATAATATTAAAATATTTTAAAATGAATGGTATAGAGCATGTTAAAATAGAATTAATGGCCCAAATTCACCTAAAAGGTGATGAGCTCGTAATATGAACCCCTCCCGATATCACTGGCCTAAAGTGAAAATTGAAGAAAGTCAAAGGGTTTCTTCAATGATGTTAGAGAAGAGAGACAAACATGGGCAAATTTTAAACTTAACTAGCTTATCCCTAAGAAGCTTCTCCCAGTTAAATACTTGGCATGCCTCTCTCTCAAGCTAAATGGAATAAAATAGAATGTCAATTCTATGTTGATAAGATTACAGCTTCGCAATTGGACTCCAAGACACCTATATTGGGCCAACATTTATATTTTACCAAAAAGGTAGATTCTTTTTACGGAGCTTTCTTATACGGGGCAAAAGAAAGATGGGTAGAATCATGGCACAACTGGGGTTGAATCTAACAAAAAGATTTAGTCTTTCATAACATGATAAATTAAAGTTTGAAATTTCATTAGAAGAAGTGCCTACATTTAGTGTCTGATAGTACCTTGAACAGATTGCCTCTAATAGTGGAATACCTATAAGGGGGAAAAAAGAGGAGGATGACAAAATCATGGCACATGTTGTAATATCCTGTAAAACTAATCAAGATTTAGTTATGTAAAAGAGAGTAATTAAGTGAATTATTGTAGTATATGGCTAGAGATGTCTAAAAAATGTGTTTGATTGTGTTTTCAACCCTAAATGTGGATTCAAAGTAAAGTTAGGCCATTTAGGCATTAAAAGGTGAGAAATAACTAAAGAGTCCTCTGTGCCACATGCCGCGATGTAAGGGACGTTTGCCACGACACATAGATGGCAACCCAATGAGGAAGAGCCTTTTTGTACCATACACTGTGGTGTATGGTCAAAATCTTCTGATATACTGGTCGCGAAATAGACTGAACCAGAGAGAGGAAAAAGAAAAAACAAAAAGCACAATATTAGCTCTATTAGGACATGAGTTTAGGGACCTTTGGAGACATTTTGGAGCATCCTAACACCCAAGGTAAGTGCATTATACTTCTCTCTCCCCTTTCCTTCCATTTTCATGAAGGTTAAAGTTAGAGTTTGAGTTGGGAGAGTGATTTTTGATCCATATGAACTGTGGGTCCTAACCCATTAGTTAAAATAGATAAAATAGGAGTAGTTTAGAATATTTAAACCTTACTTGATTGTTGGGGGCCATTAATATTCCAAATTGGCATTTATAATTATTGTTGAAAGTGTTTGATGGCTATTAATGGTGTTTGTTGACTCATTAATAATAATGTAGGTTATTGGAACATAATAAACCTAATGGGTATCATCAGAAGTGGAGATTGTGCTATTGTGTGGGTTGGAGGGATGAGTTATTATTGGAAGTTATTCAAATTGAAGTATTAGGGGATACCTTTGTGAATTAATCGTAAAGTAACTATTTTGGCACCGTTCAAGCTATTTGGCAAGCTTTGAAAGTTGTGTTTTGAAGGGTAAACCCTTGAATTTTTAAAGGTTTGAAATAATTAGGGGAAAATCTTGTTTGTATAGTTATATGTCAATTACATGTTAGATGAATTAAATCATTTGAACATTATTTGGGTGCTTGAGAACTGTTTGATGCAAATTTAGTAATGTGTGAAATTGTGTTGAATTGCAGAGAAAAATATGCATATTTTTACATATGTAATTAATAATGAATATGTGATATTTGACATGTGGAGAATGATGAATGTATAACCTTTGGCATGTGGAGAATAATGGAGAAGAAAAATTGTGTGACTATAATATGATGTTATTAATCGTGTTAACATGACATAATAAGTGTCCATATGTGCATAGCATCATCATTGACGGGAGTTTCGTCTATAAAAAGGAATAGATTAGTAAATTCATGTGGTAGTGGTGACTTGTCATTAGAATCAAAAGCTCGCCTTAGCATTAACTGTTGAAATCGAAAGGTAGCTGTTGTACCATGATTGATTTGAAACTATTTTGCTTGTTCTTCGATGGACTAGAATAGTATTTGTCTTCACTGGTTCCTGAAGAGGCTAGATTAAAGGTACGACACTTCATAGTTGTTAGTATTAGGAAAAATCGTGATATACAAGTGAATGAGTTAATCCTGAGCCGATAGCTTCTCACAAGTAAAAGGATAGGTTAGTTAGAGTTATGAACGCAATCATTAATAGCCACCGGTTTCATGTGAAAGATAACAAGAGGATATAAGATTAGTATTGATAATGGATTTATGGTTTCGGCCAAATGGTTGTAATTATTATGATTCAGTGTGTCTCTTAGGGGCTCATGATTATTATTTTTATGACCCCAATATATACATAATTGTGATATATCTAATGATATATATTTCATGCCTAGTCACATGATTGCTATTTTGGCTGAGGCTATACTTGCTTTATGAACATATAATGGTTGTTTATTGCCATTTGCATCCATAATTAATTGATACGCAACTGCCTAGGCTAGGTTGACCTTGATTATTGAGTGTTTGTACTCACCCCTCATTTAATATTTTAGGGCTCAACTCATCGGATCAGGATAGGGAAAAATGACTGAAGGCCTAAGATTGTGTATAAATCCTAACAATAGGCCTCTAGATTTACTTTGACATATATTTAAATTGTTAATTTTCCAACTAAAAGTTCATATCATTCTTTTGACTACTTGCATTATAGATGAGAAAATATTTAGTATATTTTGTGCCTTGAACTATTGATATGTAATCGTAGAGTTTAAATAGAGCTAAAATACTAATGTAAATAAAATATGGTGTATTTGGTTGTCATTGGACAAATATTTGAGATTTTATGTAAAGTTATCTCCCCTATATGTTTTTGTGAATCAAGGGGTTGAATGGTAAATTTATAATATACGTGTATTAGAATGGATGCGGTGTGTTGCATGAGTCTCAAATGATTCATTGAGTGCAGTTTAAGAGTTGGTGTAGGCTTTTAGCACCTTTGTTGTGATTTAGACACCCTAATTGTGAGTAATTGTGAAAAATGAGTGAGCTTTGTAAAAGGTGCTCGACTTTTGTTAGAAAAATAATTTGATTGTGAAACTTGTGCCATTAGTTAGAGTTAAAAGAAAGCTCTTTATAGACACATAGATCAACTCAATTTAATGTCAGACGGAGAAATAGGACACATTAGAAGCTCATCCTGGGTGCTCTCATTTGACAATAAAATTGTTGTCAAACTTGTATAATACACCACGGCACATGACACAGGAGTAACACGCCATAGTGTATGTACCATTTTTATAGATAATAAATTCTTGTTCTCTTTTGCAAATGCTTCTTCCAGTTTTGGGATCCTATACTTCCACACATGTTTTAATCTGATTTGTGAATGTTGAAAATTTATAAAAATATTTTACATTATGAAAACTTGAGATCTCCATTTATATAATTTTGACAAACTTGATAATCCTTATTGGGTTTCGATCCTTGATTACTTTAGTTCTGGTAGTTAATTGTGTTTAAATAAAGAAGACCTTACACATGTGAGTTTGGAATAAAGTTTGCTTGCCAAAGAAAAATAGCAATCCTGGAATTAAAAAAAAAAAAAGTTGTGTGAGGAATGAGGCAACCATTGGTAAACAGATTTTGGACATTGCCTCAGGAGCTGATAATCTTCGGATAAGATGGACAAAGCGTACTTGAAAGGCCAAGACTTCGGTGCAAGGCTACACTGATTTCTGATATAAATTAGTTAATTATTTGTTGATTGGTTGCGTTTGTGGCTTTTTCTATTGAAAAAGGGGGGTGGGGGCTGAAGACATTTGGTCTCATCCCCTCAGAGTGATAAAGCAGGAATTAAGAGGTAAATGTTAGCATAGATGTGCAGGTGAAAAATATGGACTTGATGTTAATGAGATGAGCTTCATGCACTACTAAAAAAATATAAATTAGTGAAAAAATTAGATGAGAGGTCCTCCATTTCTCTCTAAAATATTAAATTAATAAAAAAATTAGTGAGAAATATTAATTTCATAGCTTGACTTAAAAATAGTGAGAAAAATAATAAGGACTGTCAATCACTCTCTCAAATAAGGGAATTAGTAAGGAACATAGTGAGGGACTACAAATCCCTTTCTAAAATAAAATAATTAGTGAGAAAATAGCGAGAAACTATCAATCCCTCTCTAAAATAAGATAATTAACGAGGAATTTTGTCCCTAGCTAATTACTACAAAAAAAATTAACTTTTGACAATGACTTTTAATTATATATTTAATTATTTTTATTTAAAAATAAAATTTAAATTTAAAAATTAACTAAAATATTCATAATAAAATTATTTAATATTTTCTCCATTTTAAGTTGATTTTCATTAATAAAATAATATTTTATTAAAAATGTAATATAAAGAATAATTTAAATAAAATATAAATATTTTTAACATATTAATAATTAAAAATAAAGTTTAATATGTATATATGTGTGTATTTTTATAATATATTATTTGATATATTTATATAGTTAAATAATATATATTTAATTCCTAATATAATGACTACATGTGCCTTTCAGTTTAACTAGCAAAGAAGGAGAGCATAAGGCTTAGAAGGTATGAGGTCAAGGGTTCAAGTTTTGGCTTTGGCATAAACATAATGAATATATGACATGGTAAGGAGCAAGTAATATGGCGCAAGGTGGACAATGACATGTCATGAGTTATCACACATGTGGTGGGTGATGCGGCACGAGATGGTAGGTGATGTGGCGGTTGACAAGGCACAAGATTGTTGGTGACATGTTACAAGTTAACGCACACATGACAGGTGATGTGGCATCATTATTTTTAAATATAGGCATATTTAGATAGGGATTAAAGCTATCGAATTTTGAATAGTATTAGTGAGGGCGAGGAAAATACGATTTCTTACTAAATTTAATGAGCCCTTTTTTAATTACGAATTTAACAAAGGACAAAATTCTTCACTAAAATACAATGTAGTTAGAGAAAATGACATTTAACGAGGAATTCTTTCCTCGTTAAATTCTATTTTTTTAATAGTGATGCAAAAAAAATGGTGTTGTTCATGATTACTTTATTGTTACAGGCTTTTGTTGGAGGGGGTAACCCTCCTTAGAACGTGATTCTTTTTTATTCTATTGTCGAGTATTATGGGAAACTCGCCACAATATTATCACTATCTTTTTAAACCAGTGTTTTAAGACTCAGACAGTCGAACCGGTTGAACTATCACCCGGAAATGAAAATAGTTTGATTCAATCATTTGGCCCGTTCTGGAAGTTGACTCGGGTTGGCTCGCTTTGACTTGAGCGGTTCTTGAAGACCCGAAGCAAAAACCTAGAATCTAAAGTGGTCAAACCGTTTTGACCCTTTTTCAATATATATGTATATAAATATTATTTTTTATTTAATTATTATATCATCAGTTCAACCACCGGTCTAACCAGTTGAACCATGAAACCCGTGACCCATTGATATCTCCAGTTCATTATCTGGTCCAATTTTTAAAACATTGTTTTAAACTAATATGAATCCTTGTTGTGTGGGAGTATAATAATTCACATATTTTATATGATTTTATCTCTTTTTTTTTAGTTTCTTAGCACTTGTTTTGATATATCCGGAAATAGTTTGGCCATATTTGTGATTGAAAGATAAGGGGATATTTTTAGGAATTTTTTTAGATTTATTACATATTATTCTAGATTTTATTAAATATTAATATTTTTTTATTAATTTTATTATTTCATGTGTAGGTGGTTACATGAAAAAGAGAAGAGTCAAAAAGGTAAAGTGAGAAAATATGAACCTGTTTAAAATTATTTTTATTTTATTATTTTAAAAATTAATATTTTATAAAAGATGTTTTAAGGATAAAAAATAATAAAAACATGTATTATTTGCATTTTTTCTTGTTCTTCAGAATAATAATATTAAAACACTTAAAAGATATTTTTATGTTTTTATTTTCCATAACAATATTTGGTTTTTTTATTTTTCAAAACACTTTTTGAAAATATATTATTAAACAAATTTTTTTATTTTTTTATTTTGAAAAATAAAAAACTGTTTTCATGACAAGTTGCCAGACAAGCTTTATGTTTCTCTCATTTTCATTTCTTTCTATTTTTTTTTCTCATTTACTTTTAATATTTAATTCCATTAAATTCTCATTCTCATTCCATATTTTGACAATTTTAGCCCAAATTCCATTCAATTTCACTTCCAGATTCCCCCATTGGAATAATCCATTTTTCCTTCTTCCATTTCCAAGCATGTGATCTCCACTTTAATTCATTCCTTCTCATCCAAGCATTCATATTCTCATTCACGGACACAGTAGCTTCAATTCATTCTCTTCGGTTCGTCTTTTCCTTCCATCGTCCAGGCCGCTTCATTCCTCTCTTCCTTTGATTCTGCACATTTCCATTTCCTCCACTTTAATTCAATTCTGATCCACTCAATTTCATCCACATTAAGTCCGACTCAAATCCTCTTATTCCATTCGACCATCCGATTCCTTTCTCATCAATTCATATTCTTCAATTCTTCTCACATGGCCGAATACTTCAATGCATTTTGAGCTAAGTTGGAAGCAACAATGTGAGGCTAGATCACTTGGATTCCAAGTAAATTGGATGTGCATGAGTTCTTGACCTACGTCAAGAGCCTAAGCAATTTTAATTTTAGTTTTCTTTTCTATTCTAGTTGCCAATTTTCCTAGATTTCTTAATTTTAATTTGGAGGGTTGTAACTAGTGCATTTTTAATTGTTTGATAAAATGTTTGAAATATTTGATTGAGGAAACTTGTATTTTGGCCATTGGAATGTTGATTTTTTTTTTGCTGGAATTTTAATATTCATTATTATATTCATACGCTTGCTTTGTTCTAGAATTGATCTATTGTATTAAATTGTGTGTTTGTGCATTGCTAATTTAATCATTGAAAACTTAGTTTGGATTTAATCAATTGGTTAATTTCAAATTAGGTGATGTTTGTGGCTATTTCTAACATGTTCAATAATAATGTACACATTAGAAGCTTAATAAAGCAATTCTAGTATATCGTATAATTGTTAAAATGTTAGGATTGTATAGTAACTATGCTTGCTAAGTTTAAATGATTGTTTGAAAATAACAACTATATAATCTCTAAAGTAAAAAAAAATTCAAAAAAAAAAGTCTATATAATGATGATTGCTGAAACTAATCACTATATAGTCCCATAAACTATTTAGCAATTAGTTTGAACTAACCGTTAAATAGTGTGCATGGTAAAAAAAAATTATAAAAAATAAAGACTATATAACAATTATTATTAGTAACTGTCATATAAATTGAGAGACTATATAATAGTTAATTAAATAATTGTTATATAGTTTCCTGTATCCAATCTTGCCTTTTTTATATTAAGGTTTTCTCCATTATATAATGGTTTTTGAAATAATTATTATATAAAATATGCTATATATAGACTTTTTTTTTTTTAACAGAAGATGATAAAAGCTCTCATCCTTTAAACAAATTTTTAGAATATAACTTTTAACCATCATGTATGAATCAAAAGAGAGTACCTTTTGTCCCTGGACCATAAAATGCTCTAATTTAATATGTGAAAAAGAAGTACTTGCATATCATTCATAAACAATAGGGAGAATTATAATTAGGTCCTACATAGAAAAATTAATTATATTCAGATCCCATACAAAAAAATTAATTACCATAATATTCATTGACAATTGAACTAAACTGCATTGACAGCCTGTCAATAGACCTTATAGTAATTAATTTTTTTGTGTGGGACCTAGTTATAATTCTCCCTATTGTTTATGAATGATATGCAAGTACTTCTTTTTCACATATTAAATTATAGCGTTTTCTAGTCCAGGGACAAAAGCATTCTCTTTTGATTCATACATGATGGCTAAAAGTTATATCCTAAAAATTTATATTGTAAATACAATTTAGTTCAGTTATTAATAAATTTTATAGTAATTAATTTTTCTATATAAAACTTTAATGTAATTGTCCCTAAACAATATCCTTACAACTGCAACAAGATTTGAACCGATAATGTTATATATTATAGATAAATTTTTTATCAATTAAATTAACCTTCGTTTGCTATTTAGTCTTAAGTACATCTTATCTATAGCTTTGTCTGGGATTTTGTTTGTCAACACAAATTGACATCTCATTCGTCAATAAAGTGAAGAAAATCCATGAAACACTCAACCGTGATGAAATATTGTTGGGCCTTTCTTTGGTCTCAGGTCCATTAATTTTATTCGTGCATTTTAAAGCCCAAAGATCTAACCCTAACAAAAATGTACAAAATAAATTACAGAAAATTAAAAAAAAATCATAATGACAAAACCTTTTTAAGAAAATAATAAATTTCAGTTACCTTAACTCTGCAGTGGTCAATTGTTTAATAATCTTAGTTCAGATAATATACAAAGTAAACAGCTTGTGAATTTAGATGGGAAAATGAGAAAAAGAAAAAAAATCCTCTAAAATATGCAAATTTCATGAAACCCTACAAAATGTGCTAATTCTTTTTAAGTTTTTTGAGATCTTTTTGACATGAATGTCTTTGTTGAATGAATATAATAATCTCAATGTAAAATAAAAAAAAATGGATCAATGATTAAAAAATTTGTAAAGTAAAATTGCGGAACTTATCATTTGATATCCCATTTGAATTATTGTCCAAAAAAAATAGTCATTCCTTAAACCAAAATAGTCACTTTCATTTACAACACTTGAATTTCAAGGATTAAAGAATTTGCAAACTAGAATTTGTCATTTAATATCTCTTTTAAAACACTTAGGGTATTATAATTGTATCACTAAAGATATTAATATGAGAAAGGTCTCAAGAGACTTGAAAAAGTGTTATCATATTTTGCATAATCTCATTGTCATTTATATGTCATTTTTTTGATTTTTATGGTTAACTAACTTTTTTTAGAGGTAATTATTATGATTAATTAAATTTCTTAAACTGTGTAATATAATTTTTTTCTCTTATATATAAAAGTGGAGGAAGTATTATATAATTGACTTACTTTTTATTTTTTACTTGAGGGTTATATTTAAAATTTTACTTATTTTTATTTTTTATATTTTATTGTATTGATATTGATAAAGTTAATAAAAATGACTTATAAATAAGATTGAAGGGAGTATATAATAAAAATTAGAAGAAGTATTAAATAACATAACAAATGGGCCGGTACGCGTAAGTCTTTCACTGGACTTATGTTAGAATAGTCAAAAAATATAAAGGTCCAATCCTTGAAAATGAAAATGAGATAAAGGGGAGTGAGAGAACACACAGAAGTTCATGACAATTATACTCATTTATTGTATATATAAATCATTTTTTATATGTTGCTTCTTACATAAAAATAAATTATTAATTAATTTATTTTAATTTTTTTATTTTTTATAAATAACAAAGAAAAAGTAACATAATAGAGAACGTGTTTTTTAAAAATGATGTATTTAAAATAAAAATAATTAGTATATTTCTTTTTTTATTTTAATGAAAACTGAATTTACTTTGATCCAATGAGGGAAGTAAGAATAAATATTCCTCTAGACTTATTTATAAGACAGAGAAATAAAAAAAATTTTGATTATATTTATAAGATATTTTTTAAATTTTAATGTTCCTTTTTACATTTTGGTCTTTATTAAGTGATTTAAATAAAAATATTAACAATGAGATTTAAGAATATTTATTAAAGGTAAAGGTAAAAATTTGTTAAGTTTTAAAATAGAGTTAATGAAGTTTAAAAATTTTTTAATTTTGATAAAATATACTAAAAATGATTTATAAATAGTACCAGAGAGAATATTTGAGAAACATATCAAATGTTTCAGCATTTGCCTCCTCCAATCAAGGAGGTGGGAAATGAAAATGGAGGAGGCAAAGGAGAAAAAAAATCTAAATTCAATTCATGAGCTTTTCTTTCTCTTAAAAAAAAAAATTCATGAACTTTAATTCCTAGCTAAACTATTGGCTAAAGTATCGTTCTCCATTTGCACAAGCATAATAGAGACATGCCTAAATTTGCAAATAAAAAAATAAAAAAAACAGATGTTGAGTGTTTTGTTCTCTTGTCAAAAAAGAATTAGTTGCTTCCACACATTCATACTAAATGTCAACAAAGTGATAGCCTCTATTCCAATACATCTCATCAAGTCCTTCTCGGATGCCAAGAATTCCAGTAATTCCAAGGGGATAAGATCCAACCTTAGATAAAATCACATCCACCAATCACCATTATCACCTCTTATTACAACTTTAAATAAAATCATTTCAATAACTTGCAATTTTATTATGAGAATACCACTACTTTTATTTTCTAAACCGTCGGCACATGAATCGATTTAAAAATACAAATTTAGAAAGCTATTTTTACAATAATATAAACTATTTCGTCTATTTGGTGGCATCAATAGTATTAACTAAGGTATCAGATCCAAACATATATTGGAACATATGTAAGCAAAGATTACATTCCAAGGCACTTATTAGTGAGAGAGTACCTTCTAAGTTCAATTTGGGAATTCCAATTCACTCAACCACGAACGTAAGGTCTAATGAACTCAAGCCATTTCTTGTGCTTGACAATCTAATTTCTTTTTTTTAGACAAAAAATGATAATTTAATTATTTTTTATTTTAATAAAATTGTTAAAAGTGATTTATAAATACGATCATATGAAATATTTTTTTAAAAAAAGTTTATATAGTAAAGATGACAAATAAATCTATGATAAAAAAAAATAATAACGAAATAAGTCTCCAAAATTTTGAAAATGGCATCCACATCCAAAGTTTTTTCATTATTAAAACAAGAATAGAAACAACCTAATAGATAAGAATGCCTCTACTCTAATGTTAGTGTAGCACAGTTATAAATTGAATAAGATTAATTGTAAATAATCAACAATCAATATAAAATCTTGGAAAACAACATAGATTGGTTGTAGAAGATGTTAATCCATCATAATATAAAGAATTAAAGTTCAAGTTCATGGATGGTAAATTACCAACAAGAATTAATTTTTATATATGATATAAAATTGAATTGTGAATTTTAAGAAAATAATTGTAAATTAAATCAGTAACATATCTAAATAATAATGAGTTTCAGTAAAATTTGCGATATATTCTTCGAGATTTATAATTCATTTACAGCACTTTTTTCATTTTTGTAAATTAAAAAATATATGTTCTGGTCAAAAAAATTCAAATGTATATGTGTGTTTAGATGTTTGTTTGTCTTTTCAATTTTCATTAGAGGATATTTCTATGTCATTTCCCAATCTTCAACTAGAAATTCACATGGGCCACTTCTCTTATCTGTCATGTATCATTCAAGGAAACTTAAAAGCAGGTCACACTTTCACATGCTCCCTCCATAAATTAGAGAATCTTTCCCACTTCAATTATTATGTATCCGGTGGATCCCAATTTTAGATCTCTGTCACCCTTTTCTTGGTAAGGAAAAACCTGTATACTCAATTTTATATATTTAAAATTTTTATCTTTAATTAAATTAATATATGTGTATTCATGATAAATTATTTATTTTATAATAAATTCTTGTTAGTAATATTATTAACATATTAAAGTTCACATATCTTGATTTGATTGAATGAAAGTATGTAAGGGTAAGTATATAAATCTTGCTTTTAAAAGTATTGTTAACTCACTAAATCTATATTAATTTTTTTTAAAAAAATCAATTTCAGGAGAAAGATGATATTCAAAAAACTATATAAAGACACTTGAATTAGAATTAATTTTTCTTTTTTAGTAATTTGTTAGGAATAAATTTAAAAATTAGTAATTAATAATTCTTTATGTAATTTATATTAAGAACCACGGATTTTTCTATGAGGAGCCCTTAATAGAGATAGATAGAAAAGAGTACTATTTGTTAACATATATACTTATTTCGTAAAAATAATATTAGGTAATATTAAATATGCATATACACGCACATAAGTATTTAACTTCGATAAAAATTATCTTATAGTTTAATTTATTTTAATCCTTTAACTAGTATTATTAATTTGAACAAATAGTTTTAACTGGTAAATTTAATTAAATATAACATAACGACAGCGTTACAATTACACTTAAGTTTAAGATAATTTTCATTTTAAAAATATAATTTTCATTTAAAAATAATTTTTGTTGTGAAAATAAATAATATATTTCTTAAACTTACCCAAATTTGAAATATATTAACGACCCATATATTAAAAAAAAAAACTAGGTTGAGGCTATCGATTCTAACCGTCAGAATGTATTAGAAAATAAATTGATTTATCATCATTATTATTGTAGAAATTATTTAATCATAAAAAATAATGAAAGTGAAAATTTTTAAAAATATATAATATGATGATGCAAATCCGTTGGGTGATGTTCTGAACTGTTATTATTATTTTTTTTGAGTAAATGGGAATTCATTAATTCCAAGGGAAACTGTACAAAAACTGAACTATTATTTTAGGATACAATTTTAAAACATAAAGCTTTATTTCTTGATTGTTACTAAAACAAAAAGAAAAAAAAACTCACTCTCGGGCCTCAAATAAACAATCTAAATAAAAAAAATCATGTAAAATTACAAAGTTACTCTAAAAATCTTATATCGATCCTCAATTTAAATGATCAATTATTACTGGATAATTATTAGCAGAGTTGTTCCATGAACAATTAAGAAGCAATAAGTGACAATTATCTAGTAATAATCAATAATTTCATTAAAAAAACCATATGATTTTAGAGTAATTTTGTGATTTTATTTCATTGTTTTGTAAATAATTAACAAAAAACATTTGTACATTTCAACCAATTTTTTTTTTGTATCAATTAAGATTAATACGTAAAAATCATGTAACTCACACCGTTACAAAAAAAAATCTGCTACATGTTAATTATCATATTCACTAATCAACGAGATCATTTAGCTCAGCAAGTTCTTTCAAAAATCAAAGTTAATTAACTTTGATATGTTAATTATCATTAACACGTTGTTTTCACTTTTTCTGACCATTTAAGAAAATAAACATTACAATTAAAATTTACATATCAAATTTATAATTAAGAAAGATTTAATCACTTGGTTCTTGTAATTTTGACCAAGATATAATTTAGTCCCTCAACTTTGAGTCATCATAATTCAGTCTCTAAAGTTTTGGCTTAATTATAAATCATTTACTAAACTTTGCCTTTTACAATTTAGTCCCTAAATATTCAATTTCTTAAATATTAGTTCCTATATTTTAGAAAATAAAATTATAAAGATAAAAAACTATTTTAAAATTTTAAAATTTATAATATTTATAAAGATTAAAAAGGTTTAATAATTTAAAATATTAGTAATAATTTTAAAATATTTTTAATCTTTATAATTTTATTTTTTTAAAATATAGGGACCAATATTTAAGAGGTTAAAATTTCAAGGACTAATTTACAAGAGGCAAAGTTCAGAGACTGATTTACAACAGAGTCAAAACTTTAGGGGCTGAGTTATAATGAGTTAATATTCAGGGACTGAATCACAACTAAGTCAAAACTACAAGGATCAAAAGATTAATTTTTTCTATAGTTAATTATATTTAGAGAGATTATTGATAATGTTACAATAAATGTAGGTTTAAAAGATAATGTCATCATCAAAATTCCCAATAAATATATGCATCTTTTTAATAATCCTTCTAATGTTTAGAGTAATTTAAATTTGAAATCAGATTGAGTAGTAATTTTTAAAGCATACGAGGCAAGTGGAAAACCAACTTAAAAGCTATGTAGGATTGATCCAACAGCCTCACACATATGGGGTGACTCTAATGTCACTAGTTCACATAATCATTGGTAGATGGAATAAGTTTCATGAGGAGAAAGTTTTCCCAAGGTGAAAATTTGATAATTTATTTAACGAAGTATATTAGGCTGATTAATACAAACCAGTCGGCTCAGCCCCTCTAAAATCTAGACATGCAAAAAGACATTTGTATCTCTCCCTCTCATGACGACATATATAGTTAGGAATATGAACAAGCTCGGTCCTTAAGAGCTTAAGTCTTTGAGCTCGGTTCTCTATTTTTAATTTCTATTTTGAGGTCCGACCTTTATATAAAAGGTTCAGGACTGGGCCCGAAAGCACTATCCTAAAAAATTAAAATAAAATTAAACATTATAAATTAATTAAGATAACTTGAAATTAAAAAAAATTAAAATCCTCACAATCTTTTAAAAATTAAACAACATATTTAAAAATCTAAACAATACACATTCATCAATCAAAACTCAAATCTTTTTCATTTTCATCATTTACAAATAAAACATTAGATCTCTCATATGCAAATGCACTTGTTAAAGATGGAGATGGATATTCAATGTCAATTACTTTTACAACTTCTTTTTCATCACCTATAATAAATATTAATCAAATTGTGTCATTATCAATCAAATATATATATATGTGTGTGTTAAGATAAGCAGGTTTATTAGGGTTTAGAGAGCTGCTTGGATCCGAGCTCTTTTTTATAAGATTTATCAGGGTCCGGTCTTCAAATCTAGTTCCTTAAAAAAAATTTAAAACTCAAACTCTTATTTAAATAGAGTTTTTAAGTCCGACCTTGATTCTTGATTCTAACAACACACAAGAAGCACTTGAGGAAATTAAAGTTCAGCAAATGAAATAGGTCCCAGATAAAATAATTTAAAAAAAATTGTACATAAGGACTCAATGAGCGAACATTTTAGAAAGAAGTATCAAGTATTGAAGTCTCTGAAGGTGTATGCACATCTCAATTATCATCAATATTCTTTCGATGAGTCTTCGTGAATATGAATGACCCGATCCTGGGTCAGTGGGGGAATCTATTCAATGCAAAATTTTAACAGTGGTTTGATTTGAGCCATATTTCATTGAACACTACCTAGGACCGCCTCTGACAGAGTGCTCAGATTCTGATAGATCAATGTTGGGATGATTGGTTCATCCGCCGTCCTCCACTTTGACCATTTTGTTTGAAGACTATCGGAACTTTGACGGGGCTAGTACCCCTCATGATGGTGTTGGTTAATTTCATTTACTTCTATTCATGCCTTGTGCTTTACTCCTCCTATTGCACTCTGTGCTTGTTTTGCATTTTAATGAAAATTCTTTACTGGCAACAAAAAAAAATCAGAAATGTAAATTGTGGATTATGATATCTTCAAGTGTTGATCATTTCTTGTAAATTGTTGATAGACAAAAGGAATATTTAAAGGTAAAATACAAAGACGATGTTTGATGTGTTGATAGAAGTTTTTATCGTCAGCCACTCAGCCTTCCTCTTCCCACTAGGACTACCTTGTCTCTATTCCCAAACACAACCCTGAACCCGCGGTATCTTTTTAGGACCGTGATATATCACATATTCTAAAAAATTTATTTAGTTTAAAATAATATTATTTTTCAATTATAATATAAATTATAATGGGTCAAAATCTTAACTTTTTCAATTTTTTTTTATATTTTTCTAATCATACCCTTGAATGGAATAAATATAATATTTAATTCATTCTAAATGCCCTCATTAATTATTTGAGTGAAATATAATAAAGTAAAGGGGTGTGTGTGTAGTACTGGGCAGTTACGGGTCAGCTTGCGGGCTAGCCCGCACGGGCTGGCATTTTTGCAGGTTAGGTTGGGCCAGCCTGCTAGATAAAATGGGCTGAAAAATTCAACCAAATTCATTTTTTAGCGGGCTAGCCAACCCGCGGGTTGGCCCGAAAAAAATTGTCAGAATTTTTTTAATAATTTAAAATTTATATAATATAAATATATTTATTTATTTTATATTTTAAAGCAAATTAGCAATTAAAAAATTGTAAATAAATAAAATAAACATAGAATTCAATCAAGCAAATTCATTTTGCTAGATTTTTATTATCAATCATCTTCTCACCTAGATAAGCTATCTTTGTCACTGAGAAAAAAAATTTAAATATAAATTCATATTATTTTTCTCAGTAAATTCATATTTATAATTTTAATTAATAAATTTTATGAGATTAATAAATAATATATATTTAAAATATTTCTATAAAAACTAATAAATCATCTTCACAAACTATAATAAAAATTTTATTTGCAAATTATAAAAAGAATTTACAATATATTTCAAATGTAAAGAACATATTTAAGAGTCATAAATTATATAGTTAAAAAATATTATTATTATTGTAAATTTATAAAAAATATAATATAATTTTAAAATAGAAAATTATTTTTTAAAAAGTATGCTAGCCCGCGGTCCAGCCCATTTTAGCCCGCTAATTTTACGGGTTGGGCTAACCCAGCCCGTTTTAAAAAATGGGCCAATTTCTTTAACCCAACTCGTCAAATTATGCGGGTTAAACAGGCTAGTCTGCGGGCTCAAACTGTTTGCCCGGCTCTATGTGTATGTGACCTACCTAATGCCTTATATTTTAGATTAAATAAGATTTTTTAAAAATGTTTTATATTGTGATATAGAATAAGAATAAGTGTATTAGGTAGTTTTTATAGTTAGTTTTTTTAAATTTACTTTTATTTCATTTATTACTCTTTTTAAAAAGAAGGGTTATGTGTCATTTTTGCCATTAAATTTTTCGTGTAAGGTTTGCGGGTGTTTTGAAATTAATTTTAGGTCATTTTTGTTCTTAAGCTTTTAAAATTCCACGCCGCATTGTCTTTGAGAAATATAAGGCATTAGCTAGACACATTTTGTTGACTTTTTTTTATCTTCAAAACAGTTATCTAATTTTATAGTGATACTTTAAATTTTTTTAATTTTTGTTTGATATTAAATTATTCCAATAATCTTTGAATGATATTTTTTCTAAGTAAAAACCATTTATTAATAATTTTTTTGGGACAGCATCATTAAATAAAATACACCTTTTTAACTTCTTTTTTTTTTAATACAATACACCTTTTAACTTTGTTACTTTTCTGTTACTTCTTTTACTGTTAAGCTTTGAAGCTTTTAACTTTGTTATTTCGTTTTATTATGCTAATATAATTATTCTTTTTATAAAAAAAATACACCTAAATTTTGGATGAGTGATATCTATAAAAAGATGAAGTTATATATGTGAGTATAAGATATTTTTTATCCAAAAATTATAAGATATTCTTAGCTCCAAGAAAAATAATCAAAATTATTAAAGACAATATGCTCTCTTCATCTTTTTTTGTTAGTTAACAGGGTAACTTAATCATAAATAAATTTTTTGTTAATTTCAAATATTTATTAAGAACATTTTTCAAAAAAATCTCATTAATTACTCTTAGAAATTATCAAAATATCTTATATTTTTAAACATAATATATCTAAAAGAATTATTTATGATTTTGAACAGAGGGAGTATATGTATATATAGCTATGTGTGTGTATTACACATGACACAACATGTGGAACTGAAAACTTTTATTCAACGAATGCCTGAATTTCATTACAAACTTGGGAGTTTTGCAATTGTTTTTAAGAATTGATAGATAAAATTCCATCATGCTAGAGTTGAGAAAGACAACAGCTCCTTGCAGGATAATTGGTATTTTACACCTTGGAAAAAATATTTTAAGCTTTGTGACCTTATAATTTATCTTTTAAAGATAATATTTTGGTTTTTTTAGAGTCTTATATATTTTTGAACACATCCCTTTCAAAATTTAAAATTACAATTATGATTTACTATATTGATTTTTTTTGAAGTAGGACCAAAGTATTAATAATTTCCTTGAAAACTCCAAATGTCACGCTCTATTTTTCTAAGGGGCATAAGAGGAAGTTGAATATCAATTTCTACTTAATTTCCACCTGACCGTACAAGGTTATTGATTGCTCTATTTATCACATCAACTACTTACTAATTACTCAATCCGTCCAAATTATAAGACATTTTTTAAATAAAATATCATATATTAATAAGTCTTATTAAATACATTTAATAATATTTTTTAAAATAAAAATATAAACTTTTAAAAATACCCATCATTTAATATATTAAAAAGAGAAGAAACCAACATTAATTATAGAGAGAGGAAGGGTAATATTAAAATTGGTGCATTCAGTGAAACCTTAATTTACTTAAAGTGTCTTATATTTTAAAACAAAAAAACTCATTTAAAAGTATCATATAATTTAAAACGGAAGTAGTAATATTGTTGATTGAGCATCTCAAACTGAAAGTAACATCAAATCACATAATTAAGTTGATTTTTATTACAAGTTCACAGCCATCTCAAATTTCAATCATCATACTAAATACTCCCTTCTATTCAAAATATATGATACTTTCTACCAGTTAATGTTAGTTCAAAATGTATGATACTGTATAAAAAGGCAATAACATTAATTTCTTCATTTTCACAAATTTTATATTAATTATATTGCTAATAGCATTATATATACCAAAGAAAATAAATGTAATTAAGATAGATTAATGTTAATTAAAAGGTAATCTTAAAAAGTAGTGATGATTTTTTACTCATTTAATGATGTGAATCATTTTAAGTACTTTTGTTAATCCTTATGAAAGTAGTTAAAAGTATCTTATATCTTGGACAGGGAGTATGATATTCCATATCTACGTTGAACTTAGAAAAGGATTGTACCAAGTACCAACTCTATATCCTTCTCATTCCCTTTGTTTTCAAATATAATCAAAATTTAACTTACTCACATAGTTTAGTATTAACTTATAGAATTTCATATTATTTAAGCACATATTCTGTAGATTCTAATATATTTTGGCTCAATTATATATATTTTGATTGTTCAAATTAGGAAAATATGCATTTTGCTTTGAATTTGCATACTTGGCTTTGATTTAATATTTTTGAACTTAATTTGTGTTATTTTGATTTAGGGTTTGATTAAAAACATTTTTGGATCTTTGTTGATATGTTTGGTAGGCTTTTAAATGAAGAAATAAAGTGCATAAAGGCTAAATTTCATTAATAGCAGTTTCACGACTTTCACCGTTGTTAGCAAAATGTTCCGTTTTATTTGTCTGAAAATGCTTAGTTAGGATGCATATATGCTGTAAGCTCAACCTCAGAACGCATTCTACACACTTTAAGACACATTTAGAGCTTGGTTGTATTAGGGTTTAGGCATTGGAAGTGCTTGAAGTAAGGGAATAATGTTTTGAAGACATTTGAAGCTCCTTTTTTTTTTTTGGTTTTTCCATTCCTCTTCCCTTTCCTCTTTCGTAATGTAAAATGGGTCCAATTATTTTGTGTATTTGTAGCTTGTAGATGATTATGAGTTAGGGTTGTGCAAAAGTCTTGTGGTCTCGTTCGGTCTGGTCCGACCCATGAAAATCCGGTCCTGTCTAGTCCTGTAAAATGCTGGTCCTATAGGACCAAAAAGACCAAAAAGACAGGATTGATTTTTCGGGTAAGACCAGACTAGAGACCAAGCATCTAGACTAAGTGATCCGGTTTGGTCCTATATAATTATTTTAATATAATTAAAATTAATTTATAAATTATTAATTAATAAGCCTTAGAAAAAAAGTCTTAATCCTGCCTTGCACTTTGCACTCTGATCGAAAAAAAAAACCTTAACACTATTACTCAACAGCACTTAGCGTCTCAGCCCCTCACTCAACTTTGCTCTCATTCTCAATTTCTTCAGTGCGCCAAAGCCCTAGCCCCTGCCTTGCACTTTGCACTCTGATCTTGATCTGTTCGAATTTTGAAGGAACATATTTGTGGGCTGATTTTTATTACTTCTATTCTTGCTGATTTTTTTCCTCTAGTCTATTTTTGGTCTTTCCTCTGATTTTTTATTGAAGTTATGTATTTAAATCATTTAGAGTTTGGACTGTAACTAAAATATTATTTTCTTGGTGTTAGAAATTATTATGAATTTATTATGATTATAAGTGTTTTTATTATCTTAATTAAATTTGTTAAGTTGAAATAAATTATTGGTCATCATAGAAAAAAAAGAAAAAAAAAGGCTAAGTGAGTATTAGACTAACAGGACCAGTCTCCCAATCCTATGGACCAAGTCCAGTCTTGTTAATCTTCAAGTTTTCACAGGATCAGACCGGACTACGGGTTACCTAACCCAATCCTTTTCATAAAAAGGACCAGACTCCAGGTTAGGCTAAAGTCCAGTCCTGTCCAGTCTTTTGTGCAGCCCTATTATGAGTAGCTAAACTATTTGTTTTAGGATTATTTGAAATCTTTGTATGGATTGACACTAAATTCCTCCTCTATTTTTGTGATTAATAATATATATGTGTTTATTTTACTCTTGTCTTAATGCTTCTAAGTGTATGGCCACCATTTTTATGATAGGTTCACTTGATTGATGTTTGAGAGAACTAAGTTAAGTGTAGAAGTTGGGTAAAATAGTGTAAGAACTTGATATTTGCATGTTGAATAGATAGTTTTGTATAACCCTAATGTGATATAGTAAGATAGAGATATACTTGTTAGCCTTGTATAACCACATTAGGGTTGGTGTTTAAAATTGAGTTTTATTAATTGTAACAAAAGATTGGGCAATTAATTTAACTAAACACTTATTCATGACTTGAGAGAGCTTGTCCAAATATTTTTAGAACCCTAAGTTAGCATTTTTTTTTATTAAAAACATTTATGAGAGGATGTAATTTTAGTGCTATGAAATGCAATGGGGATAAATAATCTGAGATTCCATTTTGTGCTTAAAGTTTGTGAATTAATTGCTTTTCTTTATTTTCTAGAGTTAATTTAATTTGTTAAATCATCTTCACCTAATTATATTTTGCTCAACTTGATTATATTTGTTTAATCTTTTGCTTGATCGTCATTTTTAAACAACTCTTTGTAAGAATAATACTAGTAATACTTTATTATTCGTTACAACCTGTGCACCTGTGAAGAGCAACATTTAGGAATGCCAATTAATCATAATAATCATATTTGAAATAGAAACATTTGGACTAAAATATCCTTATAATTAATGTTTACTTTTTTCCCTCTAATTTGGTGATACTATCCATTTATGAGGGGCAATTTGAGAAAAAAATGTAATAAATGCTTCTTGAAATTTATAGTTTTGCTTATTGATAACTTATTGAAATTGATGCCAATTTAGCATATTTTTCTATACTTTCATTTACCATTTGGTTCAATTGTAAATATTTTGAGTTTAAATATAGGAAAATGGGCTTTAGTTGAATTTAGCCTTAATAATAGGATTTATTGGCAATTTTTGCAAAGAATCTTGCCTGGATTTAAACTTTGAAAGATCTTATAGTCATATATATTATTTCAGGTGACTTCTAATGGGTAATCATGACAATGGAGAGCTAAATGATGCTTGAAGATGTATTTGAAAACATAAAAGCAACCAAAATTGAGCCACAAAAGAAGATGAAGCTTTATGTATCATGTGTCATAACGCATGCACAGTACGCCTTGACATATGGCACAAAGAAAAGGGCTCTAGGAATTGCACAGGCATCATGGCATAAGGACAACAAACTGTGGCACACTTCACAATTTTGCACATGTGCTATAATGTAATGACAACGCGTTGCAAAGCATGGCTAAAATGCTATTGAGCATTTTGAGGTGTAGAACGCAAACTAGGGTTACATAAGCTCATTTCTACACCTTTAAGAAGACACACATGATTTTTAGAGGTCCTTTGAAGCTAGCTCTACTAGAATGTTGGGTTTTTAAAGGAGATTTAGCTAAGGATTGAAGATTTAAAGAGATTCAAGTGGATTTCTTTTAGTTTTTCTGCTTCCCTTCCCTTTTCTCTTTATGTTTCTGATATGGGTGCTGAACAATTTGTTATTTATTGCTCTTTTCTAAACATGAGTGGCTAGTTTATTTGTTCTAGGATTGTTTCAAACCTTTATATGGATCAAGACTTGATTAATCCTCTCTTTTGATAGCTAATGATATATGTGTTTATTTTATCCTATGTTTAATGTTTCTAAGTGTTTGGCCAGTATTTTGATTGTTGTGTTTATGTAAGTGGTGCTTGAGAAATCTAACTTAGATATAGAACTTGGATAAAATAGTATTGAACTTAAATTTTACAAAGATAAATGAATGATTTTGTTAGTAAAATAGAGATATTTTATTAACCCTTCACATTCACATTAAGATTGGTGCTTAAAAACTTGTTTTCACTAATTTTTTTTCAAGAGATTGCAAAATTTTAGTGTTGGCAAAAATATTTGATTTTGACTTGAGAAAGGTGTTTCAAATAAATTAAAATTTTAGATTAGCACTTATTTTTATTATAAATCATCTCGAGAGGAATTAATTAAAGTCTTATGAAATATAAAGAGGAGAGATAATCCTAGATTTTTTTCTCTCGAATTCGTAGTTTCAAATAATTTACTTGTTTTGAACTACTTGTTCAATCTAATTTTCATACTCTCACACAAATATCATACTTGATTTTGTTTAACATAACTCAAAGCTTAGTAGTAAATTTTTAACCCTTTTTTTTCTAAATCCTTCTGGGAACAATATCTCTAGGATGTTCTACATTTATAACAACTCGTATGCTTGTGGAAATGCTTAATGGCGAACACTTATAAATAATAATAAAGCATATGATAATTTTTCATTTAAAATGGTGATGTATGTTCTTTCCCATTTTATTTTGGTTCTGATAGGTGTTCTTTTATTGGAATAGATAATTTCGTTCGAGTCACTGTTGGGCACTAAATGTAAACACTTTTTTTAATAGGAATTTGAACCTCAATTCACCATGTTGTGAGTTATAACCACTTTCGCTAAACCCAACCTCCATTGGTTGTGTGTTGTTGTTTTTTTAACTTTATATATATATATATATATATATTCTCTTTAATTTTATTTATAAGGCACATTTTAAAAAGTCTATTTAGTTTTATTTATAAGTCATGGTGCGACTTTTAAATAATATTTAAAATATATTTTTAAAATTACCCTTTAAAAGAAAGAAAAAAGAACATAACATTATTTTTTAAATTTGTTATATAGGGGTATATTTAAAATTTTATGTACTTTTATTTTTTTATTCTTTTATATTGATATTGATAAAATTGATAAAAATAATTTATAAAAAAGATTGAGAGAGTATATGATTAGATGGCCCCAAAGTAGATTCAAGGAGGAAAAGAAAGAGTCTAAGTGTATCTTGAGATGCAAAAAACTAATCTCGAAGAAACGTAGGCATTGATGAAGCTCTAGTATATGATAGATGTACTTAATAAATAGAATAAGACGAAGTAAAATATATTCTTTATTATTGTGAAGCTAATGGAATAAAAAAATAACGAAGAAAAAAGAAATAATCTTTATGCATTTATAACAATAAAAAATAAAGTTCATTTCTTCATTCACGTAAGAGCTAAGAGTATCAAATGCTTAATATATGATCCTTACGAATTTTTAACAAAAAAATTAAAGTTACTAATAACATTGTTAAAAATATTGATCAATATAACCGTGGACAATATAATTGTTGACTAAATTTAACTTTAAATCTCTAAATTATAACTATAGCTCATAAGAGAATTTTTTAAAGCCTTTCTCTATCAGACAATTTTCAGATCAAGCGATACAAAATATTACAAACTCTAGAGTTTGAGAGGAAGTATTGTGATAAAGATTTAGTCTATTAATATATATATCTATTAAGATTTATTATGTTGAAATTCAAAAAACATTTTGCATTTGTTAGATATTATTAAAATATTCATTAATTATTCTTAGGTTTATCTATATATTGATTCAATATAGAGCCGATACTTATTCGAGTCAGGTTTGGATTGGGCTTGAAGTATCTTATTTAGATCAAGCAGGCCGATCTTATTCAGATTAGGTTTAAAGTATCTTACCATTTTAACAAAGTCTATATAATTAAGCTCGATCTTAACTTTTTTGGTCAGATTTGGGCTAGTCTATTAGGCTTGACCTGAATTACCGGCTCTGATATTGAAGCCTTTTATATGACCCTTTTTTCATGATCTTTTATGAGAGGATCATCATCTTTTCTGTAATTCTACTAACACATAATAGTTTTGAGGTTCATGCAGTGACCATAAGGCGTTTAAAATGGGTGAGGATGTATCAAGAATACCTATCATCGTACGAGCTCTACAATTATGTTATGATGACAATGCTCTTTTAATTTTATTTATAAATTATTTTTAACATATTTTATAAGTATAAAAAAAGTTTTAAATTTATTAACTTTATTTTAAAATTTAATAAGTTCTCAACTTTACTCTTATTAAATATATATATACATATATTTTAATAATATTTTTTTTCTAATATTCAATGGAGGGTAAAAAAATTTGTGATAAAAATTTAATGACATAATTTATAAATAATATTAATTTTTTTGTCCTAAAAATTGAACCAAGGGAGTAATTGAAAAGATGATAGGTTTTTGATAAAAAAATATTTTACTTTTAAAAAAATTATTTAGAGAAAATATTGCTCACCCACGTATTCTTAAGTAGAGGTGTCTAAGCCCGAAGTAGGGGAGTTCACGAGACGGGATGGGACCGGGACACTCCCATCTCATGTCCCGTCCCGAAAAAAAAAATTGGGATTGAATTTTCACTTCGTGTCCCATCCTGTCCTGAAAATCGTCCCGTTCCGTCCCGTCCCGTTAAGAGTTGGGACGGGACCGGGATAAGATCGAGACGTTCCGCCATCCCGATAAATGGAATAATATCGAAAAAAAATCTGGATAATAACGTTTATTAAAATTTTAAATTATATAATTTATTAAGTTTAAAATCAAAACAACACAAGTATATAAATAAGAATAATTTAAAATTAATTATTGAATTATATTAATCACAACTACACATTATAATAACAAATACAAGTGATATTTATGCCATAAGATTAGCAACAACAGGCAAGTCAAACATAATATCAAATCATTGTTCTTCTACTTTGGTGAAGATGCGCTAAGCTAATTACTCTTCTAAAAATAAAGCAAGAAATACGTTTTAAATAAAATTTATTAAATAGATAGATATAAGAATAAATTATATTAATTTAATTAATATATTATAAAGAAAGATATCGTCATGTTTATTTCATGCCATTAAGATTATCAATATAAAAAAACTTTAGTTTTAAATAAGAATTGTAAGTATTAAATTATAATTAATATAATTAATATAAATATAAATTATATTAATATAATTAATATATTTAAAAATAGAAAATAATATATATAATATTTGAGATGGGACGGGACGTCCCAATGATAATCCCTTGTCTCGTCTCATCTTGTCTTGAATCTTTTTACTATCTTATCTTGATTATTTTTAAGTCAGGATAAGACTATCTCAATATAATTGGGACGATATCAGATTAATCAAGATGGGCTCAGATACCCCTGACCTTAAGGCTGCTCAAACAAAAAATTTGGGAGAAAAATGGATTTCCACCCTATTTATGTGGCGTAGGTTTGCCGTTTGGCGTGTATATTACCGATTCGTACTTTTCCAGTCCTTAACTCCCACCGTTTTTGCTTTCTCTCTCTTGCGGCCTTCCTCTTCTTCTTACGAATTTCTCTCTCCTCTTCTGTCTCTTCCCCATCTGTGCTTCATCTGTGGACTCTCCAATGGACGACCCAAGTGAGTATCTCCATCTGTTCGTCGAGGACGCGGACTTCTACAACCGCATTCTGCTTGGGTCCCTCTTGCCGGACCGCTTGTGGGTCCCACTCCCTCACTTCTTCCAGACATGGCTCCGCAACTTCATTGGAGGAACCCTCCTCTACCTCATCTCTGGCTTCTTTTGGTGCTTCTACATTTATTACTGGAAGCGCGATGTTTATTTTCGTAAAGGTGAATAATATCATTGATTTCTTTGTTGCTAGCTGGGGGTCAATGCCACGATGTGAATTTCTGTTTCTCTTCTTTCTGCAGTTTAACTGTGAAAGTTTGACATATTCGAGGTTACTTTTACAATTTGGGTGCTTGTTCTTAAATCTAATTCCTGTTGTATTTGTTTACTCAGTTACTGTACAATAATACGAGTGTATTCTCTGTTTCTGTTTGACCATAATCTGTTTCTACCCGCTTTTTTGTGAATAAGTTGCAACTTATTGACTAATTATTTTTCAGTGGTTTATTTTACTATGTCGCTTCTCAATAGTTACATTCAGATTTATACCTGATGCTTCTTTGAATCAAGTGCTTCCCGTGATATTTAATTCCAGTTCTCAGCAGCCTTCTCTTATTATTAATTTACGAGTTTTTTTTAATCAGAATTGATCAATATAATTTCCAATGCTCGTTTTTCAATTTCTTTCTTTTTGTTTCCTCGTCTATGAAATTTCGTATCTGACTCAGTTTTCTCCCCCGTTTTGTTATCTCCTTATCTTGGATCTGTATTCTGACGCTTTCAACTGCTAGTTTTCGATAAGATATAAGTGATCGGTCTTTGCTGATTTGAAATGATTTAATCTTTTGAATATTTCAATCTAATCAGCTACTTGGACTGGTCCTTCTTTTTCCTTTTTTTATTTATGTTGCATCTGATTTTGATTGCAATTCTATTAATTAGCTTCGGAGATCCGAGAACCTGAGTTCTATTTCCTTTTCGCTGCTTGGTGCTTACCTAAAATTTGTAATCTAATACTAAATGTTTGAAAGCATAGAAGAGTAAACATGCCACAATGACATAGTTCAACTGTTCAATATGTGGGAGTTTTTTGTTTATTATTGCATTTATTGACTAGATCCTCATTCATTGAATGCTATGCTTATTCCATGTGTTAATTACTAAAGTAAGAATTTGTTCACTGGTCATATCGGCTGTCTCAAGGTAGTATTCTACTTCCCAAAATTGCAATTGGATGATTCGTTGAAACATGACTACAATTTTTTCTCGCTAGAATATAACTTGACTGCTTTCTTCAAGTTATACTTTTTCATCCGCAACTTAGAGATAAGCTTATAATTATATTTCTGTCTTCAATCACCTTAGCTTTCTTAGGACTCTAGCAATAGAATGAAGTAGTCTGTTTCTGAGCCTCTGTCAAGTAAACTTGACTTGGTTTTATTCTTGTTTTCATGGGTCCTAGAAGGTTGCTGAGTCAGTACCTATGAATTTGCAATTGATTGAAACTCTAGTTTGATTTTTTGTTTGCAACTAGGAGTCTTTGTTTAGCTTATGTGTTAAAGGTATATATAGAGTTGTTCCTAATTATTTTTGGTTTGACCTTTTCAAATCTTCTATTGTAGATGCGATTCCCTGTCGTAAAGCCATGCTCCTGCAAATATATGTTGCAATGAGGGCAATGCCTTGGTATAGTTTGCTTCCAACTCTTTCTGAGTACGTGGTAGAAAATGGATGGACTAAGTGTTTTCCTAGATCAAGTCATGTTGGTTGGCTTGCTTACCTTGTGTATATAACAGTTTATCTAGTTATAGTGGAGTTTGGAATTTATTGGATGCACAGAGAGTTGCACGACATAAAACCTCTTTATAAATATCTTCATGCTACCCATCACATCTACAATAAACAGAACACTCTGTCCCCATTTGCCGGTGAGTACATGATTTACTCAACTAAATGTTAAGTTTGTCAAGTTAATATTACCTTTTCTTTCCTTTTTCATTTCTTCTATCAGAAGAATGGTTGTTGGATAATATCAAATGGAGTTCCATTTCTATACTGAGTTATTTAATTATTGCATTCATCTGCTGTACTAGTTAGTGATATTGAAAGGGAGATTTTTTGAGGTATGATCACCCTGGTGTGAGCTTTGTGAATGTTTTCCTAGGCCAATACCGCAGATAATCATTTTTATTGCACAATTATTATGATGAATGAGAATTTCTTACATGATGCAATGTCAATGCTGTATGTGGTAAATCAGGATTACTTTAGCTTTTAAGTGAAAACAGTTATCTTGGACCTTCATAAGTGACATTTATATACATGTACACACACACGATATTCACAAATAGTGAAGAAACAAGGTTTACAGAGAACCTGATGGTTAAGCAAAAATTGCTTCAAATTGTCTTTAAGCTCTGATGTTTTCTTCATGGCCTTAATCCCCACATGTTGGCTGGAATACGTAAGAAACAAACTGATTTACTTGGAAGAAATGCACAGCTGTTATCCTCTTTAAATGAATACAAGATACCATCTCCCCCCCCCCCGGGGCAGGTGGGCACAGGGGATGAATTTTGGTTATCAGAGGCTAATTATGTTAGAGATTTTGATAAATAAAAATTGAAATAGTAGTGTTTCATAGAGATTGGCTTGTAATTCAATATCAGGGAGTGAAAAATCACTTATCCATGCAATGTTATGAGGAGATTCTGTAATCCGTTAGTTTATATACACGTGTAAAACTCTTTAACTCACGCATTGTTATGTTTGTCTTTTTCTTCTTCTTTAAGAAGCTTATAATTATTAAATTTACTTCATTAGCAATCCATAAATTCATAGATTTCAATTCAACGAAAATGGACTTCATGCTGTACTTTACTAAGAAAATTTATTCTGTTAAATGATGCCAAAAGGTAATGCTCAAAATGCACTGCCACTCGACAGTTTTCTTGCATTTGCTTTTATAAGTTACATCTCTTAATCAATCTTTAGTGTCAAGATCCTGTACACAAACTTTCATAATCTGCGTCACTGCTTTAACATCCGACTTCATCAATGGTTTTACGTCAGCACACTGATATAAGGGTGAACTTACTCCTGGTTTCTTCTTTTTGTTTTCTCCCCCATCTCAGGTTTGGCCTTTCACCCTCTTGATGGGATTCTTCAGGCATTACCGCACACAATTGCCCTGTTTATTGTTCCTACACATTTCACCGCACATTTAGTGCTGGTATTCATTGAAGCCATATGGACTGCAAATATTCATGACTGCATTCATGCCAACTTGTGGCCTGTCATGGGTGCTGGCTACCACACAATTCACCACACTACATACCGGCATAACTACGGCCATTTCACGATATGGATGGATTGGATGTTTGGGACGCTTCGTGACCCTTTGCAAGATGAAGGCAAGGCCATGTGATGGGCTTTACATTGATGGCAAGTGCTTGACTGAAGTAATCATATAGTTCCTCATTGGTTATTTTAACTGGATTGTTGACAAGTAGTTCTTCATATAAGGGGTAAAGATGTCCACGTTATTTGTCTATTAATGTTAGTAAGACAGGGTTTGGAGGTGTAACAGAGGGTTTGCTTGAATGATCTGATCCAATAGACTGTTTAAGCTACGGCATTTTTATTGTTGCGATATTGTCACTGCATTCATTTCACAAATTTGGCTGGTGAAGTTTTAGATTCTTGGGCACCTTTTCATCAACGTGATCTTTGAAGTTAAATAGAACAGATTGTTTGTTAGTAGTTTACCATGTTTTTTGAAATTTAAGTAAAAAGCTAGCTTTGAACTGCAGAGACTACTAAAAGACAGTAGTAATCGTTGATTTCATTGCAAGTATAAGCATGATATTGCTCAATTGCTCATCAAAGATGAGCAAATGATCTAGAGTGGGAACCCGTAGTTTTTTTTTTAGGCCAATAAATCCTTCTTAGTCATGACTTTGTTCATATTGTGAGACAGAGTAATAGTGTTTTGTTTTAGCTTTATTTTTGGAAGATGCTTCTATTTTTAATTCTTTTTATTTTACATGAAATTTTACTTTTCTCCATCAAAATTAAAGCTCGAAAACTAATAATTAGTCTATTTTTTTTGGCCAATAAGCCCTTCTTAAGCATGACTTTGTTCATATTGTGAGACACAGTAATTGTGTCTTGTCTAAGCTTTATTTTTGGAAGATGCTTCTATTTTTCATTCTTTTTATTTTACACGAAAATTTTACTTTTCTCCATCAAAATTAAAGATCGAGAAATAATTAGTGGTTAAAGTGTAAAATGACCTTCGCTAACTTTTAACTTTAAATAGTCCTTAATTTTCATATTAAACTAAGCAAAAAATATTAGATTTGAAAAAAAAAAGTTGTTTCTAGTTTTAGTGATTGATTAAAATTTTACTGTCTTTCTATTCAAAATTTGAATGTATGCTAATTTTATAATCAAACTTGGATTTAAAGGGGAAAACATGTGCCCATATAGTTCATAAAAAAGGGAGAATTGCACTTAGGACTTTCATAAGTGAAAAAATTACACGGCAAGCCCTTTCAATTCTGAAATAATTATTTAGGCCCAAGTGTGCTATTTGCAAATAAAATTTTCACTGAAAAGACTGGAATGCCTCTCGTTTTCAAGTGTATATTCAGATATTTACTACAGATGTTGATTTATTCACAAGTAAAAGTTCACAATAACGAGTTCACATGTTCGGAACATGTTCACATATTTACGCCTACAACTCTACATATTTACAACTCTATGTTTGCACAAGTCTAAGCTCACAATTAACAAATATGTGAATATGTTGTCGTGAATATATACATATGAAGTAGTGAATTTGTAGTAGTAGATATGTGAATATATACTTGTTTTGGGGTATTTTCATCTTTTCAATTAAAATTTTATTTGCAAAGAGGGCCCTTGGGCCTGGACAATAATTAAAAAGGCCTGTCGTGTAATAATTTCACTTCTGAGGACCCTAAGTGCAATTCTCCAAAAAAGAAGTGCCCATTGACAAAAAGCTCTATATGGTATACAATATATTAGGATTGTATAAAAGATTGGATGACACTGAATTTTGACTTAACCTGAAGTTTGGTGTCTTTTATTAAAAGGATTGAGTTAAACAACTTATAGTCTAGTCTTGTACAATAATAATTTAAAGATTAATAGGACTGAACTTGATTCATAGGACTAGGAGACTAGTCTTGTTAACTATTTTTTTTTTCTTTTCCTCTATGAGAGGTAATAATTCATTTCAACCTAATAAATTTAATTAAGATAATAAAATCATTTATAATCATAATAAATCCAAAATAATTTTCAACAACAAGAAAAAAATATTCCAATCACAATTCAAATGATTTAAATTTATAATTTCAACAAAAATAACACTCAATAAATTTTAACAACACTACATTATAACAACAATTTAGAAACAAACTCAATAAATCTTCATATAATCATCTCCTTAGTGTTAATTACATTTGAAGTGTTTTTCAAAAATAAATAAATTAGAATTATATTAAATAAATTAATAGGACTAGACCAAGTGGTTCAAATGTCCAGTTTCTTGTCTAGTCTAACATGAAAAAATAGTCTGTTCTTTTTAATCTTTTTGGTCCTAAGGGACCAGTGTTTATAAGGATCGAACAGGACAAGACCATCTCGAGTTGGATTGGATCAGATCGGATTGAAGGACTTTTGCACAACCCTACAATATACATTAGCCGAACAAATGTACAGAAATATAAATTAAGAATTGCTTGGCAACCACTATTTAACACCTACAATATAAAGTATTGATAACTACTTTATTGTTCTTAAAAAAATGTTAGATGAAACATTAATATATTTAAAATTATAAATTTTTTCATTTATATTCTCATTAAATATTCTATACAAGTGTCTTGATAATAACAATTAAACTTTTAATATATCATTTTTTCCAAAAAAAAGTAAAATAAAGTAGTGGTATAATTGAAAAAGCAATTATAAAAACTAACTGATATCTTATATTTTGAACTAAATAAAGTTTTTAGAAGATATTCTATATTGTGATTTGAAAAGAATATATCATTTGTAAATGATTCAAAATTTATTTACTTGAAAAAGAGAAGAGGGATCTGAAAAGAATTATTCATGATGTGTGGTCGACACCAGATGTTAAGTAGAAATTCCTTTTGTTATAGTAAAATTGATGTGTTGAAGGGAATGGAAAGTTACAAAGCATGATGATATAAGGAGGAACAACATCGCAAGGAAAATGGCTTTTTGAATAGTGGGAATGGTGCAAAGCCGAAGAATCACTAAGCCCACAATAAAAAAAAAAAAAAGCATCCAAAGACTGCAAAAATGAGAAATCAAGGAGAATGATTAAGGATTTGAGGTTAATTATTAAAAACAAAAAAACAGAGAATGAGAAACTCCAATGTATCTTTCCTGGTACCATCTACTCCTAAAAGTGCCTTGCTTGACCAAAAATATGGGGTATTAGGTAGTTTTTTTTAATCATTTTTCTAGATATAGTCCAATTTCATTTATTATCTTTTTGAAACGACAATGCATAAACAGTACTTCCTCTGCCCCGATTTATAAAGTATTTTTTAGCAAAATTATACATACTAATGGAATACATAAAATATAAGTTACAATCTTGATTTTTTAAAAAAACTTTTAACAATATCCTTTATTAATAAGAGAGAAAAAGTGAAGACAATTTATTTAAGTTGTGAAATAATGAGATGTAATAGTAAAATAATTATAATTAATTAAACTTTATTTTTTTCAAAAATCTTATATTTTGGGACACCAAGTTACCTTAAAAAATGTCTTATAAGATACTCCATTTGTCTTTATATAAAATGTATTTTTAACCAAATCTTATATACTAATAAAAATTTTCTATTTAGTTGAAAGCACATCAAAACCATGCTAATTTTTCAGTTTTGTCCCTTATAATGCCACAATTAAGAGCATGGTATTGGGTAAAGTACATGCTTAATATCTCATCTCCTTTTCAAGACAATAAGAGTAATATTGTCTAATTACTCAAAATGATTATAATACATATTATATTTATAAACAAAGTAAGCTTATAGAAAATATTTTAGATATAAGGACAGAAGGAATAATTTCAATTGTCATTATAATTAAAAAGATGTATAATTTTTTTTAAGAAGTTAAGATTCTACTTAATTTTCTTAAAACAGTAAAATATTTATTAATGTGTTATATTGTAATTGAAAAGGAGTAACTTTTACAGCAAATAAGGAATGTTCTGACATATCTTCAAGTTATCAACTGCTTCTAACTCCAGTCTCTGAGCCATGGGAAGATAACTTATGGCTCGACGTAACCATGTGTTCTGAATAGAAATATCCATCAAATTTCAAAAGTTGGAACATCATATGTAAATGCATGCGAGGCCTGGTACATAAGACGAGGCAATATGTATCTGTAGGGATCACTTTCTCTTTTCTCTTTTAGATAAGCAGTGCATCTCTCAACTTCAACTTTAACTTCCTTATACAGTGCTTGAGACTTGTTTTTCTCTCTTAATTCCTGCTCCCTCCCTTTCAGGGGGAAAAAAAAAACCAAACAAACAATATCAACTGTCAATTCAACCACCCAGAATTAACTAATCTGTCAAACGATATTGAATTGTTTTAAAATAATTGAACTTAATTAATTAAGAAGTTGTGTGTACCTTTAGTTTCAATTGGTTTTCCAAAATAATAGTAGAACCGGCCAGGAAATTTGGGCACAATTCCTGGATAATAAATTTGTTGATTTGCCACTTCACCATTAGCATCGCTTCTGGGAAAAAAAAGTGCCAATTTTGTAAGGAATTGGCAATGAAGCAAAAAAGACAGAGGTAAAGCCTTTTGGAGGAGTTGGGGATGTCTCAAATGATTTTTGATACTCAGGTGTAACATCCTAGTTCTATGCGCATTTATTTTATAACCTTCCAATGAATCTGATGAGTGTGCCAAGAAATAATTTAAAGGAATAAGAAAACTTGTAGGGTCTATTTGGTTTCTATTCTTATTTTTTGTTTTTTAAAACTGTTTTATAATACATTTTTGAAAATTATTTTTAAAACAAAAATAAAATAAAAATCTGTTTGGTTATGTAATTTAAAAATATTTTTAGAATAAAAAAAATGAACTGATGGTGATGGTTATAGACAATTAATGGTAAAAATTAATAATAAAAATTAGTCAAGATAACTATAATTTTTAATAATTAAATTAATGTATTTTAAAAATAAAAAATAAAATAAAAACAATTTAAAATTGTTTCTATTTTTTTTTTTTAAAAATAAAAAATGAAAACAGTTTTAGAAACAACTAAATGAAAAACACTTATCAAAAAAAATTTTTAAATTCTTCTATTTTTAAAAATAAAAACATTTTTTTAAAATAGAAAACAAACATATTATAATTTGAGATATTGATTTAATTTTTCAAGTTTAATTTTTGTCATTTCAATCCTTAGTGTTTCATGAACTTGTCTAAATAGTCCTTAACCTTATGAGAGAAATTAACATCGTTAAGTTATGCTGATGTGGCTAATAGAATGATGATGTGACAACCATGTAGATTAATAAAGTGAGAAGCAAGAATGTTGACTTGGATAAGAAAAAATGCCACATAGATTAAATAAGGACTCATAAATAATAAAATAAAATACATCAGGACTAGGAGATTTGGCTTATGTGTATTAGTTTAATCCACGTGTATATTCCACATCACAACATATAATTTACAAGTCAGCTTTTTTTTTTTTGGATTAATTTGTCTTGTAAAACTTAGATGACTAACTTGATAATTAAAGGAAATGTTGAGGATTGAAAAGATAGAAATTAATTAAACTTGAGAAATTAAATCGATAAATCCATCAAAGATAAAAGACTAAACGTTACACTGAGATGATAGATATTTCTTTTTATTTGATTCATTCAATCCAGTAATATATGACCCACAAATAGCTATTAAAACCGTTGAAACTATGACATACCTCAACCTTGGAACCTCTTTTGTTAAGCTTTCTATTTCGGTCCTAAAGTAAGGAATCTTGATCAAGTCATCATAATCAATAACAACCTGAAAGCAACATGATGTTGAGTTATATGCAACACACAAACATTCTCTTTTTGTCTTCAAACCCCTTTGTGGCATAATTAAATATCTAGTATAATTATTAAAAGGTTGTTCATGAGTCACAACACGAGTAGTCAAGGATATGATCCTGCTCTTGTAAATTGTAATGTAGAAGAAAGGATAGCTGGAAGGATCACTCTCTGAAACTTACTTGGACAAAGTCATCTTCTCCAACAGTTGCAAAAGGTATAATCTTGGCTCCAAATCTGGCAGCCATCCTAACAAACTCTGCTTCTTCAGGCCAGAATAATTTGTATTCCTCACCCTGCAAAATATTGAAGAGCTTGAGATTTCAAACCGTACAAACATATATAACATGTCTTCACAATTAACTACAATAACAAGTTTTATCTTACTAGATGTAGTTGTCTATATGGATTGTTTGATAATGTCATTGTACTCTATCAATAACCAATATTTGAATATATTGTTAATCAAAAAGTCTCATTTAATAACTTTATGAAGTGTTCTCTCTAATTTTTCTCCGCCTCTCTTTACAAGATTAATAATGACTATCTGTTCCACTCTTATAACTGGTATCTCACACTGCATTCTTTACGCATGTCCAAACTATCTTAAATCATGTTTTTAATATTTTTTTTCGTTTAATATAGATGCTACATTAACTGTTTTTCATATATGCTTATTACAAATCTTATCTTTTTGTATATATTTACACATCTATCTCAGCATCTCTCATCTCTGCTATTCTAATTTTATATTCTTGTTGTCTCTTCAAAGCCCAATATTCAAAGCCATTCAAAGCTTATTATGGCAATAAAAATTGACATCCAAAAGATGCACCCATTGACAGTTACCTTACGATGTAGAGCCTCACGTATCCCTCCTGGATATAGGAGAACATGAGCATTGGAAGAGAAAAGCTTGTACAAGTTATTTGCAGTGACAGGAACAGCACCAAGAAGTTTGTATGAATCATATATTAAAGGTAAATCAGGAAATTTTCCGTTTTTTGATCTCTGGAAAAATCCCGGATGTGCCAATGCGCGTACTAAAATTTTTCTCTGAGACAAAATATTGGCAATTAGATGGAATGAGTCCGATCCCAGAAGCGCGTGATATCCAACTAACAGGGCAGGACCTTCTAATGGTATTCCATCAAGGCCTCTTACAACTGTCCCATCCTCCAAAGTTGAGAGCATTACTGTACTTGTGAGGCTGTTGATCAATCTGTAAACAATATACAAAAATCAAAGTTGGAACCTGTCAGTATTTGAACTATTTTCTTCATATACAATTCACTCAACCAGAAGAAAAGTAACTTGACATAGAGGGCTGTCATCAGTTTGCTGAAATGTAGCATAATGTGACGAAGTCAAAATCCTCACGAGGTTAAAATATTCTAGAAGCTTTCGGAACGATCTAGGACAATCAAGAAAGCATCGGAGTCTTCTGAAATATGCTGGTATGGCCTCAAAAGACCTAGATATCTCTAGAATAGCATAGAGAACACTTGAGGTATCTAGATTATTTTAGGGATATCCTTCTCTTGTACATTCTAGAATTCTCCTTGTAAAATATCAAGATATTTCTTGTAGATATTTCTAGAGGAGGAATGTACATCGTAGGATCAAATCAATCCCAATCGTCCATTAAGGAGGTGAAAATTTTTTAGAGAAAGGGGGAGGCCTATAAATACCCCCTCACCCCTCATTTGTAACTCAAGCAACTCAAGCAAGTAGTAAAGCTTTCAAAGTTCATTCACTCAAGCTCTCTACTCTCTACTTGTGCATTTAGCTCTCTTAGTCTCTTTGTCTACTTGTGGGTTCAGCTGATTTAACAAAGATCAAGAGGGTGATCAAGCTAAGGCTGGCAAAGTTCAAGGAAAGGGAGTTCCAAGGCCGTGACAATAAGTTATCTAGGTTGTTAACATTTTTCTTTTTTAAATTTCAAGTGATAGCCTGCAGATCAAACGCATGATTTGGGACCATTAATTAAGAGTGAAACTAGATCACGAGGCCATCATCTTATCAATCAACTTGTTCAAAAGGAAAAACATAACTGTTAGCCTTTTTAGACTATAATTTTATTGTGTTTTGTTATTGATTTTTATTTTTTTTTATATTCTAAGTTGCTACATTTTCCTTTATATAACTTTAGTTCCTCTATTTTAAATATTTTTAGATAATAATGATATGATATTAATGGTGTTAAATTATCTAATATGTAATTAATGGTGTTAAATCTTGTGTGAATATTAGAATAAAGATGAGGTGACAATCTAATCAACAGATGAAAAAGGGCAAGGTGAAGGCTTATGCTGACAGAAGCACTAGGTGCAGAACCAACATGCAATTTAACTTGATCAAAAAAATTGATTAGAGCATTTGACACATAAAGGTGAAAGGCTTGACCAATAGTGATGGGAAACCACTTTCTAATGCTAACAAACTTTGTCGCTGGAATAGCCTTTGTCAGGATAGTTGATTCATTCTGATTGAAACATGTCAACATCTCCATTGACATCAATAATTACACATTAGATAATTTAAAATAGTTAGTACCACATAATTATTTTTTTATAAATATTTAAAAGTAGAGAGACTAATATTGTATACAGAAAAATTAGAGGGATATATGTAAACATCAAAAAATATACATGAACTAATAACTAAACATGAAAAAACTGTATGCAGTTACCAATAGTCATGTTTTTCCTGTTCAAAAATTAAGGAAAACAAAACAAACAATAATCTGCAAATGTTACTTCCAAGAATTTGTTTCCAACAATAATACAGCATTAATTTACCTATTTATTTCCATTGGTTTTTCAAGTTCATTTGGTGATGGTGGCATAAAATCTGAAACATAGTCATGATACTTGCCACGACGGTAAAAAGAAGTGCTCTTAATGATCGTTAACAAGTCAATAGTGCCTTCCTGTTACCAATGAACAAAGCCAAACCATGTTAGGATATCCCTTCCTAGAGTTCCAATTTTTTTCTCTATTATCTTTCTGATAGAAAGGTTTAGAATGAAGATCACATGGAGAGAACCATACCAGGAAAAGGAAATGACCACTGTTATCAAACTTACGAAGCTCACATTTTGGTAGTAAACGATAAAGCCTTTCACCTTCTTGATGACTATCAAGCAACTGATCCTTTCCACTAAATATGTATATGGTACAAAAGTTTAAGAAGACAACAGTAACAATATGTGTACACGACATAGATAGAAACAATTTACTGGTAAAAATCAGACACCATAACTGCGAAGAGTTCAGTGCAAAAAGAGGAGTATGATCCGTTTTATTATGTAATGTTTGGTAGGTAAAAAAAAAAAATGTTTTTCTAGAAAGAAAATGGAAAATGAACTATCTGATTTTCTTTCCAGGTACATTTCTCATTTCTTTTTTAAAAAACATTTTTCTGTATCCCAAACCTTGCATTACAATTTGCATTTTTCCAAATTCTGATTTCCCAACATAAGATTTCAAAGTTTGGACAATTGCATACTTCTATTATTTAAAACAGTATTTTACATTATCAAAAAAAGTTGATCCAACTGGTAAGGATTTGTTATATGACTCACAAAGTCGTGAGTTCAAATCCTACCATCAATGTGAGTACTTTGTAAATGGATCATCTGTAAGTATTTCTGTAAGTTCTTGTTGAAGATATATTTTAAACCTTAATGAGTTTCTGAGAATGAGTACATACAAGTGTTTTTGTGTAAAAATAATCGTATTTCCATTTTTTTAGCAGGCTATGGCATTGAAAAGTAACTGGAATATAATGATCTTAAGAGAATTTGTTAAAGTAAGATTGTTATAGTTGATGGATTCCCCTCACTGCAGAAAACTAGAAGTGCATGAAAACTAGTTGATTCGGTTGCTTCCTTTGAGCAATTTTTTCAAGTTTAATGACAAGAAGCTGATTAACAAAGTATTGATGGACCTGCTAAGTATCAAGATCTGAGCTTTGATGGAATGAAGGCGAGAATTAACATAAGCGGAAGAGGACTTAAGCATCCGAAGTTTCCATAAAAGTGTGTCTCTTGGCAATATATCAGCAATAACCTGAGAACTCAATCAACAAGTAATTGTGAATGCTAAAGGCAACTAAATGGAGGACACAGGTCTGTCACGGACAAATTAAAGTATAGCCAATCAACTCCTATATGGTTACAAACAATAAAATATAGGGAAAATATAACTGATGGTTCTTATACTTTGATCGTGTTTTTGGTACAATGTTAGTCCTTATATTTTTGAATATAACCATAAGGACATAACAGCAAACATATGTCCATAAATTCCATTCTTGCTCATGCTGACTCGTTAAAATTATAATGAGATATATAAAAACGAGTAGAAGATAAGAAGAAACAAAAAGACAATAAATCATAATTTTTAAACATGCCTACAAAAAGTACAGAACACCCAACAACACCATGTCTAAGGGCAAATTTCATGAGTGTCATCATACATATTTTTTACACAAATTCTAATTACGACCTGTGTGAAAAGTCTACCAACACTTTAACTTATTTACAAAAATACCACCACACATATTTTTTAGACCAGTTCTTTTTCAACTAGTATATAAACTAGGTGTAAAAAGCTATTGATCCACTAGTGACGTCATAGACAAAGTTTTTGAAGGAAAAAAAAACATGATGGCTAGGGCAAAAAGATAGAAATATTAATAATCATTTTACTTATATAATGTTTAACTTAATTATCATAATTTTACTAACTTAGCAACAAAATTAACATACTTACGTACACATCATCAACAGATTTAACTTTGTCAAGGATGATTAAAACTAACATTGCAGACAAATGAAAATTAAAGGATTAGAAGTAATGAAAAAAATTTAGGGACTAATACAAAAACATACTAAAAGTATATGAACCAACAATTTTATTATTTTTTAAAAAATATACTATCAAATTTTATATTTAGACAAAATCCATAACATACGCAGGACATAAATAAAGCACATCTGACGCTGCTGTTACTATAGGGAGGGTCACTATTTTGAGAATAAAAAAGAGAGTTGTATCTTACTGGTAGGGAAGATGACAAAATACTAAGATCCTCCAGTAACTCTCTAGCTGTATTTTGCTGGGGAAGTCCTTTCACCATATAATCCAACAACATAGTCAAAGGATCACCTAAAGCAAATATAAAATTTGAAGGGACCAATAAGAAAGAGACGCTATATTTTAATTTATTTGCCAAGAGCAAAAGATATCATATTGGTTCATTACATAAAATCTTAATTTTGCTTTGAAGATTATCATTGTGCACGGCGAGGAATTCAACCATGAGATCCTTATGACATTGATGGGAAAGAATGTTAAAATCTATAAAGGTGAATTTGGATACATAAAGATTTGGATTTAAACTAAATTTTTCATTTAGATACATAAAAGTATTTGGATTTAAATTTGATCTGAATCCAAGTTCATGCTTGTTTTATAACTTCTTTGTAATTTTAAATATATCTCTATATCCTTGTTATTTGAATTTCCAGCTACTCAAATCTTTTCATTTTTTTTATATCTTCACTATTAGTATCTCTGTTATTATTTTCGTCACTAATCTTTTCTCACGTTTTCATCTCCTATTGATTGAAAAATAGTTAGAAGCAAGCTTATCACCTTCAGTTTTCTGTTTTTGTTTCGAATCTTAACTCTTATGTTCTTTACCTTTAAAATTTTTTTAATTATTCAAACAAATAATTTTAAATATAGGACTTTAAGTCTAAAACTTGAAGTCAAATCCATCAATCCAAGCACTATCTAGAAGATTTTAGAATGGAAAATTGTGTCAACTCTCATCTAACGCAGAACTTGAGCATATATAATTAAAAATGAAATTGCAACTAGTAGGAGTAGAAAATCAAACCTGCCAACAAACTAAGAAAATAAGGCACGCCAAGAGAAGTTGGGAAGGTATAGCTTCCAAAAATGGTGTTAGACGTTGCAATTGTGATCTGCTGTATGAAGTAGCTGCAAATGTATACCAAAAAAACTTTTAACATATGCAGTTTGGATCAGTTAAGAAGGAACAGATCAAAAAAATGTAACTGGTGTCAAGTGTCAATACAGATCTAGAAAGTAGAAAATAACATATCAAAAAGTCCTTTTTTTTTTGCCAGTAGTGCTTGCTGATACCATTTCTAATGAATAACGTGATTAAATTGCCAAAATGCAGTGATTGATGTACCCTTACGCACGACAGCAAACTAGTAATGATGCATTTATAAGTCACATTCTAGAAGGTTCATTTGATCTCATTTATAAGTCATGGTGCATCTTTTTAAGTAATATTTAAAAAGTATTTCCAAAATTATCCTTTATGAGAGAGAAAAAATAACATGACATTACTTTTTAGATTTGTTATATAGAGACATATTTAGAATTCTACAAACTTTTATTCTTTGAACTTTTTTTACATTGGTATTGATGAAATTAGTAAAAATGATTTATAAAGAGGATCGAAGAATATCATATATCATTACTAATTAACAGCCCACATATAAGTTCAACTCAGGGGAGTACACAAGCCGGCTTCTCCTCAACTCATGCCTAGCCTAATATGCCTATTCCAGTACCAAGCTACCCTAGGGTTTGGGTCGGGTTTTGGCCCAACCCAAAAAAACATTTTTAAAAATAATTTTAAAATTTGAAAGTAATTTTATTAATCAACAAAAAATATGTAATTATAATCATTAGAAATGCATTTGTATAAAACTAATATTAGAATTAAAAGAAATAATGTTTTAAATTATATATATTAAATTATGAAAAAGATTAGAAAAGTTGTAATCATAAAAAATGTCCATAATGAACATAAAAATGATTAATACATAAAAAATACTAAGTAAAATAACACTATAAAACAATTATTTTTACAAAAAAATTAAAAAAATAATGTGTAGGAAGGGGGCAAGGGTTGGATTCCAACCCAGTGCTAGACTCAAAATTTGACTAGACTAGTTCAAGCAGGATCAAGTTAAATGAGCTTTCGGGCTACCTGCACAGTCATAGTTTAATCTCCTCTTTTAGCCATAAACAGTAAAACAAAATTAATGTCATGTAAAATGCTTAGAAATGCTACCTGGATTAGCCAAAATTAGCACAAGATCAATATCAGGGTTGCGGGCTGCAATTGCTAGTGCAAGGCACGCTCCTAAAGAATCTCCAATAAGATATATGGGTTTGTTTGGATTGCTTTCACTCTCAGACCTGACAGTTCTCTCAACCATCTTCACAAGTTCTGCAACCAGTAAACATGAATACCAACATATGTTAGTTGAAAGACCGTGCTGTGATCATTTCAATTTTCAACGCAGTAAACATGCTCTTCCTCATTTTATATCAATTATTTTAATTGTTGGTTGAGGTTCATTTTTTTTTCTTGAATTTTTTTAGGAGCGCTAGGCATCTTATACCGATAAGTGTGGCAATTTTTCTCTTGATCTATCTTTTTGATGAGCAAAAAACTCCTTCCATTATTCACCCATTAATTTTTTTCATTTTTCCATTGATTTGGCATGTGCATGTGCATGGAACCCAAGTACAGTGACATGTAGGATTTTAATCATGTCTTTTGGTATTAATTATTAAAATTTTAAATATTTTAATATTTAATAATTTAAATATTATTGATTATAAATATTCATCCAAAATTTATAATTTTTTTAAATATTTACAACTCAAATAAGTTTTTCACAAATTTATAGATGTTTTGTGAATTGCATATGGAGATTTGTAAGTAACAATAATAATAATTACAAATAACTTACAGAAAATGATCTTATAAAAAATTAATATTGATTAAGTTTCATAAATTTTTAGGCTATTCTCTATAATTTTTTTGGTCAACTAACGATCTTCTTTCCAAATATTACACAACCTAAAATTTAATATTTTGATATCTTTATGTTTTTTAACTTCGTATTAAAAAAGGAGAAAATGAACCTCCAAATTAACAAATAAAATTAATATTATCTTGTTGAATTTGCACTACCAATTTTAAAATTAGGAACATATTGGATTATATCAAAATACCAATTAAGAACTTAAGGGACTTGCTTTACATTTTAAAATTTGTTGGGACTTTACTTAAATAAAATAATTTCTTAAGTGTCATTCATCGTGATGAGTACGAATTACTCTAGATGTATTATAATTAATATATTTTTAGCTTAGTTGAAAAGTTAAGCAAGTGATACTTCAATTTTAAATATTCGTTAATTTGACTATTAGTTGAGCAAAAACATTATAGAGAATGACCTAGAAAATTTAAGAAATTTAATCAATATTCATTTTCTTATAAGGTTATTTTTTGTAATTTATTTGTAAATATTATTGCTATTACTATGTACAAATCTTCGCACAAAATTTACAAGTCATCTATAAATTTTTGTAAAACTAGTTCGAGCTTTTAATATTTTAAAAAATAATTTATAAATTTTGAATGATTATTTATAAATAATAATATTTAAATTATTAAATCATTAAATATTTAATATTTTAATAATATTTATTAAATTTTATGCTAACAAGTTTTCAGGGTGTCCAATGCTCCTGGAAAAAGAGTTAGTAGCAAGTTAGTATTAAAGGACTTGGTTAGAGTCATACTGTTGCTACACGTGAGCTTTACACACATGCTATGTCAGTAGAAAATATCAAAGTTAACAAGTGACTAATGGAAGGAGTTTTTTGCTCCTTGAAAAAATAATTCAAGGAGAAAATTGACCCATTATCAGTACAATATACCTAGTGCTTCTAAAAAAATTCAAATGTAAAAATGAATATTAAAACTTCAACTATTAAGGTGGGTTATCTTTGGCCAAAATGGTCGGAATAAAATTCAACATATATATAGGCTACACATATAAATATAAAAAATGTGTGGCCATTGTCATGATTAAGCCCAAATAAAAGTGATCTATTTGAAAAGTTTATGGGGTGTAATTATATTGTTATGTAATTAATGTGTTGGACTGAAGTGGTATTTATAACTTGTTATGGGGTCAAATTACAAATATCACAAACTTAAGTATATAAATGAGGGTCATGATCATCTCCAAATCAGGCATGGCAAGATATTAGTTCTTTGACCCCCTTCAAAGGGCTATGTTTGCGAAAGTTTCTGATGTTTACAATATAAAAAATCACAATATCAATCCATCATCCTCTAAAATCCTGTGATATTTCTAACTATAAATTATGGCACATTTTCGCATTTAGTCTTTTCTATTATTCTAAATTGATATGTGATTTTTTTTAAGTTTATGGATTTGATTGTAATCATTTCTATAGCTTGAATATGTATACTCCATTAGTTAGGAACAACCGATTACAATAGTAACTTCATAGCATGGTAAACTATATGTAATGGTTAGCATAAAAAACTAAAGGATGCAATGAGAAAGAGAAAAGGAGGAGACCTGTAAATGGTGTCCGATCGGTAACCGGAATGTGCAAGCACCGCATATTAAAAATCCTTCATTCAAGAGAAAGAGAACTTATTATACCTCAGGCTTCAGCTAATCAAATATGAGTAATTACATCAAGCTAGAAGAATAGAAAATCGGCATTCCCAAAATAGTTAAATGGTTTAACACATACAAGCTTCCTCCAATTCTATTTAAAAAAACATAGGGAGAAAATTTTTTTGTCCCTTTATTTTTTTTTTGTCTTTTTCATAAGTTATATCATTAATCTTTTATCACAAATTTTTTCTTTTATCCTCCAATAAGTGAAGCCCACATTCTGCAGCTCATCAATATTTTGGCTCACATGAGCCATTCATTTCTTCATAAAATAATCTCTACCATTCATTTTAAATTTGTTTTTTTATATTCTTACTATTGTATTATCAAATTAAATATTATAAAATTATAAAAAAAATTATATTAAATTGGATCGGCCATATTATATTTATACTGTCTAGAGTAAATTTGAATAGTCGATTTGTAAAATTAGAAGAAAATTAACATTAAATTATATAGTCTAGATTATATTTGTATTAGCCAGATTGATAATGAACAAATTTATTAATTTTTAGTCTGGATGATCTAAATCTCATCAAGGGTGATAAGTACTATGATGCTCATCTCCGGGTAAGCATAGAAGACAATCCATATTTAATATTAAATTTTTATAATTTTTATAAATTTTTATTTTAATAATAAAATATTCAAAATATCTAAAAAATAAATTTAAATCAATGGTAGGGATTATTTTATGATAAAATGAATGGCCCATATGAGCACCCCGTGCTCGTCACTGTGATGAAAGTAAATTATGAAAGTATATATATTCATTAGTGGTAAAATTAGAAATTTATTAAATTTTTATACCGAATTAATCAATTTTAATATTTTTTATTTCAATATAATATTTAAAAAAATTATAAATAAAATTAAAAGAGTAATAGGCTAAGTCTTTAATATTTACAATAGTTAATTCATACTTTCCCAATTTTTGATGATGTGAAATGAGTCCCAATCCCACGCCATCAATCCCTGCAAAATATTTAGAATACAAATTAATTTAGATAACAATTTAATTAGATTATGCTCGAGATACCTTTGAGGCCATTATTATTAATAACAATCCCATATAATAGGATTTTTATTATTTTAGGGGTGAAGTGATAATATCTCCAAGTTTTCTAGTTTACCAAGTCATGAAAAAAAAAACATAATCTATATTGAAATAATCATAATTTGACAATAGAATGCTAAAAATACAAATTCCACTTGCTATTAAAAATGACGAATTATTTTATTTTAAAATTTGTTTTAGCGGCACAACAATTTTTTATATTAAAATTTTTTTTCACAGGCATATTAAAAATATAAAAAATTCATTAAATTATTGAATTTAATACTTTTATTAAAAATAAAAACTTTTTCTTTATTTTATAATTTGTTTTCACATACTTATAAAATAATATAAATAATACGTTTTATTTTAAAATTTTTCATCTTGTACATATTATAAATATAAATATCTTCTATCTTAAATATTTTTTCCATGCAAATTAAAATATAAATAACTTGTTTTTTTTTTAATTTTTTACTACATACACATTCCAAATATGAAAGTAATTTGTTGTATTTTATAATTTATTTTTCCCTTACATATTAAATATATAGATATCTAATCTAATTTTTTATTCTAATTTTTTATTTGTTCCCATGTATATAAGGTAATGTAAATAGCAACGTGTTCTATTTTAAAATGGGTTGTCCCTATACATATTGAAAATAAAAACAATAATTAAAAATATAAATAACAATTTTTTTATTCAATCAAATTAGTAAATAAAACCAGTGGAAGTCAAATTATACTGCACCCTATAGCTTTCTTTTGTCTCTTCCTCTTTTGTTATTCGACTTCGACAATTAAATTAGTATCTTAGTTTATTTGAGAGTGTGAAGTTTATTTGTATGTAGGTTTCTAGTTTTGCGGTTTCTTTTGTGTTAAGTTCTATTATTACTCTCTTTAAAACAAATATAGATTCTTTTTGAAAACCTTTTTAACATTTAATATAAAATCACATCCATTTCAATTTATTAAATATTTTTTAGAATACCCCTAATTTATGCTCCTTTCTTTCTAAATATAAAATCATTTTTTATATCGGAGACAATCTTGTTTGATATAATATCTGCTAGTATTAAATTTGCTCTATATCCACTGTGTAAGAATTTTATATTTTACTCTCTTTAGACCATGGTATAAGCATCTTCTAAAATCATTGCTTGATTTAAAATATAAGGCATTACGTATAGTTTCTTTAATAATTTTTTGGCCATACCATTGTTTTATTTATTACTCTTTTTGAAAAAAAGAAATGTGTTGAAATTTCAATTGGCATTATTAAAATATTTATATAGGATATTTAATGAGAATGTGTGAAAAGATGTAAATTTTTTTAAAAGATTAATATTTTACCTAACTTTTTTTTTTAGAACTGATGTTCTATATTGTGGTATAAAGAGAGTAATACTTTCCTCTAGTCCATAATGTAAGACAAACTTAACTAACTTTACACTTATGAAAAATTATAGTTATATCCTTAAAATTATTTAAAAACATATGTAACTTTTCAAATTTGCCATTCTTCACAATTTTTAATCATATTAAATTTTTGTCCAAGAATTCAAATCCTAAAAAATAAACAGAGAGTAAAATTGAAAAACAATTAGGATTGTTTGGTTTTGTTCTCAATTTTTTGTTTTTTAAAAACTAGTTTTTAATTTAATTTTTAGAAGTTGTTTTTCAAAACAAAATAAAATGAAAATTTATTTGATTATGTTAATTTAAAAATAATTTTAGAGTTAAAAAATGGCTCATAGTGGTGGCTGCTAATGATTAATAATGATGATTTATTATAGTGGTTGACTATAAGATAATTTACAATAGTCAAATGTAGTATGTTTTTTTTTTAAAAGAAAAAACAACTCTAATTTTTTTTATTTTATTGTTTTAAAAAAAAGAATGAGAAATTTTTTTAAAACATTTAAATTCAAAACACTTAAACACATTTTTTCTTTTTCTTTTGTTTTTAAAAACCAAAACCAATTTTTAAAAACAAAAACCAAACAGGCGTTAATGTTGGATACATCTTATTTTGATGAATACAAAACTCAAGAATAGGTTATGTTTCATGTGCAAATTATATTATGACAAAACTATCCAAAAAGAGCAAATGGACAAGAACAAGAGAAGAATTAGTTTGAATATGTTTAATTAATCTTTTATTTCTCTTAGTTTAATTGTTAAAAACCATTTAGAGAGCTTGCATATTCAATGGTGGAAAACTTCTTAATTTGAAAGACATGTTATAAGCTCATTCATTTTGATTTTAACTTAGAAAACATATTATAAAGCATTTCAATGTTTTAAACCCTTTTTCACAAGTTCTAAGTAGGACATGCTTGTTTTAGATGAAATGTCTAAGATTAAATTTTGTGTGTTGAACACTTTTTCACAAGTTTTGGTTTGCTTGCTCACATGAACTAGAGTAACAGAATGTGAACCTATTCTGTTTGTTGAAAAACATGAGTTTCAAGTTAAAACATGAGAGTTTTAGAGTGACAGAGAGGAAGTTGATTCTGTATATTCAAACTTGCGAGGATTAGTGTGACAGAGAAGACCATGGTTATGGACTTCTATACAGGCGAGTTCTAGTTGTCTTGCACATGATATATCTGTTGCACTTGAGTCTGAGCCATCCCTTTTCGTGAGTATTAGTCTTATACACATGAGTTTTAATCTAACATTCAAGCTTGCCTATAAAGAGACCTGGACAGTTGTGTAAATTGAAATTTTCTAAGGCTTATGCTTAGAAACTTGTCTAACCCATTTTGGCAAGTATTAGAACTTGCCCATGCAAAAATGAATTGTTGAGAAAGGTCATTCATCTCTACCATCCATTTTTCCGAGTTCTAGCATGAGCCATGTGTGATTTAGAGTTCTAGAGAAGCTTGTGGTTCTGCTTAACTCAAACACATGAGTTTGACGAGGCATGCACACAAGAATTAGCATGAGCTTAACACAAGCCTTTCTATACATCTCAAACACATAAATTTTAGCTCGTACACATGTGAGGTCGAGCTCTGACAAGTATTTAATGAGTTTCACAAATAAAGTACTTTTTCTTGATTGCTTCTTCTAGAACATAATACAATGGCTCTAAACAGCTATTTTGAGGTGTCTAACAATTATATTGATCAAACACTATAAATAGAGTATCATCTAAGTGAGTGAGTGAGTGAGTAATGAATTAACTGTTGTATTCATTGATTTCACCTACTGTATTAACTAGTTTTTGAAAAAGCTCTCTATTCTGGGTTATAAGCTTTCAATTGTATTTTATCTACTTTTTTAAGAGCTTTGTGATTTGATTAGCTCAATCTACATTTCTAAAATGATGAGGAAATGTTTTCTTTAAGTGATTTATTTTTTTTACAAAGGTTTTGTAAGAGATTGAGTGAATCTAGAACTAGTTAGTTTTGGTTGTTATACTAAGGTTGCAAACACCCAATTTAAGCTTATGAATTTAAAGAAAACTCTTAAGTGTGATTTTAAAGATTAGATATAGGTCAAGTGGTTAGGTTGAACTAATATAAATCCTTTATGTTAAGCTTTGCTCTTCTCTCACTTCATTTGTTTTAATTCACTTCATCAAAGGTTGTTTTGATGAAAACTAAGTTATTGTTTTATTCAAAAAAAGTTTTTAAAAATTTTGAGAACACTCAATTTATCTTCCTCTTGGGTGCCATTATTTAACAATTAATTATTCTAAATTTGTCTTATATTTAATGACAAAAAATAACCTTCAAAGTTAGCTTTATGTTAAGGATAGGGAAGCACACTCTCTTGTCCTTAACTGTGATGTATAGATACGATGTGTCAATATTTTTATTTATAAAAAACATAGGATATGATATGTTTAGGATACAAGCCGCGCACATATATTAGTATAGATATTTAAAAAAAAATTCACAAAACACACGATGTATATATATATATATTATATTAATCTAATTATTTTGTTTTAAATATTAGTTTACCCATATCATATAATATTTTGAAATAAAAAAATCTATAAGCTAATTTACAACCTAAAATGGAAATGCTTAAAAGTAAATACTAAAATAAATAAGTAAATAAATAAAATATTTATTTTTGGAAACATAAAAAACCATATTTTCTAAGAAATTTTAATATTTTATTTTAAAAGAAAATTCATAAAAAAATATTAGAACTAAAAAGATAATATGTCAATATTTAACAATTTAATTTCTTAGAAAATGCCTTAAATTATCATTTTCGAAGTATGAACTTGCAATCAATAATATTGGATACATATCAAAAATTAAAAATATTTTAATAAAAAATAATATTATGATACCTTATAGGTACATATCAAAGAAGTGTCAACATGTAATAGTATCTTAAATACAACACAAATATGTCAATCAATTTTAAGTATTGATGCTTCATACATAGAGTTGCTAATTGAGAAGGCCTAGTCCATATGTACTAAAGTCAAAAGCCAATTTACCTTAAAATTGGTTATTTTTTTCAAACCCAACCTTTAATGATCAGGCTTAGAACTAGGCTTCTAAGCCTCTTTTTTTCATTTTTTTTAACTTTTTAAATTTAATTTTTACATTATAATATTACATATATTTTTTTAAAATATAAATTATAATGTTCAAAAATTAAGAATAATTAATATAAATTTTGATTTTAAAACATAAACATATATTTAAAGTATAAATTTAATTTTAAAATTAAAAATATTTCAGTTTTTAAAGGTAAAACAGACATAAGTTTTTATAAGCTTAAATGGGCTGGGCTTAAAAGCTGTTATACTAAAATTTTTAAATTTTTTAATCTTGAGCCCTCGAACAAAAGATTTAAACTGTTGGCTTGTCAAACGTAATCCACCTCATATTCTTAACTCTATTCACAAGTCCTTAAGATAAGGTAAAGTAAACAAACTTGGTGTTTTCTAAGAAATGATAATTATATCATTGAAATTGTTAATATATATATATATATATATATAAAACTTTCCAATTACATTCCTCTTTGCAATTAATGGCTATAATAAATTGTTATTCAAAAAATAATAAATAAACAAGGATGAAATAAAAAAATGTTAATTACTCGATTTTTTTTTTTTCAAACTTTCCCTTATATCAAGAACCCAGGGAGTTTCATTTTATTGTCAGCCTCATCCTAATCTAAATCTAAAATAAATTAAAAATGGGTCATCGAAGCCTTTCTGCTCTGTACCCAAAAAAAAAAAAAATACAAAACTCGAATGTCGAAAACCACGTGAAGGTGAAGCTAATGTATTTCTTGAAATACAAAGGCCTTACCTGGCAAGAAGAGTAAGAGAGGAGCATTGTTGAGCCGCGAACCGCCGTACAACGGCGAAAACCAGCGAGGCGGTCCACCGTCCGGTTTAATCATCTCCTTCGACTGTTCAAAATAATCCCTCCATCCACTCTTAAGTCTCTTATCAAACTCTTTGCATTCATTCTCTTCGCACTCCGACGACCTCCGTTTCTGGGCAGAACTTGTCACCGGACCCGCCAAGCGCTGAGTCACACACCCGACCCGATTAAATTTACGTTTCACATGCGGCGGCGGCGAGGTTGTCTGACGGCGGAACACTCGGGAAGAGCCGCCGGGGAAAAGACAAGAAGGGAACGACAGAGAGATCATGGCAGAGGACATGGGAATGGAGATGCCAAGAACCAAACAAAAAGAAGGATTATATATTTGAGTTCAATTGAATGATATACAAATGAAGTTGAGTGGTCATGTGTAACTCTGCAAGATAGTTAGACATGTGGGCAGGCAAAGTAACTGCCATTAATAGTAATACCCACAGGCAGCAGCAGGTGCAGGACGCAGTTGGGTGGGTAAGTGCCCCAACTCATCTGGAAAAGTGTAGTAGGACTAACGGATTTCTTAAAAATTAGTTCTCATTACCTCAATTGTTTTTTTAGGAAAAATTAATCTTTCAGTCCCCTAACTTTTAAGTTATTTGTAACTTAATTTCTTAACTATAACTCGCTGTGACTCAATCCCTCAACTATAACTCGTATATGACTCAATCTCTCAACTTTTAAATCATTATAAATTAGTCCCTTAACTTTTGTTAATTTTTTTTATATGTTAGCTTATATCTCACATCAATGAACAAGAGGAGGGTATTTTAAAATAATATATGAGTATTTTTTATCCCTCTTATTTGATAAGAATTTTTTTAAAAAAAATAAAAAATAAGGATCGAGTTATAGGTAAATCAAAAGTTGAGGGATTGAATTACAGCGAATTATAGTTGAAAGATTGAGTTACAAGTGAGTTAAAAGTTAAAGGATTAAAAGATTAGTTTTTTATTTTTTTTTTTAAGATATCTCAAGATATCACCTGCTATCTTGAGATATCTTAAATTTATCGTCCATCCCAAACTAATCTGAAAACCAACGTTGGAGACGTTATTATGGTTAGCGGTTATTCATTAATTTTATAAGAACAGTCAGCTTTCCTCATTCCATTAAGTTTTATTCTTAAAACTGTTATAAATCAATTAAAGAAGGTTGGCTGCTTTTCTCAAATTAATAGATAGATACTATTTACCACTGTCAATTTAAGGATACCAAAAAATTTTAGAAAAGTTTATGAATATTTTTACACATTTACCTTTATATTTAGATTTAGATTATTTTTATAAAAATATCATTTAAATTTTACTTCTCTAATATTATTTTGAAAAACTAAATATTTATTATATATATTAAATATTTTTATTGTTTTTATATAATTATGTACCCCTGGTTCAAGTTGCTGCGTTCGATAATGATAGCCACATTTAATTGATGTCTAAAATTATTTTAGGATACTTGTCCGGTAGTCCACGTTTAAGGCGGTTCGTTTAGGATTTTTTTTTTCATAATAAAATCACCTTTTTATAAAAAAAAAGTTTATTTTATAAAATTTTATGATGCTTATTTTAAATTTTGAAAATAAATAGCATAAAAAATAAATTTTTTAATTATTTTGACAATGTAACTTGAATAACTTAGGAAAAATATTCTGAAGATAAAAAATGTCAAAAATACAAAGATACATAAATATATTATAAAATTTTAAAATAACTAGATAATAAATATTAAAAAATCTAAAAATAACTAAATAATAATTAATTTTATTGTTGTAATCAAACACATAATAATATCTTCTTTTTACAAAATACTTTTTTATAAAATTTTTAAATTATTTAAAAATCAATTTTAAATGTAATAATGGCTTTGTTTTGGAATGATAAGAAAATAAGGAGTAGAGAAAAATAGAAAAAAAAAACAGAGAATTAAGGTTAATTTTATCCTTCACTATATGATAAAGATCACTAGCAGTATTAAACTGGACTTGAAGTCATTTTAGCCCCCTCAAGATAAAAGATTTCGTCCTGGCAGTTAACTTGGCTAGCTGCATTGTTATGTGGATCTCACATATAATTTTTTAAATATTTTTTATTGTAAAATATTACTTGTGAGCTCACATTATTTTTTTAAATTCCCCCCTCTCTCCTCTCTCACCCTCCCTCCTCGGCAACTCGACCCTTCCCCTCTTCATCATCTTCTGCTCGTCTCTCTCACCCTCTCCCTCTCTCTCTCTTTTCTCCTCCCCCCTTCCTCTTCCTCTCTCTGTAACTTATCCATAACGCCCTAAATGGTGAAGAAGCATATGTGGAGGTGGAGAAGGACATGATGCATGTGGCGTTCATGGCAGACGGTGGCATATCAATAGCAACAAGAACTTCGCCCATGTGAACGACACCTACAACACTTGTATAGTGTCGATAGAAGGGGACCACTGTTGGATATTATAAATATTTTTTAGTATTTCAAAAGAAATTATTATAAATTAATATTATTAATTATTATTTAAGTTTTTATAACATATAATTTAAATAATATTATTATTTGAAACCGTTTTTTAATTGTGATTAAGGTGATTTTATTGCCCAGTATTATGAGATCTACCTATAAAAGGCAATGCTAGCCACAGGTTCAGAGAGAGCCTTGGAACTCTTGACCTTTCTCTCATCTTCTATTATACTAGTTCATTGTGTAGTTACCTGAATATATTTTATGAATTTTTGTTATTCTGTGTCCCTACTTTTAGTAGGAAGAGTCTGTTTAATCTTGGGGAGTTACCGCCTGATCAACCCAATGTGACGGAATAGCTCTTAAAGACAGTATTCTTGGACACGACTCAGACTAAATTTTACCAGCTAGTGCCAACAATCTTAAGAGCTAGTTCCTACTAAACTTGTTTGGCTATACTAAACTTGATGGTTTTGGGACCCAATGGAGGCATGTGATGAGGCAGCTAGATTCGATGATGTTGATGAGCAAAATTGAGTGTTGGGGCACATGTGAGTAAGCATTGGTTAAAATGGCTAACGGTGGATGGGAACACCAATAATGCCAAATTCGTCCCAAAATTCGAACTCGCTTAAGACCTTAAAGGCCTTACATTTTAAGTGGAAAGTCCCAGCATATGAACACTGATGGAGGTGGGAAAACAAAGAGGATTGGCGTGTCTTAGCTACTTGCACTTGGTTCGCGTTGATCACGTTTCCAAGGCATGAACGTCTGTGTCGCTAAAAGCTGTCAAAGAGATGTTCTATGTTTCAACCCCACCATAGCTTGGCTTGCATAGCTGGACAAAATATAATCGCTCCATTGTGATTCTTCCATCTGTGCAAATTTGAGGCCTTATTCTGTTTCAGGTATCTATATCTTTTTGCATTTGAAATTGCTATTTATAATGCTATTTTAGTAGTTGGAAATGGTCATAAATTGGGACATGATTTATTGGCCTATAACATATGATAAGAATTGAAAATGTCGCTAGAATTTTTCCAGCAGGTGGCCAGACTGTAGATCATTGTGATGACTAAGCTGTAATTTAAGGACTAAGTTTAAGGGCTGTTATTGAATATTTGTTACCTGACCTATTCAACATTTGTAACAAGTTTAGATCAATACGAACAAAATCATTCAGCAAAGTGAAAGTTATTTACTCAGCTATGGTTAGTAAATTACGATGATGAAAATTTATTATATTTAAGTCAGTTGCATATAAGTTGTGTGAAAACATTAGGATTCGATGAGTAGTTTTCAATGTCTTTTAAAATTTACATTAATATGTTCGGAGCGTTCTTGCATAAATATAAGAGAAGATGTATTTATATACATATATACATGTGAATTCCTTTATTTTATATTTATGAGGTTATTTGTTGCAAAATCGATTTTCTTGCATTCATTTTAATATAGATAAGAGAGCCACATGCAAGAGGTTTATTGTTGGTAGCTTAACTGCGTTATGACACCATTGGGGTTAGTAGTAACGTTGGCTCTCTAGTTTCTAATCACATATTCATTTATCTTAATGGGATTTAAGTCTAATAAATTTTGCCATTATCTATTATTAAAGAGGCCTAGATTTATCCAACGGGGTTCTTATATTATAACGTTGGTGTTTTGGTGGCAAAATATCATTGGAATGGGTAATGATAGTTATTATATTATAAATAATTTAATTTGAGAAATATCAATGATTTGATGCTTTTGAGCGATAAATCTATTTTCATTTATGATGACAATAGGCTCATGAAGCAAGAAGAAAATATCACCCCCTGATTGTCATGATTGTGATTAATGTAATTGCTTTGTTTAAGGTATTAGTGTATGCTCTGACATGACAAATATTTGAAATAGTAGAATTTGAGTTAGGGAGAAAACTAATGTGGGGCTGTACAGGTTGTACATGTTGAAATGTTTATGGTAGATTTTAAAATATGAGAAATTTTAATTTAATTGGAATGGAAGGAGATTACGTGAAGAGATTTTAATTTAATTAAAACTATTATTGATTTGGTAAGAAAATATTTTACATATGATTAAAATATTTTTTAAGTGTGGGGGTGTTTAGTAAAAATTATTTTGTTTTATTTTAAAATTGTGTTGTGCCATATTGTTATCCTCATTGTGTAAATGCAAAAATTGTGATTTATCACTTTGTGTGGTTTGCAACAAGCATTATGATAGTAGCACGAATTTAATCATTTATCTAATGAAGATAAATGTATTTTGAAAAAAATAGGTGCATGACCTATTTAATTACTTTGACATAAATATTCATTGTTATGAATAGTGATTTAGTTACAAGTGTTATAATCTCATGAGATAACCAATTTTTTAAATTATGAAATTGAGAATAGTAGATTCCCACTGTATAAAATATGTGAATGTTTATTGAATTATAAATTTGTGTAAGACAACCAACTAGTGATTATCCACTCTCAGTAGTGATGAAATCAAAATATAATGATAGAACCATGTGGAGTCCAAGCTAATTAATTTGAAATTGGATGGAGGCTAAGTTGCTAGAAATGATCTAAGCAATTATTTTGTTGTGTAAAACCGACACTTGGCGTCTATGAATTCTTATGGGACTGATTTGTCATTTAAAAAAATGATATATTTTTGTTGTTCAATTTGTGTATGCACAAATTTGTAAGAGTTTGTTACATTAATAAGTGTTAATCCCATAACATATGTTTCATGGAGATTAAGTCTTATAAGAGCATGAGACAAATGAGTATTTGACGGATACCATAAATGTTGGTATCATGTATGATAGATTTCCATCGTATTAAAATAATACAGTGATGTTAACTAAATTTTATATTCAGATGAGAAAAAATCCATTTGAAGCCAAATAAAATATTATGTGAGCTAGAGTTTATTACTTTGAAGTTGGCTAATAATGAGGCTGAGTAGTCAAGAAACTTTTTAGTGAATATTCTACTATGAGTAAAACCGACACAAGCGATGTCGATGATTTGTGATTGCCAAATGGTAATATTCATTGTAAAGAGAACGATGGCATATATAAATATCGTTTAGATACAATTAAGCATGCTAAAAGAAGGAGTCATCTCAATCGATTATGTGAGATCAAATATAAATCTGATGGATCCATTAACTAACCCCTAGGGAAGAATTTTAATTATTCAAATGTCAAGGGTAATGGGACTTAAGCCAATTTAAAATTAACAGTGATAACAACCTAACCTTTATGATTGGAGATCCCATGAAAAAGGTTTAATGGATAAGAATAAGTCATTTGTTAGTTCTACTAGTACTAAATTTTTTGTCCCTTCTAATGGCTTGAGAAAGTATTAAAATGTATTGATTGGAGATTGAGTGAAAGCTCTTAATGTTTTTTATAGTTCTTGTAGTTGGTGTATTCATTGCAGATACACTTGATGAAAACACCTATACAAATGTGAAGTGAGGTCGCTCCTATGAGATTGTGGCGAAATCTCTAGAGCATTTGTTAAAACCAGGCACGCACATGGCCGATAACTTGCAAAACTGCATTAACAATGGAAATTGTGGGGAGTATAATCTGACTAATAAGACCTCTAGCACACGACTAAGATCTATTGGTTCAATAATAAAGTTACACCAACTTTTCTGTATATTAAGTTTTATTAGTCTAGGTTTGGTTCAAGTCAAAAGACACTAAATTCGAAGTGATTATCTTCCATGTGAATAACTCAAAGGATAGTGGTCCTTTTCACACATGTGGGGGATTGTTGAACTTTTGTCAAAAAAGAAAGTCCCATATTGCTCAAATGAATGGAGGCCTTAATAATGTATACTAAGGTATGAGCTTGGGCAAGTAAATGGGCTTAGAGGAAAAGTGAGCTCATGTAAATGCAAGTACTCATGTGTAAGCTAAATATGGTATCAAATAGACTGGGCATTTTTTTAAAATTTTTGAAAACTATTATGTGGAGTTATAAATTAATTGTATAAAATAGTTTTCAAGAAAATTTTTCTTCCTTTTAAAATATGTGGGAGATTGTTGGATATTATAAATATTTTTTAGTATTTCAAAAGGAATTATTATAAATTAATAATATTAATTATTATTTAAGTCTATTTATTATTTTATAACATATAATTTAAATAACATTATTATTTGAAACCATTTTTTAATTGTGATTAAGGTAGTTTTATTACCTAATATTATGAGATCTACCTATAAAAGGCAATGCTCACCACAGGTTCAGAAAGAGCCTTGAAACTCTCAACCTTTCTCTCATCTTCTATCATACTAGTTTATTATATAGTTACGGGAATATATTCTATGAATTTCTATTGTTTTGTGTCTCTACTTTTAGTATGAAGAGTCTGTTTAATCCTGATGAGCTACCAGGTGATCAACCCAGTGTGGCGGAATAGCTCTTAAGGACAGTATCCTTGAGCACAACTCAGACTAGATTTCACCAGCTAGTGCCAACAACCACTTCATCCATCAATATTGGGTTTGAGAACTCAGCCTCTTCAACTTTCTACTCCATCACCAACACCAATGCAACTTCCATTCCATGTTCATCTCTTTGACAGGGACGCCCTTGGTCTTCGAGAGAAGCACATAGATGAAGACATCATGATGGTAATGAAGCCAACTAAGAAGAATAGGGGATTATGTTGGAGATCTATTTTTAACCTCTTATTCCTTTTTTATCTCTATTCTTTGAATAAAAAACAGAGGTGAAATGACCAAAAGAAAGGAGAAGAAGAGATGGTCGATGCTTGCATGGAGACATGAGTTTGGGCTCTCTAGCATGAGCGTTGTGAACTCTAGGTCCACTTCTAAGAGCATCCTCATAATCTAGCTTCAAGGATAGCAACCTGAACAATGCCCCCTATCTCCTCTCCCCTTTCTCTACTCCTCAGTTTCTCTCTTGGTCTCAATGTGTGTTTAGATACCCTAAAAGAATGACAACTCTTTATGTCTGTGTTTGTATGGTTCTTCTTTGCATTATGGACGAGTCATCTCCCAACTTCGTGTTCGAGGTTGTCAACATTTACTTCCATGAATCAAAACTTCAAATGTATGTGAGTATGTGTGTTTTGTGACAGAATGGATATGGAGTTATCGAACTACAAAAAATGGGAATCCATGTGAACCAGTTGGTAAGAAGCAACTCAAGGGAGAGAAGTGAGAAGGTAATGCGGACGGGGGAAGAGAGAGAGATCAGAGAGAGAAGGTCAAAAAAATTAAAAACGCTGACGATGGGACCCATTAACGGTTGATGAGAGCAAATTAACCTCATGTCAGGGCTGCGCAAAAATCTTCCAATTCTATTTGATCTAATCCAATCCGAGATGATTCAATCTTGGTTGATTCATATAAATATTGGTCCTTCAGGGCTAAAAAGACTGAAAAGATCAGAATATTTTTTTAGGTTGGACTGAAAAAGAGATTGGGCATTTGAACCACTTGGTCCAGTCAAGTCCTATTAATTTATTTATTATTATTATAAATAATTTATTTTTGATAAATATTTCAAGTGTAATTGATGCTAAGGAGATGATTATATGAAGATTTATTGAGTTTGTTTATAAATTATTGTTGTAATGCAATATGGTTGAAGTTTGTTGAGTGCTGTTTTTATTACAATTATAAATTTAAATCATTTGAACTACAATAGAAATATTTTTTCTTGTTATTAAAAATTATTATGGATTTATTACTATTACTACTACTACTACTACTACTACTATTATAAATATTTTTACTATTTTAATTTAGTTCATTAGGTTGAAATGGATTACTGTCTCTCATAGAGAAAAAAGAGAAAAACAAAAACTAAGTGAGTACTAAACTAATAGGACTAGTCTCCCAGTCCTATGGACCAAATTTGATCCTATTAATCTTCGAGTTGTCACTGGACAAAATCGGACTTTGAATTGCCTAACCTAGTTTTTTTCATGAAAAAAACTGAATTTTGAGTTAGGTTGAAATCCAATATCGCCCTGTTCTTTGTGCAGCCCTACCTCAGGGTACGGTGATTTGAATTTTAAAGGTTTACAGATACAATTGGCTCTAAGTTGAGTTTAGGATCGATATTGATCTTTCGTGTATAGTTTAGGGATTAAAAAAAACTTTTAATAAAAGAAATGCATTTTTCACCCTTGTTTTTCTTTAATTTCCCTATAGAAAAGGGGGAAACTAATGAAAAAAATTTGTGTTAGGGAGAAAAAAGTCATTTTATTTTCACTTTTTGCCCCTAGTTTTTTCTCCTCCCTAGTTTCATTTAATTCCAACCAGAATTGAAGGGCACTTGTATATAAAAAAAATATATAGAATGACATAGTTACCCTTTTTTAAAAAGATATTTCATGTTAAAATTTGAAAAGTTAGTTGAAAATTATTATTAAGTCAATAGCAAATTGTAAAAAAAATGAGTGTCAAATTTTTATAACAAGTCTTTCCAATCTTTCATGTTAAAAGCTAGAAATTAGCTGCAATTTAATATTGGGTTAAGGTCTAATTTTATCCTTATATTTATTTTTTAAAAGCATTGGGCACCTCATACTATTAAGTAGAGCAATTTTATTCCTAAATTAGTTTTTTGAAAAGCAAAAAACCCCTCCATTAATGAACCGTTAACTCTATCATTATATGCTGATGTGGCATGTGTATGGGGCCTACGCACAATAACATGTAACACTTTGACTATATTTTTTGATACTAATTTGTCTCTAAACTCTTTTGTCCAAAGCGTTGAGTACCCTAAAATTTTTTTTTAGGAGTGCTGGGTACCCTGAAGTCTTATTAAAATAAAATTTAATAAATAATTATTAAAATATAAAGTATTTTAATATTTAATAATTTAAATATTATTATTTAAAACATTATACCACCAAATTTAATATTTTAATTTTTTTATTATTTTGCAATTTTGTATTAAAAATGAAGGCAACGAACCTCCAAATTAATAACGGGATTTTTTTCTCTCATCTTTTCATTTTTTCTTGTTAAGTAACTTTTTTTGTAACACATTAATGGAATAAGAAATATCTTTCAAATAAATATTTTTATTGTCATTTTGTTGGTCCTGATTGTCATATTTTAAATTTTACTCATAATATTATAACATACAGAGAGTGCTAAATTTGAGTAGTACAATATTTTGAAGGAAAATTATTAGTTGACTAAAGAAATTAAAGAACTTAATCAATGTTTAAAATATAAACAAATTTTGACATGCACAAAAAGCGTAATGATTTGGATACTATTTCAAAAGAAGATCGAAGATCAATACATAAAATAAAAAGCCATCTGTAAATTTATAAAATACTAGTTTGAGTTGTTAATATTTGAAAAGTAATTTATAAATTTTGAATGAATATTTATAAATAATAATATTTAAAGTATTAAATATGAAAATGTCTAATATTTTGGCAATATTTATTAAAATTTATTTTAACAAGACTTTAAGATACCTAGTGCTTTTAAAAAAAAGACTTTAGGATGTTTAATGCTTCTGAAAAAAGAATTTACGGGCAAATTAGCACTATAGAATATGATCAGATTCTTATTTGTCATTGTGTGGGGACCCTGCGAACATGCCACATGAGCATATAATGGTAGAGTTAATAATTCATTAACGAAGGAGTTTTTTGCTCCTAAAAAAATACTTCAAAGGTAAAGTTATCCCACTTAAAAGTATAGGATGCCCGGTGCTTCTAAAAAATGAGTATAAAAGCAAAATGGGACCTTAATCCTTTAATATTTTAGTGTCAAATTTTGGGAAGTCAGAATGAAATTCTCACACCTTTTTCCAATTTTATTTTCAGGCTAAAAGTTTTTAGAACATCAGTTACAACTTTTTCACATGCTAGTGTCAAATTTCATAATGTTATTGGGAAATTTCAAAAGTATTTATTATGAAAAATGACAGTATAAAAATAGGATTAATGAGCAAATAGAACTTTAAACTCTTAAAATCCGTAAAACAAACCCTAAACTTTTAAATTTATAACAAAATAAACCATGACCGTTAACTTTTTTAACACCGTTATTATCCACGCAGATACTATAACAATTAAGGTTGAATTCATAGGAAAATAAACCCTGAACAATACTTGTGTGGGCAATAATGGTGTTAAAAAGTTAATCGTTAGAGTTTAATTTGCTATAAATTTAAAAGTTTAGGATTTATTTTGTATATTTTAAAAGTTCAAGGTTTAGCACGATTTTTGAGCAATAATTCAGGGTTCTATTTGCTCATTAGCTCATAAAAATTTGATACTCATTTCTCGTAATTCATTACTGACTATGTAATAATGTGCAATTTATCTTCCTAAACCTAACCTAAAATATTTTAGGGGAAAAAAGTAATTATGTGATTTTATGATTAGTAGGGACATAAATTATTTTACTAAATTTTATAAGTTTTGATCTTAAACAAATCTAAAAATAACTAAATAATAATTAATTTTTATTATTGTAACACTTGCCTCGAGTGTTAGAAAAAGCACACCACAACTAAATAAACTAGGTATGGTTAAGGAGTTAATTTTAAAATCAATTTAGAAAATAAATCATTTAAATCACTAAACAATTTACACACTAGCTAAACACACATTTAAAATCTCTTAAAAAAGTTTAAAGGATTACTATATATTATAGCACATGGAAGCAAATTAGGCAAATAGGGGCAACTAATTTTTGTTATGACAGTATTAATTTGTTATCATGACAGTCCTATACGGCAAACGTCCGAGAGGCTCTGTTTCACTGTCTAGCTTCGATTGAAATGATTTCAAATCTCAGTGAAGAAATTGTTGATATAGGTATATTTAAAGTTTACTAATATAGATGTGGTATAGGTATAATTGGCCAATTTTTGGTTTAAATTAAGAAACTTGAATTGTATATAGCTTGTATAGGAATTTACAATGTAAATTTCATGTAAATGATTATTTTTTGCCATGGAAATTTTGTTTTGGATGTGCCAAAAATTGTGTTTTATATGTTCAATATAGGGGGTTGCTATAGAAATACAGCTGCCTATTTTAAAAAAATTGGTCACTATAGTAAACAGTAGTGTAGAAAACCGTTTAATATAGTGACCCTATTTACAGGCTAGGTATATTAAATGGTTTTAGAAAAACCCATTTAATATAAGAACATATTAAACGGTTTTTTAAAATAATCATTTAATAGAATTAAAATATTAAATGATTTTATTCACAAAACTGTTTAATGTAATTTTTTCAAGACAACACTCAATTGTATATTAGATGGTTTTTAATAGAATCGTTTAATATTATAATAATATTCAACAGTTAAAAACCATCAAATATAATCTCTTGGAATATTTAGCGGCTATTTATTTAACAGTTCATAAGCGTTAGTATTGATAAAAATAACCGTTTTATATAAAGTATCTTGTAGTAGTGTCACCCTGTGGTTATATTTTACAAGTGAAGGCTCCAATTGGAGCAAAGGGAAGGAGATACTATCGAGAATTTGAGGAGCTAGTTATTGTATAGTTCTCTACTTTTAGTTTATGTGACGGAATATATATATATATATATATATTCATGCCAATTTAGGATTTGCATTATTTTGGGGTCATTTGCATGAGATTGTGATGCTTTGGTGTACCTAGGATATTGTAATGAAAATTGTTGTAAGAGACCAAAATATTTGTACAATTATCATTATTATGATAATTATATGTGCATGGATGGCCTTAGAATTGGTATGTTGAGTTATGCTTTTGCCTCCTTGATTAATGTGGAATTAGGGTTTGATGGCTAGATTGTGTTTGAGATGTATGTGTATGAATATAACTGCTTTATTAGGTGTATTATATCCGAGTGAGTTGGTTCAAGTGATTCCTAGGCTATTGGCATTTGGTTTAGGGTTTTGGACATCTTTCGGCATGATTTGAAGGGAAAAAGTGTTTTTTTTATACTCACATGTCCAAATTTTGAATGACAAAGCATTTTGATATGAAACTAGTACCAATAGTTGGATGACTTAATTAGCTACTTATAAACACTTGAATCTCTCAAAATGAACATTGGATGACAAAACGGCTCACTCTTAAAGTTGATCCCGAGGTGCTATCATGACAATAAGGGTGCACTGCAATGCATTATACAACCCGGGGAGTTTCCCCCCTGTGCTATCCACTATAGTAGATGATACAAGCACAGTGGCAAATTGAGTAGTTTGCACTATCCACATTGTCTTAGTTTGATGCATGACTGTGATGTTTTTTGTCTGCTATGCTTTCATAATCACTCTTTAATATTACAAACTTTTGTTTGAACTCAAATGCTTTCAAAAAAAGTTTTCTTGAGATCCCAACTTTTAATATCTTTGAATTTAACCCTTGTCTATTGTGATAACCTGATGTAAGGATTTACTTAATCTTGATTATCATAATAGTGATGTTTAGCATGTTCTGGTAATGTCAAGACAAACATTATATCAAGGATAAAGCTAATGTAGAAAATGAACAAAATAAGTGTGAAAAGTCAATTTAATCTTTTAAAAAAATCAAAGCACTTTCTACAATGGTTCTAGATACATTGGTGTAAAATGTGCTCTTTTCACACCGGTTATGATAACAACCAATACGGAGAGTGCATGGTTTTTTAAAAAATAAAGATATTTTTTTAAATCACTTGCAATCCAAAAAAAAAATCCATTTTTTTAAGAAAATAAAAAAATATGTTTTACATGTTTTAAAAAATAGTCAAATGGAAACAATTACATAGTTCCAAAAATACCCACAACTTTCAAAATACACAAATTTCATAATACAACAAGAGTGTATGAGTGCAGAACACCCAACAACACCATGTCTAAGGACACATTTCATAAATGTTATCTCGCAAACTTGTTACACCAATTCTAAGTATAACATGTGTAAAAAGTCTTCCAAAATTTTAATTTACTTATGAAAATATCATTCCACATATTTTTTTCACCGATAAAGAATTGATATATAAACTCGGTGTAAAAGGCTATTCATGTACTAGTGGTGTGATGGACAAAGCTTTAGATGGAAAAAACACATAATGGCTAGAGCAAAAAGATAAAAAAGTTAATAGTCATTTTTGCTCATATAATGTCTAACTCATCATAATTTTACTAATTTAACAACAAAACTATGTACACACCATCAACAAGTTTAACTCTCAATGATGATTAGGACTAATGAAAATTAACATTGCAAATAAGTGAAAATTAAGGGATTAGAAATAATGAAAAAAAAATTAGAAACTAATACCAAAGCATGCTAAAAATATAGAAATCAAAAATTACATTTTTTTAAAAAAAAAGATATACTATCAAATTTTATATTTAGAAAAAATCCATAACATACGCAGAACATAAATAAAGCACATCTTACGCAGCTGTGAGTATAGGGAGGGTCACTTTTTTGAGAATGAAAACAAGAGAGTTGTATCTTACAGGCAGGGAAGATGACAAAATACTAAGATCCTCCAGTAACTCTCTAGCCGTATTTTGCTGGGAAAGTCCCTTCACCGGATAATCCAACAACATAGTCAAAGGATCACCTGAAGTAAATATAAAATTTGAAGGGACCAAAAAGAAAGAGACGCTATTTTTGTTTGCCAGAAGCAGAAGACAACATATTGGTTCTTTATATAAAAGCTTATTTTTTTTCTTTGAATATTATCAGTGTGCTTGGAGAGGAATTCAACCATTAGATCCATGTGACATTGATGGGAAAGAATTTTAAAATCTATAAAGGTGCTTTTAGATGCATGAGAATTTAAATTTAAATTAAATTTTTCACTTAAATACAGAAAAGTCTTTGGATTTAGATTTGATCTAAATCTAAATTTATGCATGTTTCATTATAACTTCTTTGTAATTTCAATATCTCCCTACATTCTTATTATTTGAATTTATAACTATTCAAACCTTCTCATTTTTTTTTATATTTTCATTATCAGTGTCTCTTAATATTATTGTTATTATTCTCATTTCTCATTCTCATCTTCCACTAATTGAAAAATAGACAGAGGTAAGTTCATTACTTCTAATTTTCCATTTCTGTTTTGAATCTCAGCTAATATGTCCTTTACTTTTAAAATTTTTTACACTATCTAAGTAAAGAATTTTAAATGCATAAATTTTAAATGTAAAATTTAAAATCGAATCCATTAACCCAAACAATTCCTAGGAGATTTTAGAATGGAGAATTGGGTCGAAGCGTATCTAATGTAAAAATGAAATTGCAAGTAGTAGAACTAGAAAAACAAACTTGCCTACAAACTAAGAAAATAAGGCAGGCCCAGAGACACAGTTGGGAAGGTAAGGTATAGCTTCCAATAATGGTGCTAGACGTTGCAATTGTGGTCTGCTGTATGAAGTAGCTGCAAAAGTATACCAAAAAAAACTGTTAACATGTATTTTGGATCTGTTAAACAGGAACAGATTAAAAAAAAAAATGCAACCGGTGTCAAGCGTCAGTGCAGATTTAGAAAGTCAAACAAACACATGAAAAAAAAAAAAAAATCCTCTTTTTCTTTTCCCCCAGTGGTGGTGAGACCATTTCTAATGAATAACAAGACTAGCCTTCATAAATCAATAAAACAAAGCCCAATTAATCATAGGTCTGCTTCTATCAGTATGGTAGTTGCCAAAATGTAGTGGTTGATGTACCCTTATGTACGACAGCAAATTTGTAATATGCTCTCTCTTTCTTTTTATATATAACGTGTTTTTAATCAAATTTTATGTACTAATAAAAGTTGGCCATTTAATTGAAATCACATAAAATCCCAATAATTTTTCAATTTTGTTCCTAATAATATCACAACTAATATTATGGTGATAAAGGTAAAGTATACAATTAATATCTCCTTCAATTTTCAAGACAATGACAAAAGTATATGATTACTCAAAAATATCATCAATGCCCCTTATATTTAGAGGCAAGATAAGCTCTTAAAAAATAACTTATATATAGAGATGGAGAGAGTATCATTTATCATTACTAATTAACAGCTTATATATAAGTTCAGTTCGACTGAGGGGAGTACACAAGCCAAGCTTCTCCCCAACTTATGCCTAGCCCGATATGCTTATTTAGTCATCAGGCTGCCCTAAGATGTACGCTGGGTTTTGGCCCAACCTAAAAAAGTATTTTTAAAAATAAATTTAAAACATGAAATTAATTTTATTAATCAACCAAAAAAATTATATAATTGTAATTATTTCAAATGCATTTTGTTTAAAACTAATATTAGAATTAAAAGTAACAACTTTTTTAAATTATATATATATATATATATATTTAACAATTATTCATTATTTTTTCAAATTAATTTTAATTATGAGAAAGATTATAAAAGTTGTAACCATAAAAAATGCCCATAATGAACATAAAATAATACAATACATAAAAAAATGCTAAGTAAAATAACATTATAAAACAATTAATTTTTATAAAAAAATTTAAAAATAATGGGTATGCGCGGGGGAGGGGGACAAGGGTTGGACCAGCCCAGTGCCTGACTCAAAATTTGACCAGACTAGTTCGAGCAAGGTCAGATTAATTGGGCTTTTGGGCCACCTACACAGTCATAGTTCAACCCCCTCTTTTAACCATAAACAGTGAAACCAAATTAATGTCATGTGAAATGCTTAGAAATGTTACCTGGGTTAGCCAAAATTAGTACAAGATCAATGTCAGGGTTGTGGGCTGCAGAAACTAGTGCAAGGCACGCTCCTAAAGAATCTCCAATGAGATACATGGGTTCGTTTATTCTCACACCTAACAGTTCTCTCAACCATCTTCACAAGTTCTGCAACCAGTAAACATGCATACCAATGTATATTATCTTGAAAGACCTGCTATGAGCATTCAATTTTCAACACACTAAACATGCTCTTCCTCATTTTATATCAATTCTTTTAATTATTGATTAAGGTTTATTTTTATTCTTAAACTTTCTTTGAAGAATGCTAAGCATTTCATACTAATAAATGTGACTATTTTTTTCTTAAACTATTTTTTTAAGGAGCAAAAAATCTCTTTTTGCTAGTCACCTGTTAACTCTTCTGCTTTCTCCTATGTGGCATATGCATGCTCACACATAATGACATATAGGACTCTAAACATGTTTTTTAATACTAATTTGCACCTACACTCTTTTTTTAGGAACATTTAAAGTCATGTTAAAATAAAATTTAATAAATATTGTTAAAATATTAATTTTTTAATATTTAATAATTTGAATATTATTATTTATAAATATTAATTCAAAATTTATAAATTATTTTTAAAATATTAACAGCTCAAACTAGTTTTTCACAAATTTATAGATAATTTGTAATTTGTGTGTGAAGATTTGTTATAATAATAATAATTACAAATAAATTACATAAAATGATCTTATAAGAAAACTATTATAGATTAAGTTTCATACATTATTTAGGTCTTTCTTTCTAATTTTTTTAGTTAATTAATGATCTTCCTTCAAAATATTGCACATCTCAAATTTAATATTTTGATATTCTGCAACTTTGTATTAAAAATGAAAGGAAACACAGAAAATTAAATTAATATTGCCTTATTGAATTTGCATTTCTAATTTTAAAATTAGGAATATATTACATCATATGAAAATAATAATTAAGAACTAAAGACACTTACTTTGCATTTTAAAATTTGTTGGCACTTTACTTGAATAAACTAATTTCTTAAGTGCCATTCATCCTAATGAATAAAAATTACTTTATACATAATAAAATTAATATATTTTTAGCCTAGTTGAAAAGTTAAGAAAATAATAATTTAGTTCTAAATATCCATTAAATTGATCATTAGTTGAACAAACAAATTACAAGAAATGACCTAAAAATTTAAGAGACTTAATCAATATTAATTTTTTTATAAGGTCATTTTCTGTAATTTATTTGTTGTTGTTGTTGTTGTTGTTACTATTATTACTACTACTATTACTACTATTATAAATCTTTATACATAATTTACAAGTCATCTATTAATTTATGTAAAACTAGTTTGGGCTTTTAATATTTTAAAAATAATTTATAAATGTTAGATTCATATTTATAAATAATAATATTTAAATTATTAAATATTAAAATATTTAATATTTTAATAATATTTATTAAATTTTATTTTAACTAGACTTAAGGAGTTCAATGCACTTGAAAAAAAAAAATTAAGGACGAATTAGTAACAAAGAACAGGAAAAGAGTTCTACATGTCATTACACGTGGAACCTACACAAATGCTATGCCAATAAAAAATAACAAAGTTAATGAGTGATTAATGGAAGGAGTTTTTTACTATTTAAAAAATGATTTATGAGAAAATTGCTTTGATTATCAATACAGGATGCCCAATACTTCTAAGAAAAATTTAAGGTTAAAAATGAACATTAACCCTTTAACTATGAAGTTGGGTTATCTTTGGCTAGAATGGTTAGAATAAAATTCAACATGAATATGGAACCACACATGTGAATGTTAAAAATGTGTGGTCATTGTTATGATTAAGCTTAACTAAAAGTGATTTATTTGAAAAAGTTTTAAGGTTTAATTGGTATAATTATATTGTCATGTAATTAATGTGTAAGGACCAAAACAATATTTATAATTTGTTGAAAGGCTAAATTATAAATATCACAAACTTAAATTTATAAATAATGATCGTGATCATCTCTCGATTAGGCATGACAAGAAATTGGTTCTTTGATCCCCTTCCAAAGAACAATGTTTGAAAAAGTTTTTGACATTTACAATATAAAAGATCACTGTTATGAATTTTATGTTAGGAAGTCTCACAAGTAATGTGGGGTTTACAAGTTGAAGGGACTCTTTCATTTAACATGTTAATATTTTAAAATGGACTCTCTCTGTAAACTTGTACTTGTCACAATCACAATATCAATCTATCATCCTCTAAAATTTTGAGATATTTCTAACAATAAATTTAGGCACATTTTGCATCTAGGCTTTTCCGTTCTTCTAAATTGATATGAGATTTTATTTAAGTTCATACATTTGATTGTAATCATTTCTTTAGTTTGAAAATGTACTCGATTTTTGGCCAGCAAAAAATGTCCTCGATTGATTATCAACGACCAACTACCTAAGTAACTTCATAGCATGGTAAACTATATATAATGGCTAGTGTTAAAAAACCAAAGGATATAATGAAAGAGGGAAAAAGAAGAGACCTGTAAATGGTGTCCGATCGGTGACTGGAATATGCAAGCACCACGTATAAAAAATCTTTTATTCAAGAGAAAAAGAGAACTGATTATGCTTGACGCTTTAACTAATCAAATCTAAGCAAGGTATTGAAAATTAAAAATATTAAAAATTAAATTAGTTATTGAACTGATTGATATCAAAGGTCAGGGTTAACTCAGGGTCAAATTGAAATGTAACCGGTCAAAATAAAATAATATAATTTAAATAAAAATATATTAATAATTAATATATATATATATATATATATATATTCATATTCAAGACTTAATATTTCATTCAAAACAACCTTGATAGCTTCAAACTAGTAGGCAATTAATATGAATATATTTTTAATTACATAGTTATTGTTTCAAATATAAAATAATAATACAAATTATAATATCAGAAAATAAATTTAAATAAATAATAATTATAAAATCAAAATAAAACTTGAAAAGTTAAACTCATTGGTGCAGTCATGGTATTGAAAACCGGACCGGACCGGCCGGGTCAACCCGGAAACCGGTGAACCGGTCCCCTGTCCGGTCTGGGTTTGCACTTAACCCGGTGAGGGAGTGAACCGGTATAACCCGGTCAACCCGGGTTCAACCCGGTATAACCCGGATAACCCGGTGGGTTGACTGGGTTAACCGGGTTAATATTTTTTCAGGCTTTTACCCCAAAACGACGTCGTTTTTAATTTTTTTTTTTTCATTTTTAATTTTTCAGAGCTCTGAGTTCGGAAAAAAATAACAAAAAAAAGTAAAATTAAAGTCAAAAAATAAAAAATTAGAGATAGAGCATGCTAAGTCCAAAAATATAGTATTTTATTATTGTTAGACTTTTGAGTGGTTGGATTTGGTTGAATGTTTTTATAATTAATGTCTTTTTATTTAAATTGTATTATTTTAATCATGACCGGTTTGCCACCGGTTCAACCCCCGGTTCAACCCTGATTGAACCACTAACCCGTGACCCAGTACCATGACCGGTTTAATGACCGGTCCGGTTTTACGTACCTTGGGTGCAGTCCTCTTTCTCAGAAAAGGAGAAGACTATGTCCCCATTAAATATTTACAGTCATAATTTTACCCCTAGTCCTTGTGCTTATCCGCTGGTCAAAAGAATACCACGTGCAAGCAAGTCACCTGCAACCTTTTTTTTTTTTTAAATTCTTTTCTCTACTTTATTAGAACATAAAAAGAAATTTCATAATTAAATATTAAAAATAAATTATAAATATATAAATTAAGAAAGTATCTAATTAAATAATTTAAGCTATTTGGGTGAAGTATATTATTATTAAATATATTTAATATAAGAAATTCAACATGACATCAGAGCCATTCAATCGGAGACCTAAAAAATGAGAAAAAAAATAAAAGAATGAAATATGAAAAAAAAATCAAGAAATTGAAGCATAGATTAAAAGAAGAAATTGAATAGATCTAAAACTTTTGAGACTAAACAAAGTACAAACTTAAGCAAGGAAGAAGAAGAAGATAATGAAAAAAAAGAGAGATGGGAAAAAAGTAGCAGAGAAAATATTAGAACATAAAAAAAGTCTCACATCTAAATATTAAAAAATAAATTATAAATATATAAATTTAAAAATTATCTAACTAAATAATTTAAATTATTTTAATAATGTATACTATTCTTACGCATATTTAATATAGAAAATCCAACATATTTCACTTTTTTGTTCCCACTACTTTCACCCATCCATCCTTGTCAATGTTAGCATATGCTCTCTTTCATTTTATCAACTTCTTCTACCGATTTACTTTATTGTTTGAGAGAGAATCCCACGAAACCAAGGCCTAGATTTTCTTCTTAGACTGTGTCTGGTCATCCTTCTTTGTGTTGTTGAGTATGCCACATCTATCGCGGCTGCTGCTTCCTCGTGTCCTCCGACCAAAAAGGATGCCAAAATTAATGGTGGGAAGATCGTTGGTGAGTTCGAGTTTGTTGATAAAGGTGCAACCAATCAAGTATGCCAAGTGTTGTCATCAATGTGGAAGGATAGTGAAGCAAAGACAAAGGATTAAGGGGGTAATGGGAAAGGCATGCATCTTTTAGGCTTAGTTGTTTCATCTGATTCTATCACTTTGATCTTATTTTTCTACAAACCCCAAGAAAACAATGTTTTCGAGCTTCAGGGAGGAAGAAGCATTGACCTATTTAACTTGCCTAACTTGTAGGGTTGAACGGGTCAATTCAATTTTTTTTTTGGTTTACCTCGGTTGCCTTCCAACCTAAAAATGCAACAAACTAGACTGGACACAAATGGTTCACCGGTTCATTGATCCGACTAGCTGGTCGGTCCAATTTTTCAAAAAATGAATTTGAGTGACATCAAGCTTCACTGTAATTGGCTTCAAATTCTACATCTTGTGAATCAACAAGGAGCTTGGCTTTGCATAGTGAAATTCTACTTGTAATGTTATAATGTTTTAACTTGTGTATACGAATGTAAATATAAGTATGCAGTTGCTAATTAAGAATGCATTCACATTTTGATTCTACTTATATGAATGAGGTGGTATGTGTCTTACCCCTGATGCATTTGTTTGTGGTATATGTGGTAAAAAGGACTGAGATATTAATATAAGTGCATACTTGATATGTTTTGAATGAATGTGATGTATGGAATATGATTAAGATATTATTTGTATGTTGACGTGAAATATGGCCTTATTCTTTAGGAATTTGGGCATTTAAGTGGCCAACTTTAATTTGGAATGTATATTTTGTGGTTATAACTGTTTAATTAAAGTTATGAATAGTTTTACACATTTACCTTTATATTTATATTTAGATTATTTTTATAAAAATATGATTTAAATTTTACTTTTCTAATATTATTTTACAAAACTAAATATTTATTATATATATATATATATATTAGTTATCTTTTTATGGTTTTTATATAACTATGCCTCACTGGTTCAAGTCGCCGCGTTATGACATTGATAGCCACGTTTAATTGATGTCTAAAATGATTTCAGAACATTAAGCTTGTCCTATTGTCCACGTTTATAAGGCGGTTTATTTAAAGATTTTTTCATAATAAAATCACATATTTTTTTAAAAAAATTATTTTATAAAATTTTATGATGCTTATTTAAAATTTTAAAAATAATTTAAAAAAGAAAACTTCTAATTATTTTAAGAATGTACTTTGAATAATTCATGAAAATATTTTAATGTGATATATGAGAAATAATGCCAAAAATATAAAGATGTACGAATATATTGTAAAATTATAAAATAATTAGATAATCAATTATTATTTTTGTCAATCCATGAAAATATTAGAAAATGTCAAAACAACTAAAGAAAAATTAATTTTTATTATTGTAATTAAACATAAAATAATATCTTCTTTTTACAAACTAGTTACAAAATTATTTTTTAAAATTTTTAAATTGTTTTTATAAAAATTTGAAATTATCTTAAATTACTTTTTAATCGTAAACAAATGGATCCCCATGTTACGCCTAACAAGACAGAAAAGTAGTGGAAGAAAAAGATGGGAGAGAAAATTGGGGACAAAATGACATTTCTCCTTCTTGGTTAAGAAGAGAAAATGAGACGGAGAAAAAATTGGAGGAAAAAATAACATATAAAATTCACATGTTTTCACCTCTAATTTTTTTCTTTAAATATGGGGCAATTTTGAAGAGAAGATTTAATTTTTAAATTTATCCATGAATCTTTTTTGTTTCATATTGCCGCTTTTCATTTTAGAATTTATATTATTATATATTTAAGAATTTAAGAAATAAAAATTATGGAGTTTTTGTCAATATAGTCCATGTTATATGACTAAATCAAATAAATAATTCAACATTTATTATATTTTACATTATAAATAGTTTATTATATTTGTTACTGATATACCATTATATATCAATAATAAATATCTTATAAATTTTTAAATTTTTAATAATAGCCTCCTTATATATAAATATGAATCAATCATACTTTTAAATTTTTAAAAATTTATTCTATATTTTCTAGGCATGAGATTTTTTTTCAACCAATGGGCCAATTTATCCTAAAAATTAACATTGAACAAAATAAATTTTTTTTACTAACATCAGATAATAAATGAATTTACAATTATATTTTTATTTAATCAATAATATATAATAAAAATTATATATAATATGTTAAAATATTAAATTTTATTATATATAAGTATTTTCCTTTAAATAATAAGGTTATTGTGTATATAAAATCAGTATTTTTTTTCTTCCTCACGTTTTCTCTCACTCAGCCAAGTGTAGGGAGAAAAAAGTATATTCATATCTATTTTCTCTCCTCAAAATTTCTCTTCTCCCTAGTTTTCTTTTTTTATAAGCCAAGCACAACATAGGTTTTGTTTGGAACCAGAAAAAAATAAGAAGAGAAAACTAGATGAGAAATACATTTTTCACCCTTATTTTCTTTTAATTTTCCTATAGAAAAAGGGGAAACTAATGAAAAATTTTGTGTTAGGGAGAAAAAATGTCTTCTTCTTCTTTTTTTTTTTTTTTACTTTTTTCTTCTAGCTTTTTCTTTACCCTATTTTCATTTCATTCCAAAGACACTTGTATATTAAAAAAAAAATATATAGAATTACATAGTCACCCTTTTTAAAAAATATTTCATGTTAAAATTTGAGAAGTTAGTTGAAAATTATTACTAAGTCAATAGTAAATTGTAAAAAAAAATGAGTGTCAAATTTTTATAACAAGCCTTTCCAATCCTTCTTGTTAAAAGTTAGAAATTAGCTGCAATATTTTAAAATATCAGTGTCAAAATTTGGAAAGTTGAAATGAAATTCTTGCACTTTTTTCCAATTTTTCAGGTTAGAAGCTTTTAGAAAAACGGTGACAACTTTTTCACAGGCTAGTGTCAAATTTCATAATGTTGTTCGAAAATTTCAGAAGTATTTAGTATGAAAAATGAGATTATAAAAATTGGATACTCATTTTCTAGTAGAGATGAGAAAATGGGCGAGTCCAACTCTTAAAGGCTCAGGTTTTGAGTCCAATTTTTTACAAAATAATTTATTTTTAAAGCCCAACCTAGAGTTGGGAATTTGGGTGGATCGGGTCTATTCGGCTTTAACTTGAATAAGCCCAACCCGAATAAGCTTGATTCCTAAAAAAGCTTGAATAGTTAAGCATGACTTAAATTTCTTCATGTTTCAGGTGGCACGAATATCCAAATTTTATTTTAAAAATTATTTTTAATTAATTTTTTAACTTTAAAATTAATTATTTTATTTTATAAAAAATATCAATATATATTTTTAATACTTAAATGATGTATAGGACTCAAATATATGATATTTTAACATAAAATGACTTTAAACTTAAAAAATTAATTAATATTTATTATATTTTATATATTTTTTAAAATAAATTTTTTTATTCGAGTATTTGAGGGTTGACCCAAATTTCTTCAGGCTAGCCCAAATAAACCTGAACATAAAAAAATTATAATTTTTTAAAGCCTGGCCTTAAATTTTTTAGACAGCTTCCAGCTAGCCTGTCGAGCTCTAGCTCAACCCTTATTTGAAGGGTTTAGGGCTAGGCCGTTAAGACTATTTTATTTTAAAAAAATTAAAAAATAAAATATTTAATAAAATAAATAAATATAAATTCAAATATAGAATCTTAGTGAAGTTTTAGAATAAAGATAAAAATTTTCAATTCAAATCAACCTTATCAAATTCGATAAATATAAAAACTTGCATATTATAAAGTAAAATATTAATTAAAACTAAGAAATAGACTTTAAAAAATAATCATATTTAAGAAATTAATAAAAAAAATCTGTCAATATTGTGTTAAAATAAATAGAAAAGAACTAGCATCAATTATTTTAACAACACAATACTCAAAAAATCATTGATCTTTTGAAAAATAAGATTTAAAGGGCCGTTCGAGCCCAAGCTTAAACTTTTTTTAATGTCTATTAAGGTCGGGTTTAGAAGCCTGATTTTTTAACAAATCACCAATTTTTTAAGCTTGAACTCTTATCTAAACAAGCTCTTATTCTTGACTCTAATTTCTCATAATTCATTGTTGATTATATAATGATTTGCAATTTATCTTGCAAAACTGAACCTGAAATATTTTAGGAAAAGAAAAGGTAATTATGTGATTTTATGATTATTAAGGACAAAAATCCTTTTACTAAATTTTATAAATTTTCATCTCAAGCTGAAATAGATCAAGGGTTAAAAATCTATTTTTAAACTTAAACTAATTTTGGAGGAGCATTGGATATCCCATCACTAGTGGGAATAATGGCTTGTAAACCTGTTAAAATTGGATATCAATCGGTTTCGATATTGGATGTTTAGAAGGTCCAAGACTTTCTATACTGATTCTAGAATCAATTTAAAAAATGACTTTTTAAACCAATTGTAAAACTGATTTAGAAAGTGCCTTACTAAAAGCAAAATAGAAAAATAGAAAATACTTTTTAAACTGATGTCCTTTCTAAAGCGGTGTTGTTATTACAATTGGTTTAGAAAGTCCTATTTCTTAAATCCGTTGTGACATTACCAGATTTAGAAGTAGATTTTCTAAATTGATTCTTGTCTCAACTAGTTTAAAAAGTTGGTTTTTTTTTTTAATGTTATCGTTTAAATACGTCACAACCCCTATTTTACAAAGGGAAAATACATGTTATTTCACCTACAATGAAAAACAAATATATACCAGCGAACTCTGTCTAGTATTTTAGAGTAAAGAAATATTTTTAAACAATATAAATCCTTTCAACAATTCTTGTTCCAATTCAACTTAAATTATGTACAATTAAAATGCAATGAAATAAGGGAGAATTACATCCAGGTCTCATATAAAAAAATTAATTATTATAAGGTCTATTAACAATTGAACTAATATTATTGACAATATAATATATTGTTATTTTTCTTATTTTAGTTGTCAACGGACTTTATAATAATTAATTTTTTATGTGAGACTTTAACGTAATTCTCCCAAGAAATAACTAAATTAAACTAAAAATTCAAATTTAAACATAACAATTTCATTCAAAAACTATTGAAATAACTAAACTAATCTAATACTTCAAATTTAAAATGTATTAACTACCCATGGAGCTCCATAAAATATCCATCCACCATTGCTTCATTTCCTCCAAGTCATCTTTAAGAAATGGCTTAATTAGCTTGAATATGTGAATGTACAAAATCAAAATATTGTGTTAGTGATTCCAGTGGAAGTAAAATAGCACAAATTGTTAAAAAAATAATTTTACCTCTTAGGTAAATGGAGTGATACCTTTCCTAATGACATTGAAACTATGCCACATGACATACAAACTGCATAATTGATATAAGGATAACAATACTTCTCATGTTTATTAGAAATATTTTTTTTTCTAGCAAATTCAATCCACATTATTTTTATATTCCTCACTCGTTCTACTAACATTCATTCAACTACGATCGATTCTATTTTTACCCAACCAATCATCACAAAGTCCATCCAATTAGAAATTCACTATCTTACTTGTGGTTCAATTTGACTCATTTCTAAAAAAAATTCAACAAAGTCTCCCACTTAAAAATTAAACATCCTAAAATTACAATAACCATGAGCCAATAGTACTAGCAAGCAATTAAACAAATATTTACCTGCTAAAGTTGGAAAAATATTAAACTTAAGCATGTCCAAGTTCAATTTCTAAAAAAATTTGGCAGAATCTTTGCTTAAAAATTAAATATCCTAAAATTACAACAACTAGAAACCAATAGAAGCAGCAAGCAATAAAATAAATATTTACCTCTTAAAGTTAGAATGTAACACACCAAATTTTTTTTAAAAATAATTTAACTCAACCATAGTTGGGTTACATCCACCCAACACATTTTTATACCAATAATTTTAATATAAAATATTTTATAATTGGTTTCAACTCACACATTATAACATTTCGGATAAATTGTTACCTCCCACATGCCATTAGGCTAAATCACATTTGTCCATCCTTATACTCCCAACAAGTAAACTAAATTATATTTGTCCATCCTTATACTCCCAACAAGTAAAATAAGCAATTTAGTCAATTTTCAATACAAGTCAGTTATTTGGCTTTATAATCATGCCATTTTAACCAATCCAAAGTAAACCAAATATTAAAATTACAGTCATCCAAATTGTACCAAAAATAGAAATAGCTTGAAAGTCATGATTACATTTATATATTCATATAATTGACAATAAACAAAAAAAGTCCTAATATTGGTAATATAACACATTATAAATCATAAATTAAATACCCAAAAGAGACAGTGGATTTATACCACTAAGTCTCTGGGACTCCTCCACGTGTCACTCGTGGCTCTTCTCCTGAAAATTGTTAACCACATAATGAGACTCAAAAGTCCCAGTAACCAAAGCCAATTTATGATAGTGTATACAAACAGTTAAGTGTGTGCTTACTAAGTGAGAATTAAAAATAATATAATTCTAACAAATATAAGAAATATTACAATACACACAAACAACTATCCTTATATCCCTCCATTAACCTCGAGCGGTAGCCCTCACTCGGTGCTAAATTACCCGGTCAAAGGTAGATTAGCCCGAGCCCTTACAAGCCACCTATTGAGCTCCAATAGGGGCGTACCACGTGGCATATAAATACAACAATAATAGCAAGTCTCCCAACACCTCCCACAATAATTAAACAAATTCATAATAATATGCACAATTATACAATATTACAAAATTCATAATTTTCTCAATAATCACCCAATTAACATGAAGTAACACTAATTACAAATTAAAAGCATGGTTACCTTGTGGCTTTTTCAATAAATTATTCCTTAAAATTTCTCTCTCACCACAATCTTTACCAGTAATACAATCTACAAATAACATATTATTTATAAATATTAGTTTCAATTTTTGAAACTAATAAAATAATTCTAATAATAGAATTAAAAATATAACATAATTTCTAATCTTAATCTTGATACAAATCTATAGTTAATACTATTAAGTAAATTTTTAACTCCTCTTTTAATTATCAATAAACATTAATAATTTAAAAATCAATTTCTAAACTAATTTCTATTATCAAAATTTTTTTTTTATTTCATAAATTCGTACCTAAAATACCCAAAAATTAAAAATTACGTCTCTAGCTTAGAATCATAATCCTATAGCCATAATAATTTATTTCTCATTCCAAATAATCATCTAAACCTCAATAAATCAACATATATTTTCAGATTTAGTCTAGAATTTGATCCATAAGCCACAAATTTATACTCTAGAATATTTATTATACTACTAACAACCTCAAAACCATATTCATTCAACATAAATTCATCCCTCTTCCAGATCCTAAATTTTTTACCACTACAAAATCAAAAACCAAAGAGGAAGGATGACTAAAAAAAATTTTTAGAACACTTATTTAGTCTTGAAAAGCTTAAAATCACACCCTAAATATCCTATTAAAAACTCTTACCTTAAAAATTTAGTTATTTTGCACCGGCGACTCACGTTCTCTCTGCCTCAACTCGCACGAAGGAATGAATGAAGAAACGAAGGAACATGTGAGTTTTTATAAAAATTTAGTGGGTCCTACATCTTTTTTTTTTTATATTTCTTCTTTCCTCTCTCCCTTTTTTTTATTATAATATATATGTAATGATGGCACGCGGAAACGCTGAAAGTCTTCTTGTTCTTCTCGTTTTGTTTTTTTTTCCATGCCTTTTCTCTTTTTTTTTATAATATAATTTAATAAATAATTTTTAATTATTATTTTTTAAATTTTTTTATTTTAATTTATAATTATATTCTAAGTTAGATTTAATAATCATCTCTTACTAATTTCTTACCTCTAAATATTTTTTTAAAATTTCTATTAATTAAAATTAACTATTAAAATTTAAATTGGGATGTTACATAGAAAATATCAAACTTAAGTATATCCAAACTCAATTTCTAAAAAAAAAAAATCAACAGATTGTCCCCTTAAAAATTAAACATCCTAAAATTATAATAATCACAAACCAATAGAAGCAACATGCAATTAAACAAATATTTCTTACTAAAGTTAAAAAGTATCAAACTTAAGTATATTCAAGCTCAATTTCTAAACTAATAAGTAAATACACACTAACTAAGATGTCTATCTTTATTTTAAAGCCTGCAGCCACATCCATGTTTTAACTTCAAAAGGAAAATAATAAACAGAAGATATGAAGTGCTTAAACTAATTCTCAAACTAAATTCAATGCATGAACTTCTTGCTTACTATATTATATATTCATTTTATAAATTTTAAAGTATTATATTTATTGATTTTAGGTGGAAGTTGAATGCTTACAATTAGATATAATTAAATCAGAGAAAATTTTAAAAAAAAAAAACCTGGACGAGAAATGGAGAACTTCAAAGAGGAGATAGAGCTTCATGGAGGTGATAAAGTTGAAGGAGGAGAATATCAAACACCACTGAGCTGTAGGTTTGAGGAGAGAAGAGGAGTCAATCAAAGTTGTGTGGGTAGGGCAGACAAGAGAAATCGATAGAGAGAGAAGAGGGGAAGGGACACCATTGTGGAGCTAGGCCTCGCTGTTGTTGA